>NW_022170663.1:28883030-29483030 GCF_008802855.1 Photinus pyralis
TTTTGACTGTCGTTTTCCCTCCTTCCCTCCCATGTCGCTTTCTCGCGCTAACTCGCTCTGCATCGCTCCGCGCGAAACGTCGGTCGGTTGGGTTGCCTACATACAGGCGTGAAATTCCAGAAGATAAATTTGGTACTGGCGCCCTTATTTTGGATTTCCGACCCAAGTGTCCTATATGAAAAGACTTCCCCTAGGCACCCCCTATACGCTCCCAAACGGTGGCAGGTACTATAGGAATCACCCTGTATATGTATACAGATACAGCAGTACAACGCTATCTTACACGAAATCAACATAATTTTAGGCGTGGGATAAAATAAGATACAGAGTGAACGAGTTGTTAATAAAAGCGCCGTTTGAAAAAAATACACTACCCCCTAGGTTTTTTATTATAATAATATGCACTGAATGAAGACGAAACGGATCGTTCAGAATGAATATTTGAAAAGTGCCTAGATTCGAGGGGGGCTCTTTTACATTTCAATTCAATCACTAATCTCTTTATTCACACTTACGCCACAATTTCCAACATTTTTGTTATAAAATCGAGTCATTTCGATGCTTTCATCAGCGTATTCTTTTTCTTGTAACCCGTACTATCCTTGCATAAACAGCGCATGCCAGAATTTTTTTTTGTTTTATGATATAAAAAAAAATTTAGGTACGTTCGATTTATTTTGTAAAAGAAAACTGACCAATATAAAAATTACAAAAAATGTATATCAAAGTGAAATAACGAAATTAAATTTTGAAACAAAACTGACATAGTTAGTGCGTAATATCTACGCATCATCAAAATTATCGATTGGTAAACAGGAATCCAAGATATAGTGATAAGAATTAAACTAGTGCCGCCCTCTTCTACCAAGTTATAATATCAGTTCGATGAAATCTATGCGTCGTTTCGGTCGAACTACTGAAAACTGCCACTGTCGACATAACCGGTAGGTTTCTACTTGTTGTTGTTGTGGTATGCCAGTAGAATGTGTGGGCAAGTGGTTCCGAACTGACTCCCAATAAAATAGTGCATAAAGTGTTTTCCAACTATACGAGATAAACAATTAACTAGTTAGGTTATGATAAAATTTTATCTAAATTAAGTGCAGATATTTTATTTTAAATCTCAGAAAAAATTTTGTGATGTGAAAAAGTTGGAAAATTGGTGAGTTCAATTGTATTTTGCCTATTTTTCATGTGAATATTAGGTTAGATTCTTTCTTTTGGTTTGCGAAAATCCGTAATTTTCTGATGGTTGGATTAAAATTACTGCTCGTATTATTTTTTTGAGTTTTCCACACTTTTTGGGCAAAATAAATAGAAATTAAACAGTAAAATTGGCAAAAGGGAATCATAAAAATACCTTAACTGGAGGGTTCCAATATTCTACAACTTGTGAGGCTTACAGTAACAATTTACAATTCAATGAGCGATGACTCTGCATGTCTAATGAGATTCGTATCAATGCTAAAGTTATACTAATACGATAATAATCAAGAGTCTTTGTTGAGAACTTTTAAACTACGCCGTTGTATAATTCTTTTAAAGTTGTACACAAAAAATGTTCGACGTAATACGTAATGCCTTTACTACGCATAGAATATGAAATATTAGCTTCCTAGTTTGAATTAGGTGGCTACTACGATCATCGTTTTTTGGACTTTTTCAACTTTTAATGAATATAATTGTTTTCCGTCTGTATGTACTGATTAAATGGACCAAGATTTGTTGTACTCCCAGTCATCGTTTCCTGATTTAATTTATAAACTACAGGAAATAATTATTTCAAGGAATCTATACGGACGTCAACTATACTTAAACCTCGACTTAAACTAACTAGTTCTCAGGGTTAATTCGAACCTTCTTCCAAGAATCCTTTTTCTTTTGAACACTACCTGTAGAATTAGTACTTTATATATTTTTTCTGTAGGGATTGAAATACCTACATTAAATAGTGTTTTGCAGGATCGCTGTACCTGTACCAAAGTGCAAAGAGAGAAGGAAAAATTGATACAATCTAATTTATATTGCCAGTGTGTAATAAAAATTAGGTACTACAAGCTTAAAAATGTTTCCCCGCGCTCCCTCTACTTGTGCAAAATGCCTATAGGGAGCATCGCTTAACCAATAGCAAATTGATTTTAAAAGAAACAGTTGTAAAATACATAAAACAGCATGTAAATAGTCACTTTGTGACCAATCCGTATTTTATGGGTTTTGGCTCAAATAAGGATTATTTTACTAATGTTTTATCAAATTTCCTTTCGACTATTAAAATTTATCAAACATTTTTATTATAAGGAAAAAAACAAGAAATTTACAGATTATTCGAATAGTAGATTAGAAATTTAATCGAATAACGGATACTATCTGAATTAATTTAGTGTGACATATAAATTTTAATTTTAGGTATACACACCATGGTGTATATCTCATATCTTCCTTGACATTTTTTTCAGAATTAACTGTTAAATTTTGAACGTTTCCTTTTATAATCTGAACATTTCGTAACAATTACACCGCCATCCCTTTCTTTCGTACGAAGTTTGTGTTGTTCTTTCTTTGCATTCATTTATAGTAACATGTTTAATTGGAGAAAAATATCTCTGAATTAATTACATCATATTTCTTGCAATATTAAGTTTATGATAATTTCTGTAATTAATGAAAGATTATGGCAGGTTTAGTTTTGGTGAAGACATCGGAATCTTTTTGTGGCAAAATTAGTAGGTAGTAGAAATACAAGCCGTTAAAGACGAAAAAGATTGTGCGAAGTAACATCATATGGATTGCATCCTGGTTTTATTTTCTTTGTCAAGTGCTAACACAATTTTCTCTTTTCAAAGACAAACGTATACATATATTATATTGTACGTACAGACTTCAAACATTCGTTAACAAATCAAAATGGCAGATAAAACATGTGAAAGAATGCTTGCAATAGTTAAATATCCTTTAGAAACGACGCGTAGGAGGTACTTATTAACTTGCCTAAAGTCTCTATTTGGCGACTGCCATTAACACTGACTTTTTTAATCGTTTGTAGGTACAATGTTGGATGTAAATTATTAATGGAATAAATTCAATTTTAAATCGTTGCGTTCGAAGTTAAAAGTAAATGTGCAATGAATGTTTTCACTCGCACACATTCCTTAGGATAAACTATAATGTCCGGTAGTATAAAGTGGCAGACAGGCACGTAAGTGAAGATTTGCGCAAAGCTAAGCTATAAAACTGTGATGTACACGCCATTACCCTTTTTAGCATTTTCAATAGTTTTATAGTTATTAGTAAGCTTCTCTTCAATTTAAATAAAATAAATATTTAAATTAAGGTTGGTTGCATTTTCCTATGATTAGTCTAAAAACAACACAAAACAAACATGACTCTAGCTATATCCTAATGTAAGAAATCTTCAGTGTTTTAGTATTTAGTCGGTACATTCTTGACTAAGTTTGCAGATCTTATATTTGACATTTAAACCTTGTTCAGATCCCGATTGTTTGAAAAAGATAGATCTAAGTGCCCTAATATATTATTCCGTAATCTGAGCTCATTTGTGAGCCTTCCTGCATCTCAGGCAGGTGATGCAAACTACCGGAAATTTAATACGTCCATTTCCTGGCGGCTAATCCCGGGCGTCCCTCGGGAATTTAGAAACAGATGACCACCGTCCAGAGTGTGAAATATTATGCCAAGATATATTGAAAGTAAAGGTGCGCTTATTAGGGTCTACAACCGGTACCTTCATTTGTCATTGCTTTTGCTTTATTAATTATTTGCCAAGCAGCAGTGAAAATTAAACTTTCAATAGGTAATAGTTCTGCTAGTTATCCCACAACGTAAACAGAGTATAATCTAACATAATTATGTTATTATTGGGTACACCTTACTTAAAGTACCTACTAGCGTCATCATTAGTTCTTTCGTTGCGGGCGATATTTCAGCAATAAGAAACTATTGCAACTTAATCCATATTTTATACACAGAATCAGGATCAGCCTTATTTTATTGTTGCATTAGGTAACTGTAAAAAGTAGTAGCTATGTTGCTTGTATTCTGTTATCTAAATTTAAAAATTAATTTATAATATATTTATATAGCAGTAGAATTCCAGTAATTGATGAAAATGAGAGATGTTATAAATAATTATAAGCTATCTATATGCTGACTTCAGACCATAATCAAGCCCTACTAATTTTATTAAGGATTCCATTTTAAGTAGTCAGTGCGCAAAAATAGTCCCGTTTTTTTGGTTCGAAAGACAACTGTTTTTCGTAAAAGGATGATACATTTTAACGAGGTCTCACACTGATTAAAAACGTTTTTCATTATCTATTATATAGTCCAGTAACTATATACATCAGACCATGCGTCAAATCCGGTAGTTCTGATTTTTTGTGGGATTGCTTATGTTGTTAACCCAATGTATAATTCAAGTTTTCGACATCGAGCGGCGAACGCAACATAGTCAAATATACTAAAAACCGAGGAATTTTCGTTTTCTTTTCAGATTTTGACGATTTTAACCCTGAAGGACCAGTTTTTCGCCAATAACGGTTCAATAAGTTTTCAAAGCAGACCAAATTTGCTATAATTTAATCCCACATCTGTTTGTATAGGTGTAAGGTGAGAAGCAGTCATAAGGGAATCAAGTACACTCTATACTACCATGGGCATCGCACAAGGAAGTGTAATTGTACCACTGCTATTCATTCTTTTGGTCCATAACTTTTGATTGAGAAGTCCGATCGAAAAGGTACGAATTGTTTTGGATTCTACTCACCAAAATTAATAAGAAAAAGTGTTTTCCCGAGAAATTTTGGTGCAGTCGATTTTTGGTAAAAAAAGGAAGGTTATACACTGCCTTTTTTTGAGCCTCGAAAAAAAAATTGTCTCAGATCGATCCGGAAAAAAAATTTCCTTATAGAATGTGGCCTGTAGAATCCATAATTTCAAACAGTTCTAAGATTGGGCTACTAGTTCAAAAGTTACAGCCCTTTGAATTTTCTTTCGAAATTGGTTTCTAGTCCATAACTTTTGATTGAGAAGTCCGATCGAAAAAGTACGAATTGTTTTGGATTCAACGCACCAAAATTAATAAGAAAAGGTGTTTTCCCGAGAAATTTTGGTGCAATCGTTTTTTGGTAAAAAAGGAAGGACTGCCTTTTTTTGAGCCCCGAAAAAAAAATTGTCTCAGATCGACCCGGAAAAAAATTTTCTTATAGAATGTGGCCCGTAGAATCCATAATTTCAAACAGTTCCAAGATTGGGCTCCTAGTTCAAAAGTTACAGCCCTTTGAATTTTTTTTCGAAATTGGTTTCTAGTCCATAACTTTTGATTGAGTAGTCTGATCGAAAAAGTACGAATTATTTTGGATTCTACGCACCAAAATTAATAAGAAAAAGTGTTTTCTCGAGAAATTTTGGCGCAGTCGATTTTTGAGCCCCGAAAAAAAAATTGTCTCAGATCGACCCGAAAAAAAAATTTTCTTATCGAATGTTAATAATGTGCCTGGATGTATTTGGGACATTATCTTTACTTTCGGAAACACCCCGTCATTTTTGTACGGTTTTGCACGATACTTTAAAACGACGACCTTTGACTAGAGATTCCAATTCTGTCTTCAAATTTTTATGGAGCCGTTTGTAATGATAAAAAGAAGCAATTTGTGAAAAAAAACTTCCCTAGGAATTATTTTATTAATCGCACAATTGTTTTTTCAGTAACTCGAATTTTTCATTTGCTGTGAATTGTCGAATTCGTTACGCCCACAAATAAGGAAGGCCCTTTTGACATCTCCGTCAGTTATAAACCAAATTGCATTAAATTCAATATGCGCATAGCTTTAGCCATATAATATGCAATGCCAGAAGTTGAGTCTAATCGATTCAATATTCACAGTGCCCTTTTCGCACCATTTGTGAACCGTAAAGTTTGCACTTGTTTATGAAGGCATTTGATATCTTCGGTGATCTCTTTTATCAAAAGTCAGTTAATAAACTCATGAACAAGCTAAGACAACCCTTACCTGACAACCCATCCCTTTCTTCCACTGAAACTAATTTAAATGATTCTGATCTCCTCAACACTCCCTTCTCACTGCAAGAACTACTACATGCTCTTTCCACCTAAAAAAACTCCACTGCAGGACCTGATAATATCCCTTTTATTTTTCTCAAAAATCTATCACAAAATAGTTTACTAAAACTGCTGGAAATATATAACATAATCTGGGTAACGAAAAAGTTCCCATCAAAATGGTGAGAATCGATCATCATTCCTATAAAAAAGTAAAACGCCGAATCCTACAGGTCAATCTCCTTGACATGTACCATGTGCAAGCTAATCGAAAAAATGATCAACAAGAGATTATAATTTTTATTTATTTATATAATTTTTATTTTATTCTGTTATACATTTTGTGCAAGATGTGTAACTAATAAAAGACATTATTATTATTAAACTTTCTTACTTACGATATCTTCCCTCTTTTGACGATTCATCTTCCTTGTAGCACATGCACGACGCACGTGCTAGTAGGTACTTTTTTTAAATCTAAAAATCTATACAGGGTGTTACACGACCGTTCGAAAAAAAAAATCGGGTTGTAGAGGGCATCAAAACAAGCACTTTTTCCAAATAAACCGAGGGTCCAACGTGTTTCGTTTGGGAGCCACCCCCCAAAGAGTGTTTAAATCTGCATTTCTTCTTTAATTTTTTTCTCAGCAACCATAAGAGTTACAAAGTCGGGTGGCATGTCTTTGAATAGGTTTTTGGGTATGCTCTTTCCGATTTTGCAATTTTTTTTCAAAATTCCTACCCCTAAAGGGCGCACCCCTAAACTAGGGTGCAAAAAAAAATTCTGATTTCGACGAAATTTGGTATCTGGGGTTTTTTAAACATGAAAATCACGAATCTGAAATTAGTTTTTGAAAATTCGAAAAAAAAAGTTCCACTGCAATTCTTGGCGGGACAACGAAAATAGAGATAATTCCACGAAATTTGTTGTGTACATACTAAACGAGTTAAGGAACAAAACTGTCGAACAGTTTTTTAAAATAACTTTTCAAACAAAAGTTATACTCATTTGAATGTTGGTCCTTCGGGTCGCGAAGTGTCCCAAGCCTACTAGTAAGCCATAATTTCGCATGTGTTGGTTGACAATGTCGCAAAAACAAAAGAACAAAAGGAGATGCAGATTGTGCGTGGCTGCTGGCGGTGGCATTTTTGAAAATGTTGCATAAGCATATCGCTTCATTTTTGGAAGAAGTGAAGTCCGTTACTGATCACTAAAAACAAAAAAAGTTCTTTTCAGAACTGCCAAATGTTTTCTAGAAAAAATGAACCGTGACCTTTAAGATTATCTTCAACTGAATAAAACTTTTCCCCTACCTTATTTAGATAATAAACAATCGATCAGCGCTTTTATGTACCTTGGTAGGTGTTTTAATCGATACATCGAATTTTTTAATCATTTAATGACCGAATTAATTCCAAATAACAAAATATCGACTCAAACCGTTAATCTTTTGTTTTTGCGACATTGTCAACCAACACATGCGAAATTAGGGCTTACTAGTAGGCTTGGGACACTTCGCGACCCGAAGGACCAACATTCAAATGAGTATAACTTTTGTTTGAAAAGTTATTTTAAAAAACTGTTCGACAGTTTTGTTCCTTAACTCGTTTAGTATGTACACAACAAATTTCGTGGCATTATCTCTATTTTCGTTGTCCCGCCAAGAATTGCAGTGGAACTTTTTTTTTCGAATTTTCAAAAACTAATTTCAGATTCGTGATTTTCATGTTAAAAACCCCCAGATACCAAATTTCGTCGAAATCAGAATTTTTTTTGCACCCTAGTTTAGGGGTGCGCCCTTTAGGGGTAGGAATTTTGAAAAAAAAAATTGCAAAATCGGAAAGAGCATACCCAAAAACCTATTCAAAGACATGCCACCCGACTTTGTAACTCTTATGGTTGCTGAGAAAAAAATTAAAGAAGAAATGCAGATTTCAACACTCTTTGGGGGGTGGCTCCCAAACGAACCACGTTGGACCCTCGGTTTATTTGGAAAAAGTGCTTGTTTTGATGCCCTCTACAACCCGATTTTTTTTTTTCGAACGGTCGTGTAACACCCTGTATAGTAAAACAGGGCGACAATATGGGTTGCATTGGTATCAGAAGTGTTAATCAGCTAGAAAACACTAAAGCGAATTTTTTTAAGAATTTATTAGTTTTTACATGATTATTGGACATCCTGTTAAGCGCAGTAAATTCACAACTTTTATTTATTATTATAGCCATACTCGCTAGTCACGCATGGGTTGGGCAAAACATATACATAATAAGAAAAGAGTAAATTGCAAGTACATCATCTATAATGTAAAAAATGCAAAGGTTTATAGATAATAAAATTGCAAAAGGTAAACGGTAGTATCACTAAATTGACATTCAACAAATCTTGGTACGCTGCCGATGTATAAGCTCAATAATCGTCTTTAATATTTGCCATTATCGTGAATTTAACAGTGTATTTATTTATAAAGGCCATTAAATTAAATGGGTTTTTTTGCTGTGACACTGTGGAAGAAAAACGCCAGTTTTAAATTAATTAATAAGCGCTCCTATACATTTTTTATATGATTAGATCACGACAAGAAATAATTACAGATTTAGTGCAAGCTTAAAACAATGTCTAATTACAGGAGAACAATCTGACAAGAAACCTACAGTTATGGTTCGTGGTAGATTTTTTTTCCTGTTTCTAAGTTACATTTTTCCCGCAACAATCACGCCTGGCTCGATTCGTGACATTTACCGAGTTGTAAAGGTGCGATCGTAGTCGGAAAAGCATTGCCCGTATTTGCAAATTATGTGATTGCATTCGTCTGAGAAAACTGAGCAACTGTAATTGCTTTTCGTTTTTGTTTAGATTCGAAAAACCGTTAGTTTGGTGTTTGCGTGGTATTAAATATGATGCTATTTTCTACAGAGCCGAACGTGATATATAGATATTGGAACTGTACGCCAAATGGCTTTGGAAGCTTGCGATGGCTATTAACTATTATATAGTAATTAAAGACTAATTATGCCCCAAAGATAAGTTATAGAGGACAAGTTCTTTCGGCATGTGGCTTGGACGCTGTCCAATTTCTTGTATTGAAATACTATTTACAACATTTAATTAATATAGTGGTCGGTGTGGGGACGAAGAAACAAAAGAGACTCAAATTCACGTACCACCACATATGAGTCATGAAATTCTGCAATAGTGCAACGACTTAACAACTATTATCAGTGCTAGAATCGGAAGATGAGTAAGGGTAACTTCTAGTCACGATTCGCGTAGTGCATTAATTTTTCTGCATCGATGTGCATATAAATGCGTATTTTTAAAATTATAAGATGCATTCCCCATCGAGTGAGTGACATATCATTTTAAAGGCCATACAATGATCTATGCAGAAATACTCACAAAATAACATTTGGATGGCCTGGTTACGAATTAATTTTAAAAACCAACACATACAATATAAATGAATTTCACACATTTCTCACGGTGATTGTAATATAAGTGTATTGAAAGACAACTGTTACAATGCAACCTACTGTAATAAAACTACATACAACAATACATAAAGCATTGTAACACGTGTTTTTATACTATTTCTAGCGCATTTCCACAAAAATTAAAAAACGGCTATTGTGGCCATTTCCCCGTTCGTCTGTCCGTCCCTTCGACTGTATATGTATAGCTCCTAGGTCTTTATCTTAAGAGCTATTGTTCTACTTTTATCGCTATTTGGTTCGATATTGCACCAAGGAAGGAATTTTTTCTGCGTTTCATTACTAAAAAAAGTTATAGCAAAAAATCAATTTTTCTAATGTACCATAATTTAACATTTTTGCCGATTCTTGTGATTAAAAATTCTATGCGCTAAGAATAGGTTGTGCATGCGCAGTGCTAACTTTCATGTTTGTGGACGAATTTTTTGGTTAATTGGCTGAACATTCGTAATTTGCGTCAAGTTTCGATTTAATTCGTAAAATAAATTCAGAGCGACCGTGTACACCGCCTTCACAAATCGTTCAAGATAATAAACTATAATCGTCTATAAAGCAGATCTTTTTTTTTTAGAAAAATTAGGATATTCATCGAGTTTTTAATTCTTCGGGAAGAACCCCCGACGAAATAATCAAATTAATAACAGTATGTTTACCAGTAAGCTAATGTTACTTTCCATAAATTTTGCGTTCGGTTCGGTGCGTAAATGTCTCTGCATCTTCTAGTTTTTAGTTCTCGCAAAGCGTGCCTAACTGTAATTTGAGAAATCTGCACAAATTCAAGTGCACGTGTTGATTTATTTGAGTACAGACTTCCAGAGTTATTATCAACAGTACTTGCTGGCAGTGTTCGAAAAGTATACATAACAGATACATAATTGATCTCTAACGTTAAATTAAATCATTGAACAGAAAACTATAAAGTTCTAGAGTGTGTTAAACGGTCAAATAGTCACGAAATTAATAGCTTTTCGGAGACTACTAAATTTTTATATGAATTTTACATAGAATAGAGAAGTAAAAGAGCTAATAATTGAAAGACATCATATGAGAAGTAATTTAAAAAGAAGTTCAAGTAGTTATACAAAAACAGTAGTAAACAAAGAGTTATGGCCTATGAATATTAAAATGCCGTTTCTTTCAACCAAAACATATTTTATGAAGTACCACAAAAAAACGTAGGTATTTAACTCTTATTTAATTATGCGCCACCTGTGTATCCTGTTACGAAAGGTTTGAAATAGATTTTCTTCTTTTTCTTATATTAAGTATGGAATATGAACGAATCGTAATAATGGTGGCGTGCTTTAAGGATTTCAGAATTCATACAATTGCTTTTTAAATAACATACTTGGTAGTACACGCATATACGGAGTCATGTAATTATTATCGCTCATTCGTGAGTTCCGTTTCTATAGCGACTTTAAGCGAATCGTTATTTTTTGAAAACGTGTTCGTAGGCCGTTTATTTCTAAAATTATATTTCAATCAATTTTTTTGCGTTCCATTGTTTGCTCTCTGCAGTCTGCAAGCAATATATTTACAATTTACATCAATATAAGTGATTTTTCTTCTTCGATTAATGTGGGATATAGCTCAACCGAGTACTGATAACAGAAAAAAAATTGTAATTGAAAATAATCTGTGGCACTAAAAATTAATAAAATTGCAGTATTAAGTTCCTTTTACTGTAAGTAAAATATAAATAATCATGAAATTGAATTTTAGTTTTTGCATTTACCCCTGCATCCACAGCTATCCTCGCTTTACAATTATAATATGCAAAACCCCATTGACATAGAGCATCTCCAAATATCAAATTTGGAAGTTAATTCATAACCAAACCGTCTAAATTTTACTTTGTGGATATTTTGGTAATTTTGTTTCGACGGGGGCGCATATAATAATTTTAATATAGATAACTGGAGACACCCGAGGGTAAACAGTCCATTAAACTATCGAACTGAGCATGATTTTGCAATTTTTGATTTTTATTAAAATTACAAATTATACAGCCCGTGTTAAAATGAAAGCATACTTAGACAAATAATTTTAAATTACTTACAATACAAAATCAATAGTTTTCTCGGCAACGCTTTCAAAATTAAAACTATTCAATTTCTATTCTACTTTTAATGCTGTAAATAATAGCCGTCAGTTAGTAATTAAAAGCATAATGAGCATAGAGCATGTAATTGCAATTATTGTATGAGCTGTTGAACTGTCTAGCGCGAGACCGTCTTTCTCGGCCTAATGCCTACATGTAAAAAGGCTACAAATTAATAAACATGTATTTCCTTTAATGTAAAATGATGTGTCTAAATTTTACTTTCTCGTTATCCAAATTTATACTTCCCACAATAATTCATTATAATACCGGTTGTAATTATTATCGACGTCACATTTCCAATATCGTTTACGTAGGTATAGAAGTTTATTAATTTGATATCGTAAATCAAGTTACGCAGTACAATGGCACTGGCGATTAAAAAGATAAAAATGGCCGCTTTTTACAACCGATATTTATTAGCTACTGTTTGTTATTGCCTTTTTTATTTTATTACCGAGGTTGGGCTCGTCATTATGCTTTTTTCTATCCTATTTTGCAATAACTGGAATCAACATACCTTCAGAATGTGTATTTGTCGTGGCTATTTTCATAAAAACGTCTGTATTCCTTTTTTAAATACAGGCATCCATCTACGAGGGGCCACTGCATTTTCACTTTTTTGTAGTGAGGATCCATTATGCGCTTATCGGCATCGATTCTTGTTTCGTTGCACAATCCGTTTTAAAGCTTTCAAATTTCACTAGCACATTTTTTGCGTCACAAGTTTTTGTTCTGTGCGAGAAGCCTAGCAATCCATGTCGTAATACTTCCCTCATCCCCAATTCTTCGTGAAAAATTTTCAAAACTGTGACCTCTGATATGTGTGCTTTCCTTGCAATAACTGAAACTTCTTCTCATCTTTTCAATTCTCTGTCTCCTGTGATTTTGGATCATCTTGTTGATGGATCCTAGACCACAACGAAGTTGCTTCCACCACCCGAATTGTACATCACCGTAAAAGGTAATCATTTGTTCACGGATAGTTTTTTTAGAAATTTAATTTTTTAGAATTCTGAAATTAAAGGTTAGTCTTTATTTATGGCTATCAATGAAGACCATGTACTCGATGGTTTCGCAATCAATTTTCTATGCATCCAATTCAAAGGCTATGATCTATTTTTTGAATGCACGTTCGTCCCTTTGGTATTTAATATCCACAAAAATATCTATAATCACTCTTAATATAGGTATGTAATTTAGTTGGTGCTAGCAACGCATTTCACATACGTGAACGTACATTTTTTCCGTAAACGCAATTACAATTATAGCTAATTTCTGGCAGAATTAATGAAACCGTCATTGATTAAACCACCAACGATTATAGTAAAATCAATTTAATTGTGTTTTTGTTGCAGCTGATTTTTGCAACGCATCGTAAAATCCTGCCATAATCTCGAAATGTATTTTATGAAGGTTCAGAAGAGTTGACGTTACTGAGGTATGTACTTTTTTATATTTTTTAACGAACTCGCCCTCACATTAACCGACAAGGGTAGCCATTTAATTATTTATCTTAGCATTCTCAGTTTAAAATATTGATAGCATCCTTTATGGCTTTTATGATAACCAGTAGACGTTTGTATAGATTAACCGATAGTATCTTCCTGTCGAAAGAAGAGTTTGATCTCAAGTTGGAACGTATCAGTAACCCATGATTAATACTTCAATCTTCTCGACGGGATCGTTGTACGTTACAAATGTCTTACGTACGTCCATCTGACATGATTCGTATCAAGATTATCGAGCGAAAGCATTTGGCCTGCTTTTATCTACTTACAGTTAAGTTTGACGATGAGTGTAATATTAATTATTTCTTAAGGACGAAATTTTTTACACAACGTGGGGTGTGTTTGCGTCCGTAACCCTTAGCTTTTAACGTGAATATCACTTTTCTTATCTGCCTGAAATAGAAAAGCGTTTGGTCTGTAACGAACGAACTTTTTTTTACTTAGCCTGTTATGCATAAATTTATTGCATCTTAGTTTTCATATCCCCGCTTTATAGACACATAAATTAAAGAGGCTTTTATTTATCACAACGTCATGACTGTAATACTCTCCCGTAAGGATAATTACTGTATTAATAGTCAGTGGTATTAAGTGGTATAATTAAAGTCAACATTTTCTTTGTTTATAATAAGAACTGTTGAAGAAAACTAATGGATTTTCCTGTAATTAGTAAATGCTATAATAAAAATAGTGAAGATGTTTTATATACCAGTGAAAGTACTTGCGGTCTTTCATTACTCAATTCATTTAATGACTTCTGTGCAGTATATAAAAAAGAAGTGGAAGTAGTCGCATCAATCAATCGTACTTTTTTCGTAATTATTGCAAATATAGGTAACCAAACACCACTCCTAGTTAGTAAATCATCGCCAGACATCTTGGTAGAATATCCCATTTCATAGCGCACTTTAAAATCTATTAACTAGTGTCCAAGTATTCCCGTTGCCGAAGAATGATTGTTTAGTGGGTAATTAGCTATTTTATAAAGTGCAAGTCAAGTGTAGACGACGATACTTCTAATTTAGTCAAATCCCCTTTTTTACGGCAATGCCCTATAGTTATGCTATATTAAGGATAAAGTGGTATAATAACCCTCATTACAAGAATTACTCGATCACGTTTTATTGTTTTAATGCGGCACAGCGTTGCCTATTACAACCATAATTTTAAGGCAAATATTCCATGACAAACATAAACTAATTGAGTACTTATTATAGAGATATGTGATTAAATTTATGTATTTTAATGCAATTTACTTATATCTTAACAATCATCCGCACTAGACATTTCGATTATTAAACCGTAGGGTGTTGTTAGTAGTTGTCCAAGCGTATATTGGCAGTAGTATTATGTGGTTTTAAACACGGATTAAAGCGGTCGTTCCGGTTCATATTTTTATTATTTACTACGTGCCAGGGATGGGTGCATTATCCGCATCACCGTACCATCATTTTGCATCTAGTATTAGTATGCAACAATGTTATTCCCACACCTTCTCACTTATTCTTCGTATCGGGCGACTAGTAAAATGACAGAAACTATTATTCAAGACGTTCTCATTCTTATTTCCATTGCGTTTGTTTAATAATTCGCATTATTTAATATATTACACGGTTGTCTTTTCATTTCATACCTTGATTCTCATTTATGATTCAAAGCGCTTTACACATCTGCATAGTTGCACTAGAAATCGCGAAATATATGAAATTTAGCCAAGCTGGAGCCGTAGCTACCCCGTGGCCCGTAGCGAAAGTGGAATTTGCTTCAATGGAAATCAAAGTTTGAACTAGTTACAGAATTGAATAATCTTTGAAGTAACGTACCATACGACCGTATGTACCAGTGAAATTTTTAAGGGATGCTTAGCCCACATAAGGGGATGAAGTGTGAGTTTTGTGTCTTTTTTACACACTAGAGCATTTTTTCTGGTAACTAATTTATTCTATTACACAATTTAACGCGAATTTGCATTGATGTTATTAATTTCTGTAAATCTCTAATTTTGTCCTTGTTTTTATAATAAAAAGTAAACAGTTATTGATTTAGTTTTAGAATTTCATTTACTATAAAAAGGCAAATTTGTTCAGCTTAACAGAAACCGAGCAAAGTTTATGAAGAAATTGAAGAAAAAACGTTAGCTACACTTTCCTTATTTTATTTAATAAGACCACAAAACTATATATAATTGGTTGTCAATAGACTCCATCAATTATTATTAGATTATTACGAATGCGTTTACACTTATTACATGTGCGATAAAATTCTGAATAATGTATACGGTTCATCTTCATCTTATGGTTACATGAAAAGAGAATAAAAAAGTTTAAAGCAGAAACGAAAAAAAGTCTATAACTAAGTACAGTAATAAATGATATCAAGGGTTTACGATTTTAAAATTTTTATTTCTAAAAATATTCTGGGATATAAATTAAAATATAAATAATATAAATATTTGTAGGAAATAAAGGACTTGTATCAACTAAATTTTATTCAAGGTTGATTTATTTATTACTTGGAGAAGACATCACAAGTGTGAAGGTATTTTTATTGATCCTGGTTAATACACGAAGTGGAATGTTTTTATAAAGAAATGCAAAATATGTAAAAGGAACACTCGAAGCAAAAAAAAAGAATTAGCTCTAATATTTTAACTTCAGTTGGTGCACGCTACTGGGTTTTTATGCTGCGGACAACCTGTACCTTCATCCATTGAAGTATACCTGCTTAGTCAAATAATGGTATTGTCTATACTGGACAAACAAGATTTAGGTTTTGGCGGATTCTTTTATACTAAAAGCACAATAATGCTAGTATTGTGTTCTCACGAGTTTATGGCAATAAATGCAATCGTTTTTCCAGAACACGTCAATTTTCGTTGCGATTTTAAGCTCTGAGACAATTGAAATAACAAACAGGCGATGCCCAAGTATTGGGCCCTGAGGTACACCGCATTTAACCTCAACGTTATCTGATGCTGTTTCATTCAGCTTGAAACCTTCCTTGTAGATAACTAGAAATTAGTGCAGCTGCCCCAACCCAATATAATGCAAGATGGACCGAAGAATGAAGGAGTAGTAAACGTTAGATAGTTCAAAGGAATTTTCGAGCTTGAACTACTCACAAAATACACGTACTTCTAAAGATTTTCTACTACAACTTGATTGCACTTAATTTTTTCAATCCTGTAAAGGGCTTCAGATACGGCACGATTGATCTGTCGAATCTGTTGTTTCAGTTTTTGGAGTGTAATTCGGCCCTTCTCAGGGTTGAAGTTATGTAAATAGTATCATTTAATTTGGATGTCCCCCTCAAAACTAAAATTGACCGGTTCGAGCGTTTCTGACAAAACTGTCGGTAATGTATAGCTGCCATCTTATCTCGCCGCGCACAGTCGCATACGCCATTTTGTAGAGTTTACGTCGGTGCCCTTGGGTACATTTTCTTTAAAATTTAAATTAAAGCGCTGATAAAGAGCTCGATCAAATATTCATTTCAATTATATTAACTAGTTTTTATTACTACGTTTACTTCATTTACTTGGATGATTAATAATGTTTGTGAGGATGTTTTAAATTTACTTTATTGATTTCCATATATGTGCAAATTGGCATTTCAGGCACTCAACTTCAGTATATAAAATTTGAAAGAAACGAATTTTCTTAATATAATTATTTTCTTGTATATAGAATTAACAAAAGCTAAATTTGGTGATCAAAAGTTATAGCGGAAAATCAATCTTTAATATAGCAAAGTAGGCAGTAGGTCTTCTTGTTTGCAAAATCGAAATCAGATTTCTACCTTCTGTTAAATGAAAGTGTTACTTAATTTTCATGGAAAATTTTCAAGCGAGTCAGTTAAACTTAAAAGAATGTTAAAAAAACTGCCCTTAAATCAAATATCGGAGATAAAACAATCGAGATTTGACAGACATTATCGTCTTTTGTTTCCCACGCACTCTTGAAAATTCAATGCCTATTTAGATTTATTTAACGCTATCCCAAAATGGTGCGATTTAGATCGGAAAAAAACACTTCACGAAATTTTCAAGTAAATCCGTCGATGACACATAGTACCTACTCTTGTTACAATTCTTCAAAATCAGTAGAGGTATACATATTAATTGTCTATGCTTGACTATGCTGTCAAAGTCTCTTGTTTAAGTTGTCTAAACATATAAACTACCTAACGTTCTCAACGTTTTATAGCTAACTTGAAATATGAAGAAATCTTTCGGCATCGCAGCTTTAAAGAAACTGGAAATTTATGACACATTTATATAAAACCGGCGAGAGTATTATGGTCGCTTTAAAATTTTTATGACAATGGACGGGCATATTCTTACGATTACTCTTTGTACTTAATTACAATTATGTAGTATTAGCAGGACTACTGCTAACATTCTTTAAGAAAAAATATTATGTGATATACGGTTAGTTCGATTCGCATATCACATTTCTTGCGTATGTAATACCTTAACTACCTCCATTATGTTGGTGAAGCGCTTACCTATAATTATCGACTGGGATATTAGTGCGTACCTACCAATTAGGTTCATTAAAAATATAGAGAGAGATGCATGAACGACCTCCGCACAAAACGTAACTGCTCTCTAATGGAGCATTTGCTGAATCAATTAAAGAACCGATACTCGGATGCACGAGGATATAATTCGTTGTTCGAGTCTATAAAACACTACGAAACTACGATTTCCTGCTTTCTACCTGCACGATGTTTGTTTTCTTTATTTAAAGGACTACTACGTGTATTGTTCTTGTTACATGGTTGGAAATTTATGTCCATTATTCCCGATTTATTTCGTAATTTTTAAGAAAATTTGCTTTTACCTACATACACTTTGTTTCGTTCATTTAAAAGTTAACGGATTGTGGTTATTTAATATAAGCAACTTCAAATTAAGAATAAGATCGCTTACCGTTTTTAAAAATCGTAAATTTTAAGAAAATTCAGTGTCAGCTGCATGGTAATATTTAATAGTCATAGCGATTGCTAGAGAGGCGCAAAAGTTGGTGCGCTTTAGTCAGTGCCACAAACAAAAATCAAATTTGTGAGTATGAATTTATACCGTCGCTCACCTTATTTCGAAGTCAACATGATAAAATGAACCCAAATTAAATTATCATCGGCCCCTACAATTAACACAAAAAGACATTATTTATATACAGTTGCAGATGCAACAGTTTGCGGCACGTGTCGCGTTGGGTACGACCTTATACCCTTTAACATTGTGACCTAAACTCTGCGTGGCTATAAAGGGGCACGGGTCATTTACATCATTCAAAACTGCAATTTTATTATAAGAATCACAGACAACATAGTATACAACATAGAATTAATCATATTATTATCACATCACAAAATACTGCAACGGGTTTGAGCGTTCAATTGGCAATTATGTAATCTCAACAAGTCCTTATGATTGTATTTAGTAATTTATTTAACACATCAGAAATATGTACCTGAAAATTGTAGAGGACATTTTCATGTTTAGTAAAGTAAACAGGATATATTTTCACTGAAAGACGGTAGCGTACAATTTAACCTGAATGTATAAACCTTAAGATGTGCAAATATAAAATACTATTTGATAAATATCTTTTGAATTACAATAAACACAGTACATTCTTCGGGTGCGAGGCGGTTTTAACGTGACTTCTAAAGCTCAGGCGAGGTTCGCGATTTTGCAGATGGTAGCTACGAACAATAACATGTATCAGTCTGGAACGCATATTCCAATAAATTTTGAATCTCGTGCTTTTTACCTGAGCTTTATAGAGATGTGATAGCAGATTTAAAGTTTCTCTTGATTTTATAAACTTTCGTGTAATGGACTGCTCTTTATCTATGTAAATATTTACCTTTGGGATGTTTAAATATTCAATTGTACCCAGAACTACAATGAGCTTTATTTGTATCACCTATTGTGATTTCAAGTTACGATTATAGATACCTTGACAAGCACACAATTTGTCTTCAATAGAGCTGTATATGTAGATGGTTATAGATTTTATCTTCAAAAACTTCAATGCACGACTTTAAAATTTATTAATCATTTCAGTCGTGGCTATTCTCCTCTATTAATGTATACAGAGTGTTACAAATCGCAAGTGAAAATCATTAAGGTAAATGACAGGATGTGACGACGGCAACTTACTGAGTCATCTTCATGAAAGGTTCGTTTATTTTGATTAACAAAGGCTATTATTTTATTATGTAGGTTAAATGTGAAATTTCTGTTAATACAGCGCAAAAATGTTTCCATCGTCCGTATTTTGTTATAAAAACATATTTGAAGCAATTAGGTATGTAAGACGTGGGCCGAAGTCATTATGATTATGAACATCCATTTTTACTATCTCACAATATATGTCACTCTTGAATAAAAGCTTCATCATAAATACGCGAGTTAATCCACGCATATTGAAACACCAATCAAATCTACAACAATAAAATAAAGTTAACAAATGCCACACGCGTACCGTATTTGGACGTAGACTGAAAGATTTTGAATCCTTTTACTGTTATTATAATTAACTGCTCAAATAAAAAATGCGCCACTAACTGAGAAATCTGATAACGAATTCTTTAACTAAATCTATAAAAGTTACGTGAACATGAATTTATAACTTCAGTAATATGAATAATGATAAAATGGAAGGTATTAGCTAAACTTTTATTTAAGAAGTCATCTAACCACCTGGTGTGCAAGACTATAACAACTAATCACGCATTGCGGCACTAGAGTGATACCATTAAAGGTATTGTACAAATCTGCAAGTATCATTTGCCATAACACAAGTTCAAGTATGTACCATAAAATAAATGAAAAATTTGAGTGAAACAGTTGGAAATTGCTGGTAATGAGGATTTGTGTTCAAAAAATCATCAAATTTTCCCCATTGAAATTTGTTTGGAATGGTGCATTTAAATGACTGTGGGGGCGTCCGGAAGTGGGTACCGACAAATGGAATATGGTAGAACCCCGACACGATCTTATCGATCCATGGCAAAGGTTGAGTTCTCGGTGCCTTCGGGTGAATCAAATAATGTACGTATAGGTACTCGGTTCTATTTCAGTTGCTGTTTCATTAATCGAACCCGCTTCTAAACAGATTTCAAAATCATTTAAAAATTTCAGCTCTTCCTCTTATGTCTAAGAATATCTGTACCAAATTTGGTTCCAATCGGTTCGGCCGTTTCGCCGGAAATGAGAGTACAAGACAGACAGACCAACAGGCTAGTCGACATGATCGAGATTTTGCCTAATTGGGATTACTGGTGCATCAAAAGGTGTATTTCCGTAAAAAAGTGGGGGGGGACATTTTTAATCCCAATGCAATACCTCCCTTACAAAGGTGCGGGTGGTAAAAATGGTTATAATTATGTGTTTTTAGACTGTTGTAGAATGTAGGTATCGAATCTTATTGTAAGTAAGTAAATCCAGATCTGTCCCTGGTTTAGTGTAATTCGATTGTTCTGTTTTATTGTTGCTGAGAAAACAAAAGGAATCATGGGATATTATAACCAAATTTTATATCACACATTACATCCTGGATCCCACATACAAAATAGACTTTGTACGCCTAAAATGGGGCGTTACAGATTTATGTTTAATGATTTACTTACCTACTGCTTGTTGGCGACTAGTTTACAATAAAGTTCATACGTTTGAATTGAATCAATGAATGACGACAAATATATCAAGGACATTTTGTAATATGTGCATATCCGGCAACCAATCTGCATAAACTAATATTTTTATTGTACTTATTGGTATTCCATAGGAAGAGTTTTACGAAAAATATTGTGACATGCATGAATTTCTTTAAATTTGTGTTATTTTATAAACGATGCGAACAACTAATAGCAATAATAATTTTAAAAGCTGGAATAATTTTGGAATAGAATGTTTACGTGTACATAAATATTAAAATGGCATACATTAATTTTTAAAGCTTCGAACCGTTCGGTTGGAGATTACTATAAAATGATAAACCGTAACCGTCCACTAAATCAGTAATGTCCACCTAGAAAATCTGAATTGGACAAAGCTTTAACCGTTAAGTTAAATCTAAAAGCTCTACCACATATAGCAGTTTCAGAGGTAGAAGGATTCAGTGCGCGCTCAACTCGTGTTGCGTTCGTTGGTCAAGCAAATCCTGTTATTGTTGATATTCGGACACATACACAACGTGAAGATTCCAATCGGCAACACACTTCTTTTCAATTGAAATTATCGTTTATTGCATAAGAACTCGTTCCTTATTGCTTGCAATGAGAGTGCGACTATTGTGTACTTAATTCGCGGATTTTGCGAGATATTTCGTTTTCAGATACTGGCTAAATTATAATTCAAGTGCAGGTGAGTTTTAATTTACTTTTCTTTGCTACTGAATATTAATTCAGAAAATGTGCGCCAGGCATTTTGATATGTGTCTATTTCCAATATCCAAAACATCTTGTTTTTGGCAAAGAGAATGTGTTTTCACCTTTGCATGATCTATGTTCTCCAAAGAATTAGTAATTCCCAAAATTACCTACAACAAAATTGTCCATACATTGTAGTATACTTAAAACTGTTTAGATGTATGTATACATTACATTCAAAAATAAGATCATTTGCATTTTATTCATTTTCACAGAAACGGAAATGTTTTGGGCAATTTTGCTGTGGTGTTTGGTATACGAATTTTCCACTGTGTAACTCGGGGATAAAGTTACTACATGAACACCTTTGAAACAACGGTAATTGATGCGGATTAGGACAGATTTTATTTAGTGGAATATTACCATTTTTTAAGGATCTAAAAACCTCTTCACTTTGCAATAATTTGCGATTATTCGCAAAATATAAGCCAAAGCACCTGCAATACATAAAGATTTAAGACCACACACACACGTCAGTACTTAACTAATAATTGTCCAATTAATCAATTCCAGTGGGGACCACGCAGCTTCTATGTATTAAAATTACCGTCCCGTGTACGCTAAAGTCTGCACTATCAAATAATTACTCCCCCTCTCTTTCTATATTATTTTCCATTCGCGGTTTCATAATTTACGATGCCATTAAACTCTGGTTTTGACACAGAGTACACAGCAGCATGTAAAAATTGTATTATTTAAATAGGTGATTATTATACTTTAGATGTGCGTCTCTTACATAATATAAAGACCGACTCCCCTCGGCGACAGACAAATAACATGTGTATATTACGGCCAATTAAATACACGGAGCGGTTCTTAACATTGCATCAAATGAATTCACTGGCGATGCTGTCATCACTTGTACGGCTGCTTGGTAATGTGTGAAATTACTGAAGTTAATAATCGTTTAATCGTTACAACTACTCTACGACAATAAAACAGGAAAAGAACTTGATTGGTTACGATAAATCTGAATCATTTCGTCTGAATGAATTATAGCGTTTCGCAATAAAATTTATGCATAATACTCTTTCTCCATTCGAATTTATAAAATATAAAATGGTTTCCGTGTTATTTACACTTCACAATATAGCACCGAATGCCCCGAATCTCACATGGAAATAAGAAATACAACACAGAATACACAATAGGTACAAATTAATTAAATTGGCGGTAGACCAAGTCCCATGTTTAGGTATATTATATTTTCTTATAACGATATATGTACCTACACATCAAAAAGCAATCAGCAATGAGTAAAATTCCACCTAACGTGGTTTAATATGGGAAGTTTGAATACAAACAATTTTAAATGCTATTTGCAAATCTTTGTAATTCTTAAAAAATCCTACCTACTCTCTAACGCGGTACAAATTCGAACAGGCAACACGCGTTCTTCATTATTTCTATACTCTGTTTTTTAACTAGGAAGACGGATTTAAAAACCTGATTTACACTGGAAATGTCACTAGAATCTAGTAACAAAAATAATAGACTCATTTTATACAGACATGTATTGTGGGTTGCGTGATGTGATTTTCTTTCACATTTGGAATAATCTTTATTAAAACCTGTTGGGTTCTTTTTGTCTTAGAAATCGCCTTTTATCTGTAAGTAACACATATTAAGAGAAATGAGGGGGAGGCGGTACACTCCTTTGGGTTATTATTTAGTAGGAACTCCTTTATAATTATGCATACATCATACTTTTAAAAGCGAATTATAATAAATAGGTAATACATTCATAATAGGTAATCATCCTGCATACATTTTTTTGGCCTTTGAAACATTATTTTGAATTGTAGTTTTAAATCTTTTATCAGTTGTATTACTACACAATCCACATTACAATTTACAACAAATGTTAAGTTATTGAACAAATTCAGAACAATGGAATTATACTCATATTAGTAAACAGCACAGTTCACTGCTTTATATATAAGCGATTTAGTCACTGTCTTCCGAAAGTTCACTAAAACTGTCACTGTCCTCCGATCCGAATGAAGTAATTAATGGTTCTATAAGGGTATCCATTAGGCCATCCAATCTACACACATTATTTTCTTCCTTAATAACGTGTTGCACACAATTCCGCCAATCGTTAGAGCTCACATTTGCAACAGCGTTATGACCACCGGAACGTTTCGAAGGGGTAACAATCCCAGTACTTCAATATTCTTTAATTATCCGGTATACTGTAGATCGTGCGACTCCTAAATATGTGTCATACTTTAATAACCAAATATATATCTATATCATTATTTACGTTACCTACCTGTGGTAGATGCAATCTTTAACACAAGCGTACCAAAATTCATATCCGGAGTATCAGCCAACATTTGTTTATGTGTTTATAATAAACTGCTTCTCGGAGACTGATAAAATGATCCAAGTTGAAGCGACTACGTTTTTTCAAAGGAGACAAGCTTGCTTTACTGGTACTTGGAGTTTGAATCCATCACTAATGCCAGTACACTTAGGACGCGAAATATCAACTTTAGTTCTTAAATGAACTGGTTTTTTTGTTAAAATTTATGCAAATGGACTCAGAACACACAAAAACTCAAAAATAAGTGCAACAGTTAAAGGACGAGACTCGCGATTAAATTTGACAGTTAAATCATGTCAATAGCAATTTTACCTGGGTGTAAAACGGGCGCAGCGCGAGCCAATAGAAACTAAGATTTTTTGCGGGAACTTTTAAATCCGTCTTCCTAGTTAAAAAACAGAGTATAGCTATACTACGGCACAAAGCCTACAGTTATCACGCCCTCTAACGCAAGGTCTACCGCTCATACGTCCTAACTTTATTACTTACTTTTTGAATGCTAAGCGTTTGTAGGTATGATCACTGCTCTATCAAAATGTATAGGTGTCTGGAAACTATAAAAAAGTTGATGCATTCAACGGATATCTTGGTAAACCACACCTTTAAGGAGGTAAATGATTAAAGGGTGCAGTGAATCAGAATAGAAATATTGCTAACTCACACCATTCAATAATAATTCAGATTCTTTATTCAATGGTCACACTAAATATTTTTTTTAATTTATTAGCAGTCAACGAGTATAGCTATTTGTGTATTAAGAGCGCAAAATGATATATTGTCGATTGAAAGAGACAGTTGACGCGCGACGAAGGAGCGCGGCAATCTCTTGAAATCGACAATCAATTTGCGCTCGAATTACACACAAGATTTTTTCTACAATCGAGCAGTTCACATATTTCTAGAAATTTAATTTGTTCACTCAAATCATTTTAATCTTATGCCCAAATGACAGATGTCATTTACTCGTTGTCATTGGATACTCTGAGCAATGCATATTTGATTTATAGTTAATAATTGGGAGAGCGAGCGTTTTTTCTATTTTGTCGCTTATAAGCGACAAAGTGACATTTCTCGAAAAAGATGACGTTTGCGTTGTCAAATACGAGCGCAAATGCCTACTTTGGATATCGATTGTAGAAAAAGTATTATAATCTGTTAGGACGTATGAGCTAAGCGGTGCAGCTTCTTCATGGGATGGCGTAATAACTTAAGGCATTGTGCCGTAGTATAGTTATAACTTATAATATAATCAGAACACGTGTTGTATGTTTCAATCGTAGATAGTAGGTAGGATCTGTACTTCCGGGGGCAAGTATACCTCTGCAATGTGAAACAATTTTCTGATGTGATGTGTCCGATATTTTGCTGATCCGTTTTTTGTCTGCTCTCAGAGTTCGAGTGGTTAAATTGGGGTGTCAATAGTTAATACCATTGAATAAAAACACTATTTTATTCAATGTTAATACTTATTGTCGCGCTTTCGTCTCTGTAAGAATAAGTTATATATGTCGTAGTCTTTTAGAGAAATCCGTCATTTCACGAAACGCCTAGTCATTTATATGAAACTGTGGCACAGTGTACTTTCCAGGGCCAAGCGATTGGATTCCGTTCCCATTGGAAATCGATAAATGGCATCCTTATCGATCTAGAAGGGGAAGGGAAATTACCCCACACGTACAAATTTTCAGCGTTTCACTAAATGACTAGGCCTCGGACTAGGCGTTTCGTGAAATGACGGATTTCACTAAAAGACTACGACATATACATGACAACGTCAAATGTAAGGCTCCAATTACATTAGAGTACTGGTTGCTATATCGACAGCAGACTTTAACAATCTTATTACTTAGGTACATTCCGAGGAAAATAATGACTTATCTGTCACATTTGAATTTGCACAATAATTCATCTCCCGTGCTTCCCTTAATCACTAGCGCGAAAAATGTAATAAGCACCACGGAATGTAGTTGGAACTTTGGAAGAATTAATATTCCTCGAAGCTTAATGCACTACTTACATTCCTTGTGGTTGAAGTTTTCTTCTTCTTTTGAATTTTTTAAATAAATATTTGATCATTTGTGAGAATGCTACATTGAACATTGTGTCATATTAAACAATTTTCAAGCGCGGGCAAAGAGATCCCCAGAGCGGGATTTACCCGCTCTTGTCCCCTTCTGGCTACGGCCCTGTAAATGTCCCGTTTCACGCTTTGGTGTGGTTCCTGTACAGCGTAGTGTTCTGCATACAGTGCATTGCAGTTAAAATGGGCCACTCTGGATAAGTCAATATCAAATGACTTACTAAGGGTTTTAACTGGAATACAAAGTATATCCCAACCCACACTATAATTTGACCTTTTCTTTTTTCTTAATAACTGAATTAACTGAAATGGTGGAAACATTTTGTGAAATATTGTCGCTTTCCTACGTCTATATAAACAAATTGCCTAAGAAATAATACAGGTGAGCATTTTACTAAGTGAGTTTATTCACACGATAATCAAACAGCGTGAAATTATAGTTTAATCGGCTATGGCTATGTGCACATAGAGTAAAATTACATGACCATTATATTCCTTATCTAATTTTCTAGCAAATTTATTTAATTTACTCAATACTTACGGCGTCTTTAATTACACTGTATTTTATCACTAACAAGAAATCGCTGAATAAATTTACCTTAACGTTTCTACCACGTACGGATACGGTTGATGGACAATGTAGAGATGGCCATAAAGAACCTTTTAATTTGTAAAATACGTCGATAATCAATCGGGAATTAACAAATGTGGATCCTTGCTAGAATAAATTAAAGCAAACAGCTTATATACCACTCATTCAAACGCACAAATTAAAATTAAATATGCATAAAATAATCTTATAGTCTGCTAATGTTTATATCTCGCCAAAATTAATCCCAATATATGTATATAATTTCGGGTTCTCTAACAGAACAGTTATTTCCATAAGGAATATGTTAATCAAGAATGGTTGACGATGTCTTATGTTATAATTTATTTGATTATTCTGTTTGTTCTTTAAATGCCAAAAAAGGTTACAAACATATTCTCAAAATTTCAGAAACCTACACTCCCATTTGGTGGATATTTGCATTTTCTTCATCAATTTGCCTAATTAAGTGTTAAGTTATTATATTTACCACAAAATCATCAGCTCTCATACTGTTGTAAGTGAGAGATTACTGAATTACTGATATTGAAGTAATCATTTTTACCATCAATTTATTATTATTGTTGTATGGCAACTCGACATTTTTATGCTCATATTGTGGATGGTTTTCAGATAAAAATTTAAAGATACACGTATTAAACTCCCACGCGGTGTGTTATATAAATTGCGATCTATTGGTCATCAAAGAGTATATAGATAACTACCTACCATTCAATTAATTCAATTTTGAAATAACTTTAAACGTGTGATTTATTACAATAATCTTTCGCTAGCTGGTATCTTTTAAAATCTTACCGCATACCCCAATTCATTATCTTTTTCTTTTATACTTCCACATCTTTATGGTAGGTACATTTTGTGGTCATTCTGATTTTTCTCAAGACATCTTTTACAACCTCCTTATTAGCAGTCACTAAGGGGTCAGGTGACTTCCCAGAAGCAAGACTTCCTGTATGTTAAACCGCTCAAGTAAACGATGAACATTTCGGCGTATATTGTTGTAATCCTCAATGGTCGGGAAACGTTTCTCGCAACTCCTGTATACACTAACGTATGGAGTACTCCCAAACTTCACTTTCGCATCTTATTCCCTTCTAAAGTAAAAGGCATGTCGGAGTAAACCTACATTACACGCTGCAACTAAAAAAACGTTTGTTTATAATTTATAAGTAATTTACCTACCTTGTAAATATTCGAAAGAAACTGGTAGTCTTGAAAAAAGCTGTTTTGAAAGGAAGGCACAAATCACTGAGGAAGGTGAGGAATTATAGGTCATGTTTTTGTTTTGTATTGGTACATATGCCTGGTTGCGGCAAATGATTACTAATGTGATGTTTTATAAGAGCGGTGCAGCATATGATTATATTGATCTCTCTGTATATGGTTTCCAGGGCGAAATGAACTTTTTAAATTCCTAGTTCATATTTACAGACATTGCCGAATTCTGCGAAAACCAATCGAAATGCAAAATATAATCAACGTTCTTATTTCTTTCCCAGGATGAATGATTAAAATTTAAATTCGTATTCAGGACACGTAAAGCGAAAGATAGGTTGCCATCCTATGTCAGCTTTATTATAAAGTTATACGCACATAACTTATATGGGCTATTAGGAAAAATTAAGTTTATTAAGCGGCAGAGCAAAGCAATGCAAGCTTTATAGGGGAGTCGATGGTGTCCGTCTGTCCGTGAACACGATAACTATCAAACGCTTGGACCGATTTGGTTCAGACTTTGCACAGTTGACCCTCGAGTTGAGCTATATGCCACATGTAATAAGCCTATTGAAAATGGATTCAAATCCAATGACTCCGATGGAGTCACACCGAGGTGCTCTGCCGCTTTTTTAAACGCTCTTTATGGGTTTATTCGTATATAGGACATTTATTTCGGATTTAGTGGATTGATTGGATCAATTTTTACTTTGATTTTTCTGCTCCACTGCATACCAGAGACAACGTTTGGTAGCTATTGCTTCATATATTTAAATTTAAATTATAATTGCACTGTTCTTGAGTAAAAAAATGTATTAATATGCAAACGATGTTTGAATTGTGTAGTCGCTGAAATGAATATTAATCAACATGGCGCATTAAGAATTTTCTTTGTAAAAAGCGTGAAAATTATGATCGGTTCCGTTATCCACAGCTAGACCACATCTCATCTAACTTTGTATTAACTAAGGAAATATTGATATAATCAACAATATTTGTTCAAGAAAAATGTTTAGTCAATTACGCTTATGATGGTACTCTATAATTACGTCGGTGTTAACTAAAGAAGATTGCTATAAATGGTAAATGGGCTGGTTGCACATGCACTAGTCATAAAACGGCCATTCTTCTTATACATTAACATTATAATATGTACAATGGGTATGATACAATACAAGGTTTTTTTCTGCGAACAAAGAGCTTGGACCAATACAGCACGCGCTAATAAGCACATCCCAATCACTCTGAATACAACTGTCAATTACGATATTAAACTTGTTCCGGTCTTGATCAGAATGGAATGTATGAACTCGAAAGCAATAAAATCATTTGAAAATAACTTGCTATTAAAACAATATAGAGCACATTACATGTTAGCCTTCGATTAATTAGTTCTTTGTTTAATGGAGTATTAATCTCATTATAATTTTTATCTCTTACAGATGATCATAATTCAGATAATTTATTTTCTAATCACATAATTAAATAATTCAGTCTGAATGAGTTTATTTCACAAACAAAGATTCGTTTGATGCCTAATTGATTTTGGAATGTTGAAACTCATCCAATTCATTCACTGCAAAAATTGAAAAATGTTTTTGTACGTTTAGAATCCCCAGCCAGCCAGCAGGGATTTACTATGATGATAAAAATTTATCGGAATTGCTACATTGGTTGACCAATATCCAAAGGCAACCGCGAAACATAATACACTGCCATTATCTCTGTCAAGGATATCCTGCCGTTGTTGACATGCAAATTACCCGATATGACACTGATATATTTGAAGGATTCAGTATTTATGTAAACACCTGTTGGTGTTTGGAATTTTTCACATTTTACCAGTTCCTAATAAAGATAAGCCAGGACCTTTACCTTCCAACATTTGCTCATATATGAACGGTGTAATTACTGATAATTTTCTTAATTACATAGCGTTTCTACCTCACAAGAAATGTAGGAAAACATGTTTTTATCTGGCGGGAATGGCACAAGAAGGTAAAAAAATACGTAGCAGCACGAACTCATTACCAACTTAAACGATTATAATTTATTCGATGCGAGAAAAAGGGACACTTTATTTTGATCTGTCAACGAGCTATGTAGACGCCATGTTTCTGTAGGTTAGGTCACAATACCGGTTTTGACAGGATATTAAGGAAACGTTTAAATCTCACATTTGTATGAACTTTTTAAAAATGAATATAATATCGTTCGTTATGTATAAATTATTGAAATCTGCTTATATAAATTTACATAATACGTAAGCCACTACTAATCCGTAATTTATGTTCAAAAATTTTGCAACGGCAATTAGAAATCCCTAATTATTAATTAACCTTAATGTGTAAAATCCCGTAAGTCCCCCAGCAAATGGTCCTTCTCAGCTTGATATTGTGGTGGCTGTACAATTGCTCAATACTTTGGTGCATGGTTTTCGTAAAACTAAACGGTTATATGAACATAATCTGTAAATGATTAAACAATCAAGCTGTCGTCATAAAAGTCGAAATGGTGTAATTTCTCAATATCGCATACGATAAATGTTTGTACCAAATAAGTTCACATAATTTTTTGAAGTTAGAACATTTGTATATAGTTTCAAGTGGTCGTATCAGTTCTTATCTGCAATTTTCGTCGGCAATTTATACATAGTTTACCTAATTTTTTGGGATATTACCTATTAATGAGTATGTATACCTATATAATGAGATGTTTATTTATTTTGGGAACAATTTAAAATGCATGATTTTATCAATAGTTTTTGTGTTTGAAAGGAAGCCACATTATTATACATGTGTGACTGTATTTAATTAACGTAAGTAAATGGTTCCTGCCTATATACCAACGGGTCAGGCAATTAATATTGTTCTATGGATTTAGAAGGATAAATAACGTTTTTGTTGCATGGCGATCTTTTGAGTTTTGATTATAAAACCGATTACCTTTAAAATTGTTTGGGAAGGAACTGTTGGAGACTAATCTTTTGAGTTCATCATAAACGTGTCCAAAATCTTATCCCGAACACAGTCATAAATTAAGAGCTGGTGGTGGTCGTGTGTTATTTCTATTTGAATTAGTAAACGCGTTTCCAAATAGTAATTTATTGAAGTATTGTGGTTTAAGCTGCACTAATCATTAGACAAAAGCATTTATAAAGAATAACCCAGAAATTGGAATTTTTGCGAAAAATGTATCAAAAATTGGAAGTTATTCAATAGTTTAATTTATTGCTTTCATTCAGATTAGTTCCGATATCGTACGAGAAGCGATTCATGCACTTAAAATCAGTAGGAGTAAGATTCATTTGATATAAATTGACTGCATATGTCCACCTGTTACTCTGGATATAAATTTAGATTTAAACATCTTCAGTGTCCAGTCAAGGGAAGGATGTTCCTCGTCAAACATAGGAGTAATACCTACTTTTAATTTCATAAAGCATACTACATGAATTAATAATGGCTTGATGTGTGTTGGCTGGTCTAATACTGGCACGTATAAAAATTTTCACCAAGCCGTTCAAATATTTTATGATAAATTGTGTTCCGTTCTCTTCCGACTAATCAATATGATAGTAGCTCATTTGTGGGTTACGCGTCACACATTTAAAGATAAGAAAAAGAAGTTAAAAAAGTAATTGTAAATGATTAACAAAAAGCGCATTTTCACTTGCATTCATTTCCCATTTATAAGATGCAACTTCTGTTAAAATTTCGTAAAAATCCGCCCACAAATATGAAGGTTAGCATTGCACATGTGCAATCCATTTTGGACGTCCTACTTTTCATTTTATAAGAAGAATCCTACCCTACACTTTCTGAAGGGTGGGTTTATAAATAACGAACGTAGGTCTCGGCATGTGCAATAATTGTTTTACGTGTTTTCAGTCTGCTTATGTACAATTATTTTTTATGATCCCTATTTTTTAACGTACCATTTCAATTTGATTTTATAAATAAGAAGTATCTTGGCTTATAGAATTGATATAAGCACAAAAATCCAATATCTGAACTGAATACCGGACGATCCTCGAGGTCTTCACGCATCCATCATTTTTACAACGCACCTTAAGGGGCTGATTCTGTTCCACCAGATCAGCATAGCTTCATAACAATTTTTTTTTGATTCGGCATTAGTTTAACTTTTACTCGAGGTGCCTATACATACCAAGGTTGGATTGCGCATTTGTAGCTGCATAGTTGATTGAGATTTATGGAATATTTACTAACACAGAAAACCGGACATTCATATATTCTTTGTAACAAGAATTATAAAAGAAACCCTTTTTTTTTAGGTTTGGGCAGTTTTTGGGCTGGAACTTATTAGCCCAATAGTCTACGTATAGATGAAAATCAATAGCAACCTTTCTTATATTATATTCTTAAGAACATGTGTGCCAATCAGACGTTGCTATAAACAAAGTTATCGGGCGCACGCACAGACAATCATAACGAACCAAATAGCGAAAAAGTAGAACAATAGCTTTAAGATAAAGATCTAGTGGCTATACAGCCATAAAGGCGGGCAGACAGACGGATGGACAAACTTGTCACAAAATAGCGCATTTTTTTTATTCTTGTGGAAATGCGCTAAAAATGTGAATAACATAATTCGTTGTAGTTTAAGGGTTGATTGCAAACTTTCATGCCTTTGACTTGTGGATGCGATTTATTGTAAGCAGATGGAGTAATTATGTATCTAACAGTGATACATTTTTTGGTGGGGGCATAAAATTATCTTCGAATGTTAAGGGTCGATTACAACCAATCATCTCCCGAGCTAGAATGGATTTTATTGTTAGTAGATAGGGCGATTACCAACCATTTAAGTCTATAGTCAGAAAGTGATATTTTTTTTCTAAGGGATTAAATGAATTTCTTTAAAGGTAGATTACAATATAAACCTTACTATGAGACTTACGGAAGTTATGCTTCTATAATAATTGTACGTTATGAAACTAACGGATAACAAAAAAAATCCAGGATTATTGTTTAATCCGGTTTGGCAAATAATGAAGATGAAATGTAAGCTATTTTGAATAAAGTGTGTTTAATATTTTGGTAGCATGTTTCTTCTATAGATAACCTGAAAGCAAAAAAAAAACCCTATTCCGTAAAGGTTTTTGGTTTATTTTTTAAATGACGCACAGCTCTGCCTCAGGAACCTATATTTTGTGAAATACATTGATCCAGTCTAACATAGGTAAACACGTAATTCCAACGTTTACTATGGTTTAAAATGAATTTTTTAATATATTTATTTCAATATTCTCCAAAAAAGAGAATTGATGACGTGCGCGCCGACTAAGGAAAATCCTACTTGACCTCATTAAAATCTCAAAAATAAAATGTTCTCAGCTTACTACGGCCTCGTTCAATTTTTAGTATGGGGATATGTCAGTCATGTGACAAGTCAATCACATTATAAGGTAAGTACATTTTAGAATAAACGAAGCGCTTAAACATAGGCAAATAGAAATAATAAACAAAATTATATGTATAATAAAATAAAAATGTTCAATTAATTTTGAGTTTCAGACATTATAATAATACCAAGTACTAAATAGTATATTACCGATATTTTCATCCAAACCAGGCACGTATACCTAGATCAAAAATATACGAAAACTTTACAATCTCACGGTATATATACGGTACCTATACTGTTACTGAAATTATTCGAAATACTGTTAGCACTCGCGTAATTTGTTGCATTTTCGATATAGTAAATTGGATTCCTTAACCGTATTGAATTTCTTCGTGAACTTTAATCGGACACGAGTCGAATCAAATTTAGATTTATCGGCCTACTTTATCGCGATTTAGATAGCCACGACTTCCATTTCATAATCGAGATCTGTATCTTGCCTTAATAGTTCTATAAACTACGCTCTTGTATCTTTTGTGTTGCTACTCTTCGGTGGTGTAGTCATTTAATCATATCAATAAATGTGCTCTTTTCTATTTATTTGAAGTACAATGAGTTTATAAGTATTAGACGCATAATTCATTACGTTATACGCGGATAATAGCCAGGTTGCGGACAGCATTTTCCGTTATGTTAGACGGCCATTTTTCCTTATAATATAAGTTTATAAGTATAAAACATTTTTATAGCAAAGTTAAGTTGCGGTGTGTGCTGCGTGTTCAATTTTGCTGAAGGAGTCTTAACCTCCGCCAACATAAACACTGCACAATTGTAGGTTAGCAGGAAAATGTTATTTATGAGTGATTACGTACTGCGCAGTGACACATTATAAGAACTTCATTTTCATTGGTTCCGCTATTTATAAATATATCGTACAAAAAGCCCTCATACCGTAAATTATTTCTACAAAAATGTATATTTCTTATGTTATAAGAAAAAATGGCCGTCTAACATAACGGAAAATGCTGTCCGCAACCTGGCTATTATTCTAGAAAATTACCGAAATCAAAAATCCAAAAGTTTGCACATAATGACTCTTATCTTTTTGCGTATTATCTCGGTTAGTGTTTGCTCTAATAAAAGGACCTATAAACTAAGTCTCTAATCATTAATGCATCAACAAGCTTTGAAATTTTATACAAATCAAAATGTAAATCTATGAAACTTTTTTCCCGAAAGAACCCTATTCTAACAAAATAATGTAAAGTTCTAGCTGCAGGCGTTTGAGGATGTTCCGCCCATAAAAGTCACATTTTTCTGATCCTCGTCTCATCCTTATTTTTTTACCTTAATTTTTAATTTTAATTTTCTTCACAAAGCAAGATATTTGTATACGCGAACTACACGCAGTTGCATGAAAACAGCAACAATCAGCTGGCACCGTCCATAATGGTTGGTAAAAAATAATGTCATCATCGTACCGTGTCTGAAAAGGTATTGAAGCACGTGGTTTTCATTTTCATTCAAGTGCAACTCCTGAACCAACCAAATGAATGTATGAACTTACTAACTAAACTAAAACATTGCAGCATGATCCTTCAACATGTTACACTATAGAAAAAAAGTACGTACATTCCTTAAATAAACTGATTGATTATTATACAAGTATAAAGTTCCACATCAACATATTCCGTTGATAAGGTTTTTTTTTCTTTCTATAATTGTACTTGATTGGCATTATGATGAATGATGTTATAACGAAAACATTATACACATAGTAGGTATATATTGGAACTTTTCACCATTTTGCCGGACCGGTAAATGTTACTTAATATCAAGTAGTAATTTGCAATTAAAGATGATGTCGGGATCGAAATGAATAAATGATGAAAGCATTTCCTTGTTATTCGTCTTCACGTTTGTGATGCTTTATGTAAATCGAAGACTGACTGTTGATAAATTTGATGTTTTTAAGACATCGTCCCTTGCCTATCAATAAGTTTTTAATTTTAATTCTGAATTTCGAAGATTCATTTCAGTCAAGTTGTAGGTATATAAGCTTTGTTGAAATTCAATTTCGTCTGTTACTGCCAAAGTTCCAAATTAGAAATACGTTTTTAATTGGGTGGGTGACATTTTTAATATGGGTCAATATAGATAATTTGTCGAGGGAACATTTTTTGTGTCCTGTTTCCAAGTTTGTTATTGATACGTTGTTTTTTTACTATTACTCATAAACCACATTTTTACCCAATCCCAGTTAACCGATGAGATAAGTATAAGTTATTACTCTGATAAAGCATTAATGAAACGCATCACCCGCTTCAAGTCACTTTAAAACTATTCTAGATTTCTTTAGTTTGTTTGTAGGTGCCATTCATGCTATACATGTCCATTTGGAAGTTACTTTATCTGAATGTGCGTGGGTTTTCTTTAGTTCGCAATAGATACGGTAAGGCCTCTTTCATTACTAATATTATTGTTACATAAAAAGGGAAATAATTTCGTTGTGTTTTCGTATTGACGCCATGAATGCTTCCTTGCCCTTAAAATGTGCTTGTGTAGTTAGTTTCCAAGTTACAGCTATAAAATACGTTCGCATTCATTAAACGCGTTTAATACCCACTTACCGTGAATTTATTGTTGGTATAAAGAAAAGCCAATAAATTGCGAAAATTGTACCTACTCACTCCACATATTTACGTGCATTAAAATTTCATTTTCAAATAATCTAACGTAATTAGTAAATAGGTATATCCCAAATAGTGTACTCATCCATTTGATTAATAGCAAAAAATTTTGCTGGGAAATTTTAATACGGAATGAAATACATCACTGTAATGACGTTATAGGAAGCCTATCAGGTATTATAAATGGTGGCGATTTGTTGTACTGTCAAATTTGTGTATTCGAATATTGAATGTTAACCTGCACCTTCATTTTAATTTCATCCTCAATCGTGCAGCTGCCTTGTTTGTTGTGCAATCCATTGTTATTTTTATATGCCAACTTTCTACATTTTTATACTCTTCCAATTTTCGCACTTTTCTCGAGAATGGTAGCCACAATGCCATATATTTACATAGACTTACACACGCTGCCACAATAAAAATTAAATTATTATAATAGGTAACAAACGAGGTAACAAATAAAAGGTGATTTGTGCCATGGTTACACGAGAGTTATATTTTGCCGCAGCAGACATGAGTGTAATGTAAAATTATGAAATGCCTACTTTACGAGCTTATATTTGCAGATACTAATTAGATACAAAGCTAAATAATGGCTTCATTATGGAAACTTGGTGTCCCCTCTCGTAGTTTTTACTTTTTTCCTTAAATTTACACCACAGGCTCGTATTCATTATTAACGATGTTTTGTAAAGAAAACCAGCATTAAATATTTTCAAAGTTAACATTTCATCCTATAAAGGAGTATTTATTTTGTAAATTTCTCGCACTCTACGAAAGTATCTTTTCGACGTATCAATTCCAGTAAAACTGTTGGAGAAAGTTTTTTTTATTTCCAAGTATATTTCGTCCGTCTTGCGTTGACGGTGTGGTACTAAAAAAGTTGACGTGATTTACTCGAAACTCACAATTGATAAAAATTATATTTTAGCACCATCAGAAGCTGAAAATAAATTAACGCCAGCTCTAGTATTTTATGAGTAGTAGTAGTAGCCAACCAAGACCTACTCAATTGAAACGCGACTTACAAGCGTGCGCGCGGATTTTTTGTGAATTTCTTATTTCACCGTTTTTTAGCGCGTTTTTTTCAAAAAAGTAGCGCTTATATACTTACTTTGGCTGTTTGGTCGGTCGGTCGGCTGTAAAGAGAATGTTCGTGTTTGAAGCATTATAGCTTTGTGTCACAATTATTTGCATGCAGATTATATTTATAAAATGAGTTTGGTAATGAAACCTCGATTCGTGGCACAAAAACGCGCTTAAGTAGCTGGACGCATCGAGTACTTTCCAACTTGATTTTTGTTTGGATATCTATGGACTTTTGAGAATGTGTGAACAGGAATCTTGCATGAATATGCGAATTTCCATTCTCAATGGATGTTTAGTTCACAAAATTCAAATGTTTTTCTTTGGATGCTGCTTATTATTGTGTGAGTGTTTTTTTTTATTCCAAACTTAAAATTTGTCGGCTGAGGGCCGGCCCGGTCAGAAATAAACGTATCTAAATAACGAAATTGCCATTCATGATATTAACGCATTAAATGAGAAAATAGTTCTACCAAACATCTTTAGGAATTCATACAAATCGCGTACCAACTGCAATAAATCTTCACGTTTGATTAATTGCTTCGCGATTTCACGGTTACACATAGGTACCGCTTGCATTTGGTTGCCGTTGCTTTTCCTTCGCGGTAAATCCCTTGGTGCATAAAATTTGTCGAACAGTATACGATCTACTTCTGTACTGATTATTCAACTTAGTAATAACAAATAGTTTCTTACGTCACGTCAGTAAACTTTTTTTAATTATCTAAGTGGATGGTCATAAAAGAGGTATACCCAGCATGATGTTTATAATATCCGTATAACAAGTTTTATTTGATTCATCTATCGCTTACAATAAATTATTAATTACTAAAAACATTTCTTTAGTTTCAGGATGGTGTTGGTTCTAAATGGTGTCCTACAAGAGGACTGCCCTCAGGATACGCGTTCGTTGTATCACACACATCCTGTATACAGGGAAACAGCCGCACAACTTTTGGCCATACCCAATAAGATAATCGGACCTGTTGGACTTTTATATGTACAACAAAGGGAATTTGCCGCTACCGTGCCACACGATAGTAAGTCACTTTCTGTTTAATGATTTCATTTTAAACGGCTGACTTCTGCATACATATATTTATTGGTAGTCATTATCATCATCATCAAGCTATAAAGTTTAATCGCATATCAACTTTCATTATCTCTTTTTTTTAGTAATTTCAGATAACATTTTTATATATGTAATTTATTTTGCATAGGTGTTGTTACTACTTACACATTGATGAGTTTAATCTGCCGCTCAGGGAAATAGTCGATATAGTCATTCTTTATTATATTTTCTATCATCATATTTATGCCTAAAAGTGGCAAAGGCTAAACTTTTCAAAATGACAACGGGTCGTACAAGTCTAAATAGCGTAAAATATTTAATTAGCGCATTATTTGAACGAAACTTAGCCAGAAACACCCGTAATTTAATAAGAAAAATAACAGTGTTCTTTCAGAAAATGTCAGCATACTCGGATCGGACGATGCCACCACTTGCATTATAGTCGTACTCAGACATTCTGGTAAGTTTTCTACGTCACATTTTTAATGGAGTTTTCTACCAAAAATATAATTATATTTTCGGTGTTGATTTATAGTACCGAATAAGCTAAATAACACCATACAATTAATCGTGGTGGCCATCACCCAAACGGCCAATTATTTGACTATACAAACCTACACAATTATTCTATCGTGGTTATCAAGCAATAAATAATAGTTGTTAATTGCGTCAGTGACATGTAATATTACGTCATAATCTAAGAGGAACGAATTTATTGCTCTTTTCAATCACCTAATTTGGCCGTCGGTCGTTGGTTACACTCAGATTTAGTATTTAGTCTAAACATGATCAATCTGAAAGGTAGATAAGTACTAATTTTCATACCTTCCTCTGCAATCACAAATTATCCTTCTACGTTCCCTTAGATTCTTCGTGGTGCAGGGCTAAAACGCAGCGTATTGCTTTTCGTGTCACCGAAGATTGTCAAATTGGATCCTAATCAATGATGAATTCTCTCAATTGTGTTTCACGTCTACAATTTTCTCTCGTGCATTTGAAATGCAAAAGAGGTCTTCGAGCGTGATTTAATGCTTTCTCGGCGAATTTTAATTATACATGACTTAATTTGCACAATCTTGTTGCTGTTCCGTGTACAAGATATTAGAGACTAATAAATTTTACGCACCTAACCATAACTTGTGCTCAGTACTGCAAATGTCACCAGATTTATTTGTCCTCAACAACCACTAATTGAAGTGAAAGCAAGAAAAACCCATCAATATCTTGTCATATGCAAATTATGGATAGGAGGAACAATTTCATTATTGCCAGTTAACGTAGGTTCATTATCATTTACAGGTTCCGGTGCCGTTGCGTTAGCACATTTCGATGGGTCTGGGACGGACGAAGCTGTCTGCACGATGGTGCAAAGGGTACAAGACTTATCTGTGGGATATCAAGAAGGAAGGATAGAATTACAACTGGTTGGAGGTTTTAGCGATGCACATAACTACTCGGAAGATATCTTTTTCAATATAATGAGTAGGTATTGTCAAACTGTACTATAAAAAACTAGTTTGATATTTTGATTTATGTTATTGCTCATATTTGCATACGTAACGCCATGTATAATGTAACTGTATATAATAACATTATATTTTTGCGTTTTAAATTAATTTTGATTAATGAAGCAAATAATACTTTCGATTTATTTTATTCGTTGTAGATTGTTTCCATAAGTTACCAGTGGAAATAGATCTTACATTAGCGTGCGTTGGTGAGTTAAATACAACCGTCAGGGGAGGAATTCACTGGCCAATGGTTTATGGAGCGGGAGTAAATATAAAGACTGGAGAAATATTTCCTGCCACTTTTCCTGACAAGGGTCCTGATCAAGCGCTTAGACGTGCCAGGCATCTTACAGGGCAAGCTCAGGTAAAACTTTCCTCGTGCTATTAATTAAATATTTGTATCCTATTCGTCCTTGATATTTTTTTATTCTTTCGTAATCTGCTGATTTATATTAATATGTTACTTGGGATACAGCAAGTAACAAATGATTCTGATTCATAAGAAATCTTTGCGTAACTTTTACAGAATTACACTTTTCTGGAACACGCCTTGCATGTACGCCAACGAAATTATCTCCACTGCCGTAAATGGTGATATCCAAGAATTGTGTTGTGCAACCAAGTCATCATTTCCCACAAAACACACTTGAACTAAAAAATTGGCCGTCTTTGTTCCGTTTTTTATTTTTAAATAATCATCATTATAAGGTTTGCTGTGAAATTTACAATCTGCCAAGAGATATTCTGTAGATGTATTCTATTTCACAGTACAATATTTATTGTAAAGAAAAATTAAGAGTTCTTTTTAAATGGCACTCCAACAATGTTATTCTACCAATCGTTTAAAAATTTGGGTTTTATTGTTGTTATAATTCAACATTCAAAATATTTCTAGAACTGAAAGAGTAATCTATGGTTGTTTGCCAGCGTGAGTCCCAGTTTTGATAAATTCGCCCTGTTTATGTGGACTTTCAGAAGCAATATTAACCACTTTGCGTTTTTCAGGTGTTGGAAATTTATGAGAGTCACTTAGGACTACTCAGGATAGGACCATTTAATTATGAACCGTTAAGAGGGGTGGATTTATGGTTAGAGCAGAGCGATGAATTTATTTTACAGCATTTATCAACTTCTCCTGAAGTTGAACCTCCTCATTTTGTTATGCAGGTAAATTAACCATTACTGCACGAAATTGCCACATGGCAGTGATAATCCTGTAAACTAAATGTAATTGTTCCAGATAAGAGCGACTTTAAAGTACATTCAGGACAATCAATTTCCAGCAGTAACTGTTTTTCGCGAAAACCGCCCGCATTATTTTAGAAGAGATGAACATTCAGGAACATGGCAACCTATAAGATATTAACAAAATTTTATGCACTCTTGAAGAAATAAAATTGTATATATATTTTTTACAAACAACGCCCCGTCATGGAAGCGTGGAAGACTTTGCTTAGAAGTGCAATATATTTGTTTTTCCATTTTATAATGCACACATGTGTTTGATACAGATTAAGTTTTTTAAAATTGAACGTTAAATAATTTTGTAAATGATGTATTAAGTTGGTGTTACTTGGCTATCTTGTGTTTTTAACGGCACATTGCTTTTTGATGATTTTATGTGATGTTAGTCCTTTTCATATTTTCTAAAGTGTACATTACTTGTTATAAATAATACATTTAGAACTTTTGTAACATTTAATGTAAAATGATATTTCATATTTACCTACTGATAAAACATAAAAATCATTTGGTTTTTTTTTACACTACTTTATTTTTGGTCTCGAAATCAACTTACCGATTGAAATTCAAAAGTAATTAGCAACACTACATAACTGTACAATAATGTTACTACTTTTCAAGTTTAAACATATCACTTAAAGGTTCACTTATACCTACATCAAATGGGTGGGAATAGGAATACAAGGAAAAATTATTTTTTTAGAGGGTCGAAAATGTTTGGCTTGGATGCTACATGCCGAAGTATCCAAAAATTTTTGTTCCTCCTTTAATCTTTTTTGCTCACCAACCATAATGGATAAAATTATGAAAAAGGAGATTTATCTAGGTTTTTGGTTTATTTCCGATTTCCAGATCTCCAGTCAAGACTTTTTTACGGGTCTCGGTGCATCTTATAGATGAAAAATGAAAATGTGCAAACACGAAATCGACAAATCTCGGTTTTTCTCGCATATCTTCGGAAGTGATCGGAATTTTCTGGTTTTCTTTAAAGAATAATAATAACTCTTTAATTGTACGCTCGATATTGACGCATATATGATAACGGAAACCCAGTGTACGAAGTGTAAAAATGCAAACCACATCGGCATGGTACGACTCAAGTGACTTCGCCCTGTATCGATCGATACACAAAATACCAGAGAGCGACATCAACGAAAAAAGATATTTAAAAAACCTATAATCCGATCGGGTCCAATCTAAACCATCCGGGGACACCCAGAGATACATAAAAAAAGTTTTATCAAAATCCGTTCAATCGTTTAGGAGGAGGAGCAGTCACAAACACACGTACAGAAGAATTTTATATATAAAGATTAGAATGTGGTTTCTAAAAGTGCACATTTTTGATCATATATCCATGTTAATCAAATTTTGGAACTAAGAACAATCTGACACGCGGATATTCGGATCAAAAAGTTTACTAAGAACACAAAGTATAACCACATTTAATTCTAAGCAACTCAGACTTGGGACGAAAGTGTGAAATTTATTGTTAAGATGAAGATGGACAGTGCTATTGGATAACTGTTATAAAAACACTGCTTTTTCATGAATTATAATAAGTAATAAATAATTAAAGTTAGAGCCAGCAAACAGAAATTGATAAACAAGTACCTACTTCATTTAAGGCGAGAAAGTCTTATTAGTATCTAAGTACAACAGAAACATAACATTTTCAAAATGATCAGGCTAGCTTCATAGGGGTTACAGTCAGTTGCGACTGTAAAAGAGTTGGTTATTCAGTGGAGCCGGAAGTAGGTAATAGAATTAATTTTTGTCTCCATAAACCCCCATATTTATTTCGTATTTGCTCCCAAAGTTTTATACCAATCTACTTTGTCCGCTTCGCAACAACTGCGTCCTAATTATTATTTTTTGTTTATTTCTTTTTCCGCATGAAAACCTCTTATTTCAAAATTTTCCGCATTTTCAATTCTTTTCCAAATTCCTTAATTTAATTCTTTAATCGGGAATGCAGTTACTGTTTAAGTCATACATTCTAGAAATTTCCTCTCAATACCATGGCAAATTGGGAATAATTAAACTGGTATGTATCAAAATTATTATTATTTATTTGTACAAGAACGTTGATCGTTTATATTAAGAATAATATAACAATTAAAGAGAAATAAGAAGATTACCTACGTTCTTCGTATCACCTTAAAGCGTTAATTTTTTGTTATTTGCGACTCGGGGGATACTTTTCTAACCCGAAGGACCAATTTTCAAATGAGTATAGCTTGCGTTTGAAAACTGATTTTGAAGAAACTGTTCGACAATTTTGTTCCTTAACTCATCAAGTAAGTAGACAACAAATTTTGTGGAATTCTCTCCATGTTCGTTGTCCGGCCAAGAATTGCAGTGAAATTTTTTTCTAATTTCTAAAAGTTAATTTCAGATTCGTCATTTTCAAGTTGAAAAACCCCCAAATACCATATTTTAAGTTATTACTTGTCCATATATGGGATGTGTTGTACTCAAGCGTTTTTGAGTATGAGTTTTTAATAATATTAAAATACCGTCTTTATTGCCTTTATTTTATTTCAAGTTATTGTCACACTGACAGACCTGCATAAATGGTCGTCTGCGTCTGCCTGAAGGGTACACTAGTGGTGCTTGCCTTTCTAAAATTAAACATGAATATAAATGCACATGGAAATATGACAAAACAGGAAGAATACAAATTTGATCGATATCACGCTTTATTTCAGTAGTGATCGTTTTCACTGTCACTACACGAACTATGGTCTGCAACCGGGTGGCCCTTCTCGTTGAACGATTCTAGAGTTATTTCCTTATATTCGAATTCGAACTAATAACGTTGTAAGTTAGTAGTTACTAGTTTGCTCGTTTTCTATGCAGTAGCTTCCTAGATCAAGAGAATTGCAATAGTCGAAGCAACTCTTCCGGAAGGTCTCACACGTTTGAAATAATCCCACAAACCTATTAATTACACACGAATAGTAATTTACAATCTATACATACCAACTTCGCTCTATTCATTGTGTGTTGAAATATATGTACGTTTTATACAATCCCGTGGGATACCAGACGTGCAGGTGATGCAAAAATTAAATTATTAATCAATGATAAAAGCAAAATTGCTTGAGTATTTCAAGTGTACTAGGTATAAAGCAACGAAAATTTGCTTTATAAAATTGAGAAAACGTAGAAATACCCACTGTTCACTACGCGACGCGTGGGAAATGCTAGAAATGATTACGGTGTGCAGTTTAGAATCTACGTCGTTCACTCATTTCTGTCTAACAGAAATATGAAATGTTTATTTTACAAATCAGTGTTGTTCTATTCGATCTATTAGGCAAATGAAATTAGTTGCACATTAGTATTTTTTTTGATAAGCAATAACTTTTGTTTTCAAATAAGATTATACTTCCTGATAAACAGAATAGAACGGGCAGAACAATATACCTGCCGGTAAATTGTGTTGTTTGTCGGGAATATTTTTAACGCGGATACCTTTTTTTTACACATAAGGCTGATATACTTCCTACGAAGCAGGGCGGGCTTAACTGGTTTGGTAATATTGCCTCATTTTGGAAACAAGTTGGAAAGTACTCGGTGCGTCGAGCTACTTAAGCGCGTTTTTGTGCGACGGACTGAGGTTTTATTAGCGCTGCATGCAAAGAATTGTGATACAAAGCTAGTGCATCAAACCCGAGCATTCTACGATGATTCCTTCGACAGTTACACTTAAAAAACCTTTGCAGTCGACCGACCGACCGACTGAACAGCCAAAGTGATTATATATAAGCGCTACTTTTTTTTCAAAAACACTCTTCGGTCGGTCAGGCGCATGCATATTATATTTTGGAAGCCGAGAAACCTCGATCAGTCGCACAAAAACGCGTTTAAGTAGCTCGACGTATCGAGTACTCTCCAACTTGTTTAAACAGTTGAGTAGATACAAACCTGCTATAGATGATACAATAATATTGGGCATTGAACATAAATTCAAAATTTCGGAATATTGTGTAGGGCGCCAAAATTAACGTCGCAAATTTGAACTTTAAAATCAGCAGAAACCCAAACCAAAACCAAGAAGGCATCGTGAGAATGTAAAAAGTGTAATTAACAATGCACTTTGCTTACGTGGTTACGATTAACGGTACCCTATCCCGTTTTACTCAGGATCTACTGTATTTCAAATATTCATAAACCAGTGCAGCTATGTGATCTATTGAGTATGGTAGCAATTCGCCGAATTATATAATCTTCAAATTGTTAACAATTTACTGCACTGAAACGTGGATATCACATGAGAACTGTTTGGGGGTACAACGAACCTACTCGCAAAAATAAAGTACCTATCGCCGCTTTAGTTTTAATGTTAAACCACAGTCTATATTACTAGTTTGCTGAATTGAAAGTTTAAAATTAATATTATAAATAAATAAATATAGGTCTGATTGATTTGTAGTACCGATTCCAATATTCATGCGGCAGAGTGGAAGAGGCTGGTATATAATGTGATTCTTAGCACCATTTATGTATTGGATACATTTTGAAAATCGCCCTCATCGTTTATGGCCAATGGCCATTTTTATTTCTTTACTACCCGTCTGCTGGCTAGCATTTATTTTTATCAGTTCAATATCAGTGTTAAAGACGTATATTATTGTTGCTGTGTTAAATAAACGCTCTTTAGTATTTAATATTTATCTTTTTGTGAACGTACTGCTTCTTTTCTTGTTATCGACCTCTAAACCTGTTGGAAGGTAAACATTATTACCTAATATTATTATTATTATATCATAAATCTTAGTGCACATTAGTAACAATTTAACACTACTTTAGATATACATATGTAATGTCAAGATCGATTCTGAGAAACAATCTTTTATATCTTAAAGGCTGTGATGTGTATGAATACCTACGACCGTCATTTCTGCATAAAGCAAATGTAATAAGCTACTTCCTTTAAACGAATTAAATTAACAACGCTTAAAATCAAAGATTATTTGCCGCATTAAACACGGTGACAGGACAGAAAATTACACGAGCGGAAAATTGAGCAATTAATGGGGTTTGTTAAAATCCGAAGAAAATTAGTACGCATAATCAATTTCAACAGGGAACATCTGAGCCCACCTTAAAACATTGAATTTCGCAAGATATTAAGTCGTATCACTTCAATATAAAATTAATTCACTTTATACAATACACAGCATATTAGTAGAAGTTAAGATCTCGAGATTTTCAATATAGATGCTTTAATATTCATAATGACTTATTCAAGTTGTTTAAATTTTAAGCAGTTAACGAAATGAGCAAAAACCTCTTAGCAACTGTTCGACTTCAGTTTCCGCTACATTAACTTATCTTATACCTATTTTTTTAGTGTTTAGGGAGGTAAGTAGGAATGTTTCTTAAATTGAGCTCTTTGTATAAATAAATTTCGACGGTCTGCTGTTCTCCAATCTTCACTACAAATTAGCATTACTTGAATGTGTACCGTGTGTAGGGTATTGTACCGAATATTCCAGAAATCCCAATACAAATCTAGGCGCCAAGAAAAATTAGTCATCGGTGATAAAGAACGAAGGAGGACGTGACACAATCTTTCATTGAAATATCGTGTTTATTCTAGAACATTCTGAAGCGTGCTTGAGCACTCAAGACCATTCTAGAAAGGATGGTGCGTGTGCCATATAAGCAAATCGAATTGTGTTTCGAATTCAATTCCAACTTCGACGCTCTTGTGTTATGTTATAAAGTTAGTTAAGTGATAAATAATAATTACTGTTATAAATTAATCCATTTTAACACGGTTATAAATTTATTGTCAGTTGATTGTAAATAAGTAAAACCACGTAATTAAATTTACGTTACAGTATTATTAGTTACATTTATTTGGATATGTGTAAATAATGACCAATGTACCTATTTAAACGTAAGGTTTTCGACGTTATTTATGCAAATACATTCAAGTGCATTTTTCAATATCTCGTCGATGTAGGCCAGGTATCTACATGAAAACATTTCATAATTTGTTTTTCCATTACTTAGCGATCTAAACTATACGGCCCAGGACATATTTGCATGCTTAATAATTAACAACCTTAAACTCTACAATGTGAAATTGTCGATTCCCCACTAACGTATTACGTTATCCTGTCAACTGCAGACGAAATTGTTTAAAATTTAAATTACGCGTTATTTCAGTGTAAGAAAACCTGTACACTAATATATAACCTCATAATTAATTCCAAACAATGTGCAGGCTTTCTTCTCATTTTAATGAAAAATTAATATAGTGCATAAATATTTACAAACACTTAGAGCTTTTATGAAATTTCGATTTGCTTTGCGAAAACCTAGAAGACACATTTTCTTTGTAATCAAATTACCCGAGAAATTTCCTGTCAATTTGATATGTATCCATACATTCTATTTAAAAATAGTATATTAAGTATGGAGAACGGTAAGGGATTTTTACCGTTCGAAGACAATTGTTTGGAGGAGGAGCGAAGCGACGACTCCAATTATTGTCTGAGAACGGTAACCCTTAACGTTCGACGTGCTTATAACATTTTTTGCGCGATCGAAGTTAAAATGATGTAACCAATATAAATATGCATAAGAAATTAACGAGCAGAATAAATCGAAATGATCGAAGTGGTATGGTGTACATCACTAGGTAACCAGTTTATTTGTCAAAATTGAAATTAATAATTTCATCAAATTGTGCATGTGTCTGATGTAGTTTGCTAGCTTTGCACTTCCTTTATGACTTTAGGAGCGTCTTTCTATAGGAAACAACCAGCACAAATTGTACGTTTAATGTACCTAACAATAATTAAAGATTAAATGTAATGTAAGACTGTTGATTTTCAAAAAGGCGTCGGTAAGTATTTTTGCTGTTCTGTTTTTAGATCGGTAAGTAATTTTGGCGTCGTCGTAATCATAGCAACTGGTAAATGCTACGTACTGTCATGGAAACACACATGGTAAATAGTCAGAAATGACCGATCGCGCAAAAAATATATTACAAACAAAGTATCTTATTTTTGAGTGCAGAGAAAATGTGGAGGAAAAAGTTGTGGGCAGTGGTATCCATAGTACATCTAACTAAATTTTTTAAAGTATATATTCTTAGTTACGTTACGACACAAACTACTACTGGGTTGGTAAGTAACTAACTATAAATAAATAAATGATAGCTTTTTTACTTTAATTTACTGCAAGTGCCGTGGAATTCTTTGGAAATTCAGAATATTGCCAGTAAATTAATTTTGAAGCATGGAAGATATTTGAAGTTGAGATTATAATAGTTTGCCACAACCACAACTAACGTTGAATTATTTTTCTTAGTGGACGAATTTGAAAAGTCTTAAGAAACAACCGAACAATGTGAGGAAACCGAAGGATCAGAAAAATGTAGAGAATTCGATGGATATGACGATTGTAAAGCATTCGAATAATCGAAGGGCTTATAACCAAAAATTTAGAAAAATCCTGAAGAAACTGAAAAAGCGAACGTCTTTAGAAGGATCGGAAAGATCTGGAAAGTCCAAAGGAGCAAGAGAATCCTAAGAACTTTTGATAATACTGAAGGATCAAAAGACCCAAACAATGTGCAGTATTGAAATAACGAAAGGATCGGAAGGATCCAAATAATCGGAAGAATCCAACGAGAATCGGAATAATGACATACAAACGATTATACAAAACTGTATATATACGACGATCCTTAATGGATTTAGTTAGAAAGATTACTTTATTTCCGAAAACAAGTATAAATGTATTTATGACATGCTCTAAAATTTAATTTGCCCCCTCTCCCCCCTTTCTACGCTGTCAATCCCAATGCAGATTTAACTTAAAGCATTGAATAACATAATTTTTCACTCAACGCTTAAAAGTAACTATAATTATTGTTTTCGTCGGTGTAAGTAATTGTTTAAATGGGAAATATCTTTCTTCCAGTCTCTAGACATTTTCTTAACAATTCTCACATTGGAGATGAAACAGACCATGATGCTAGTATACTGCGGCTTTAGGTTTTCGTTTTAATTCCGCTATAGAAGTAAATAACGTATCATAAAAGGAGAAAGGGGAATTTTAGTCTCTCATGAAAGGCGTTCGTTCATTCGTGGCGGAAGCATCCTTCACCTTATGGTTATTTTGTATAGAAAATAACTATCAATTTAGTATTCGAAGATATAAATACCATTTTTTTATTTTCATCATATGTAGCATTATTCTTACACTATGGTAGCAGTCGCTGTATGCAGTGGTGTAGTCTTATTTAAGAAATTCGATAACCAATCTCTAAGCTCTTACTCCACAATTTGTACGTTATGGAATTTTATTCGATTGCTCGCTACCTACGTTGCTTCTGACACGCAATAATTTCAGCAGGAAATAATTTGTAGCCAGAACATCGCAAACGATTGTATAAAGGAGATTTAATTACAAACGCAACAGGGGTACATTTAATTCAATCAAGTTACGTTCACATTCGATGAAAAACTTTTATCCGATATTCCAAACTGAGTTAAATTACTAGTAAATTTTATCCTCTGGAAATACTTCAGACACAGATATATATTGTATCGAACATTAATGTACTCGTCACCAAAGATTGTTACTTCCCTTTCTCGTCGTGTATAACACAAAACTTTATTTTACAGCAGAAGAAGAAAAATTCTGAATTTGATTTTGGACGTCAAAAATAGCAAGTTTATATTCTCCCATCCTTTCCATGGAAACAATATCATACTCTGTTCTGAACTTCATTTTATTTTGTGCTCTCATTTGTAATAAGACTAACAGATGTCATAATCATTTGTTTCACTTTACTTGCCGTTCAAGTGACCACTCTCTCTATTCTTTCTGTTAAATAGTTAGCCTACTCATTTAAACCTATTAAAATATCAGTTTAATATCTGCTATAAAATAAAAACCTTATATGAGTTATGCTTATGACACACTTGATAAATAAATAGCTACCTTTGGTTTGGTCAACCAAAATGACAGGATTTTTTCTAATTAAATCAGCGTGATGCGTTGCCCAATCGACTGATATTTAAAAACACTGATTTTTGAACTGTGAAGCGGAAGGTTTACGTTTTCGTTCCGTTCTTGAGTTAGACAAAGGGAAGACCACTGGACAGTCCAGTACGTAACATTTTTTCCTAAAATTGCCTTAGAAAGTTGTTTGATTCACTACAGGTACTCTTCCAAGTTTAATCAAACTTCAACGCATATTTGATGGCATATACGACGTTGTCATATTAGAACATGCTTGTCAGCACAAATTTCAAGCTAAGTCGATAAAACAAAACGTGTTCAGTAAATAATAAAGTGCGCTCTCACGAGGAAACCTTTTAAAAATATTCAATTATGATCCAATATAATTAACCTTTTCCTATCGGTGGAGGATCATCGAACGCAGATAATAAAGGTTTAGCATGTCCTCTACAGCATTTTCATCCGAGTTCAAGTATGGCGAACTTTTCTTTTGGCTACGTTTCAATTACTTCCCATTTCATGCTATATACACGCAACCGGATAACTTTTGTTTTGTTCTCTATAAAAGAGACATGTAAAATTATGATAAAAAATCATAGTAACTATATCATAATAAGAATCGCAAATACATACACCCTCGTTTCAGCAAAAGCTTCTCGGTTTGTCGCGTTGAAGCTTTATAATAAACTACGTATATAAACTATAATACGAGTAATAAGACTGTCAACCCATTGCTTCTAACCATACTCGTATAATAAAGACAAAATATATGTATGTATGATCGATTTGAAGTTGAAACAATTTGAGATGGAACTGGCGGTTCTATTTTTTTAAGAACATCCTGAAAGATAAACATTTGGGAAGCAAAATTATTTTTTGTTTACGGAAAAATAAATAAACTTACTCTTTTATATTTTATTTATCCTTCGCCCTGGTCGGATACCAACAAAGACTAAAAACAATTTCATATTGTAAGTTTAAATGTGTTACAGATTTACTGTTTTTTGTTTATTATTATTAATCGAAATTGTTTATGAATAATGTATTGTAAGATGTCTTGAATTGAAAGATTCGTAAGCTTATTCATTTAATAAGGCGAATATTGGTCATCAATTTAGTGAAGACCTTCTCGAATATAAAACTTGGGGTAGATCCTTTGAACGCTTTAGATCTAATAAATTAAACGGGTCTGGTTTTGATAGATTCAAATTTGTAGGGAAAGGTTCGGAAATCGGTGAGGCACGCATTGCTTGTTTATTATGAACTTGGCTAACTGAAGCTAATTTCTCCCAAGCGGCTGGCAGTAAGGCAGATAGAACTTGGAACATTAATAATTCCGCAATTAAGTTAGCCTGTGGATTTTTACATACAGAGTGGACCGAATCACTACTTAATAGGATTACACATTTTCGGGTAAATATACCAAAGTAATTTACGAAGATTTATAAAATATAATATTATTGTATCTCTGTGTTTAGATGTCAACGAGTACCTTTGTATTACAACCTATTACCTCTTGAAATTGAACACACTGGGTCTCATAATAACTCACATAAGGTAGTTGAAGTAATAAACACTGAAACAAAAACACCAAGGAACCATAAAATAACTGTCGATAGCGAAGTTGTCACGTACAAACCTTATTCTATTTATACCAATTACAAGGGAATGTGTGTATGGGTTTTTAATGGAATCCCTCAGCATTATTCATTAGGATGTAGGTATTTGTTTTTGTAAATCACTAAACTTAGTAACAAGCTAATTCATTCCGACTATAGTTACTTTATTAATTAAGTTTTGGTACTTTACGAGTGGAATCACATCTATATAGTACACGCACGACGACACCGTAGACACACCTTTGTGCTCATGTTATGTACCTAAATGCCAACAAAAATGCAAAATTCGTAATTTTTCGTCTACACTGGCCACTCCATTCCCTATTTCGGGGGTCCGGAGCAATAATATGCGAATTGCGACTACCAATCCGGATGTTACACACCTGAAGGACTTAACTGCGGATGTGAACTATGGAACCAAGAGGTAGAAGTTGGTTTGGCGGCGTAATTTCAGGGCATTGGGTACGTAAATAATAAACTATATGAAAACATAAATGTAATGTAGGACTCCATTATTTAGTTGATGCAAAGAATTTAAAAGATTTTTTAAACCAAATATATTTTGCGAAAAGAAAATGAAACTATATTCAGTTTAAAAAATTGTCTAATTTCTTTATATAAAAACATACGTCCTAAGTTTTCTTAATTAAAACCTAACTCTGTTATTATGCAAACTATCAAAAGATTTAACGAATGAAAACGTTACAGTTAAACATTGTGACTTCCTCCCTATCACTTTCAGGTAAAATAAAGTTACTTTCGCTGTTGTAGCAATTTCCCCTACAACCACAGCTCCGAGTGATTGGCTCTCAATTTTTGTCAAGTGTCGGTCGGTTTTGCAGCCTCTCTTGCAGCCCCAAGACACGAAGAGGACGCACGCATGAGGATTCAAGTGACATCAAAACTGGCTTGATTGCATTATCCTGGATTCGCCATCCACACTCCGTTACAGAAGCAAGGCGCCGTGGACCTTCACAGATGAATGTAAAGTTACATGTGATTAGGTAGTAACATGACTACATTTACATATTATCGCTCTTGAGCTGGTAAATTTTTCATAACTTCAATCTGAAATTTTTGCCTTGTTTTTCTATCAAGTGTTTTCATTTCTATGCCCTACATGCCACAGAAATGGTCAGAAGAATCGAGCGTACTTGCTTTATCTAAATGTTCCATCACTAACCTATCGATATTGTCTAAATTCTGGTAGGCACTTTATCGTCTTCTTATAATTAAAAATACTATGTTCTATTCGTGTAAATACAATAAAGAGTATATTAATATGTTCAGCAGTTTAGATATCCTACTTTTAGTATTTCCAGTACTAAAGTTGCAGAAGTATACTTGCACTTGTAGTACCAGAACAGCATTCTTCATCATTAGCAGTTATTCTTGAAACATTTGATTTAGTTTATGGGTAATTAAATGCAATACATAAAATTGCAAACTTTTTGGTTCCCTTACCTGATATCGGTCGGATCATCTATGAAGGTAAGTACCGGATAATGGTTTTCCGATTATGACTGCAGCTTCTTCCTAACTAATACCACTACATAAATACTTCCACAATTGAACATGTTGCTGCTTGTAGTTCTTTTTCACATAATTCCATATTTTCCGTATGTCTTCTATGGACATTTGTCCCTGTAAAGCAGAGTACACTGTTAACTCCAATACTTTCTTTATAGGTACTGCGTGGTCTTTGAATTAACGGTAACTTTTCATTATACAATTCCGGTCTTTTAGAATACTTCACCAATTTCCTAACGTGTTACATTTTAATCTCTTTCTTAATCTTTGTTTCCTAATTCACAATTAATCACTTGAAAAACCGTTGTATCCAGCAATTTTGTATTAGTAAGCAATTCTTTATCGTAATTTTCTACGAAATCTATATGAACCAAAAGGTTAAAATAAAGCAGTCCATGCTATATGCAATCATTCGAATCGTTAATTATGAATCTCTTAGTTCTGGTATATCAGAAGGTGGATGAAATTGGGGATGAAATAACAATTTTGGCATAGGTACCTACTTACTGCCTGATGATCTCATTTCGATAAGGTGTTACAGGAAATAACGCAAATATTCATTCTCATTCGTTAGTTATTCCCTTCGCAACACAATGTGAAGCGAATGGAAAAGTAAACGGTTCATTAATTCTTTTAATTGAAAGGTAACATTACTAACAATGAAGAAGACAAATGTATTATTTCAAGGAGCAAAAATAAATTCTGCGGAGGCAGCTTGTAATTATAGGTTGTTTACAAGGCACAGCATTTCGATATTTCCGATGCTTTGATGTATAAGAGCTCGCGTGCTTTTTTAAGGCACGTGTCATATTTGATGTTAAACATTAATTACAATCATTTTCATCCTTGTCGTTACTGCTTCAAAACTATGTTTACCTAATAATTGTGTGTATACGATGTAACAAAGGAAATTGATATAAAGTCAAAATTTACTGTATAAACACTTTGCTAATGAGATTCGATATAAACTAAGGTATAATTGGCATCGTTTTGGCGAACATCTCATTACCAACAGAACTCCAAAGAAATAACTATTTTGAATTAGCCCTCTATTACACGATAGCTGCAGGTGTACTTTACCAAATTGCGTCAGTTCTGAAATGACAAAAATTTTCCTAAATTCGAATTTAAGCAATTTAAATTGCAAATTTGAAAATACCAAAATGTATAAATAAAGGGTAAGTTATAGTGAATAAGATTAGGGCACATTAAAAGTAATACATAAAGTAAGCGTAACCGTCGAAGAAGAAACGGAAAATTTACATACCGAAGACCGTGCAAAAAGGCTTTAGATTCCGCTTAAAATGCTAAAGATTTCTAGGCTCGAGGAATTATTACACACTTTAAATGGTAAATGAATTAAAGCTATTTCGTTTGCATTAAGACTCATAATAGGTAATCGATGGTAGGCTATAATTTATGTAAACACGTAATATACCATTTAGCAAAAGTTGAACTAATAAAAACTGAAAACTATAATTTAAAACAAACAGTTCTCTTACTTTAACACAAACTTCGTGCCGGCTGTAACAATGAAAATAGCTCTGTGAGAAAATATTCCCTACATTCAGACAACCAAGTGTGTGTGTGTGTGTGTAGCTGTAGAATCAACACAATCTTGGTTAGCTCCTTATAGAAATCGTCCATGTAAAGGCTTTTAGTTCCATATCTGTATGTTAGTTGTGCCATTGGTACTGTTTTGTGTAGGACTAAGTGTTTGATTTGTTATAAAAGTATTGCCGTAAATTATGTATTTGTGTTTAGTACAATAGTTTTAATGTGTGTAAATGCTCTACCTCCTTGTAGGACGTGTTTTGTTAATAGTGTGAATGTGTTTCTCTGTATTTGTTGTAAATCTCTGTTTGTCCATTGTCAATCTGCAGGGGCACCTCTAAAAAATAGTATTTGCGGGTCATTCTGTAATTGGGCGCAAGCCTGTTGAGGGCCCAGAACAAGAGAGAAATAATAAATAAATAAATAAAAAATAAATAAATAATTCCCAAAGAGTATGTAAGTACTAAGTACTGTGGTGTGGAAAGTGTTAACAGCTTTCATTGTATTTCTATCGTGTTTTTTTTTGTTTTAAGTATACTGAATATTTTTTGTAGGTCTTGTGTGACTCGTTGTGTGATAAGTGTTTGTTTGATACTTGTATGTTTAATCCGTGTGTGTTTTGTTGAAAACTGTTATAATATACATATATTATATTAACCCACAAAGAGGACGGTCAAATCCAGAACAAAATGACACCCAACGCTACTGAATACGCGGTCGCGAGACCAAGCACATTCATTGATGAAATGAATTCATTCTCAATCACGAATCACTCCATCAACAGACATCGTCAATCTTAGAACCATCCACCGTCATACCCAACCGCGTCAAGCGTCACCCCAACTTTAATAGTCATCCTTATCCCTCTTCAGTAATTTCTTTATCACCCAAGGAAGAATAGATTAAATGTTCAGTAACCCAGAAGCTTGTTTCCTATATTTGTTACAAGTATTTCACATTATACCCTTGTTTGGGGGATAATGCTGATGCCACCAGAGTCCAGATTAAATATACTCGGCAGTTAAAACTTAAAAGGAGATAAAGGTAAGCGTTCATTGAAACGGGGCAGACGCGCGGACTCGCCGGAGACAAATTCTTTAAATGATATTATATGAAGAGGCGTTTACTAACGCGCACTTGCATTAAGTACAATGGAAGTAATAGTATTTTATGGCTAATCCGTTGCGTCCGACGCATCCGCTCCGCCTCAGTGGGCGCTTACTTCAAGATCGTACTTTTTGCTTAATATGTATTTGACAAAAAGATGACTAAATTGTAACTTTAGATTTACAAATTGACTTGATATTAAACGATAGATATAAATTAGCCACGCTGCAATTAATCAAATACTCAAGGGGTTAGGAATTATATATAGGTAATTTTTTATTCAATGATATAGGATATAAGAATAGGATAAGAGAGCGTAAGGGTTTACATTTTTACACAAACTCAGCGTTGAGACGATTTCTAAATGCGCAGAGCAAAAACGGCAATGCAGCACTTATGACATAGTTTTGGAGGTGCATCGCATAAGCACTGGTAATTCATTGTTAAAGTACGTAGAAAGTAGATGAGGTCGCTGATACCCAAGGGACAATGCACTCCGCATAATCGATATACTCATGGAGACTTGGCGCCAGAGTCACTCTTTTCCTATTTACCACCAAATTAACAACCGGTGCTCTTTATTCGTGTACTCCACGGTGCAGTATTCATTATTCAATGTAATTTATTGATTTTCGTATACTTAAGTACATGGATAAAATTTGACCATTAGTATGGATGGCAACACCAACCACAACCATGTCCTTGTATATTTTTACAATAGTTTCATTTGTCTATTCTCACTATTTGTGGCATTTATATTTTGTTCCCTGTTTATCTTTTGGAAGAGTTCAAAAGTGCTCGTTTCGTTTGAAATGAGCGTCAAAAATTTAACATAAAAAATAGAAAAGGAATTTAGTGTTATCTCTAAACCTAATCGGTTTTTTATCAATTGAAATGTTACGAATGGGAAATAAAATTGATTAACAGAAGTAGGTTTGTCGTAAACGTGAAAAGGGCAAGTTCATTTACTCTGATGGCTCAAAATGAATTTCAAGCACTAATCGTATTGGTTCAGCTGTTGAAAACAGAATTGCAATCCAATAATGTCAATGTTGGAGAGTTACAGCTGAATTACTTTGTCTGTTCTGTACGGATACATAACCGACGGGTTATTAATTAAAATTCGTAAGGGTAAAGTGGAAACTTTCCAGTTGCGATAAATTGTTCATTATCATAATCTATTCGGTAACGTCATGTGATTTTTCGTCAACAGCTTGTCAAAAACTACCTCTATTTAGAATTTTGGTTTAAAGTCTGTTAGGATACCGAATCTTTCTAAGTGTTAATTTAAAAGGAAATATTGATCTTTAAAAATAGTAGTTTATTTAAACAATGTATACCGTAGGTATATATTCGAGATTTGAGTATTATTAAATTCTATAATAATTGCATTTATTTCTGTACCTTTGACATGAATTTCATTTTTAGTTACTTACATTTTTAGTTTTTCGTTGTAGCTGCTTTAAGTTTATCTAACTCAACTATAATCTGCTTTCTTAATTTAATAAATCTATATACCATTCTTTGCTATTAATTCTCCTCTCTTGACATGGCTAATTTTGACTTAAACCTTAAATTAGGTCATTTAAATGTGCGTTCCTTGACAAACCAATTCCTTGACTTTGGAACACATTTGGGAAACAGTTATGATATTTTTGCTGTCACAGAGACTTCGTTATCACCATTTTATCGAAGTTTTTGTTCAGTAAGTTGAATTTGTGTGGTTGCTTGGGTTAAAGGTGGGGCTGGAGATATTACAGTATGTCGTGTGTCATGTGAGTCAGTAATGCTGTTTAGGTTTTTGCGTTTGGGTTGGATACGATTTATTATTATTATTTTTACTTAAGAAAAGTATAATTAATTTTCTTTTAGCACCTAAAGTTCATTTATTATATAAAGAGTTTATTTCAGTTATATAATAAAGTTTAATATTTTTTTATTTATATCTATTCTATTTAGCCCACCATAACTCGTCTTAACGTTGTAATATATCGAATTAGAAAATTGTAGTGCGCCAAACATCACATTCCGCTAGAATAAGTAATTTTGTTACAACCCCCATTGCATTCAATAGCGTTTCATGTTGGCAGCAGCCGTAATATTAAAACTATCATTAATCAAACTACATTCAATCTTACTACACCGATCCTGATCGAAAGGTAAAACCCTTGATAAATCTTTTATTCATCAAACGCCGTATAACCCAGGGATTTATATCTAGCCAGAGCTATATTTGCGTTGCCCTAATGTGAGTTTAGTTAGGAAGACTTAAAACAACTAAAACTCTGTTCAATATTTTTCCATATCCATGGATATGACTTTAATTTTCATGTATTTATAAGGAAAATGCGTTACTATAACAACATCCCTAAAACTGTTAACCCACGTATTTGCAATTCAAATTTTCTATAATGTAAAGGGTAATTGAAAAGAGGGTTGATAGCATTATTAATTTGTTCTTATTTTCCAATTTTCAATTATGATTAAAATTTAAATTGCTTACGCTCACTATAGTTTCTCGATGGGTTCGTATCAAGTTCGATAAGGTTTCATGTTTTTCTGAATGTAAATGACTTTGTCATCCTATATGCTTAAAATTCCTACAATTTTTCTCGTGTAAACAAGAAGTTGGAGTGCAGATGAGCGGATCTCATGTATTTAAGCACCTCATCAGGTAGGTACTTTTTCAAATATATAAGCAGAGGTATACACGCCCTTGTAGTGGAGAACTTAATGATGAAAAAAATTAGATAAGGGATAGACGTTTAAAGCCTTTATAAACAAGTTTAATACCTTTAAAAGTTAGAAACTTTCAGAACTCAATTATCTTTGTATTCAATTAAGGCTTAGTGAAATATTGATTTAAAAGGGGAAAACACCTAAGAAATGGAAATGAGACAAATTATTAGAGTAGGTAATTACGTTATACGGAATACAGCGATTAACGTGATGTAGTTTTTGGTAGGTAGGTATAATGTTAAGTACAAGTTTATACGCAACTTTTCAAAATAATACGTATTTCTGTTCGACTAATGCGGTATCGATAATTTTCCTTGTTTATCAACAGGAATCCAAGCAATGCTTTTAAGATACATTAGGAGAGGTTTACGCACCACGGTGTTTCGATTCTAAGCTTGTGGAATTAAAGTGTTGGAGATCGGAAACAAGATTAACAAACACCCTTAAATGTGAAATAGATTTGCAATAATAATTATTAATGGTTCATTATCCCAAAGATTCACATCATCGTACTAACAATATCCTGGGTGCTTATTTTTCGTGTCTTAGCATGGACATCTTGTGCGGTGGTTAAATTTACGCAAAGTTCCTAAGTTTAAAACATAATGTTAATACCGCAGGGTAAACCAGTTACGTCGAAACCTAGAGCGGTGCCCGGGGCAATTTAAGTGGCCAGGGCCCCTGATGTTAGATTTAAAATATTGTGCATAAGAGTACAAGAATAATTTTATTTGTATATATATGTAAGTAAAAAAAAACCAGTAATGAGGATGTAATACTATTTAATAATCATGTACAGTACGGAGCTACAAGTTTCAAACGGGCGAAGAAAAAAATCTAAAAATTTCAGAATGAATGAAGGGTCATAAAAACAATATTTTATGTGATTTAAAACTTTCATAGTTTCTTAACGGGCGATAACCCCAAAATTTTTAAATTGTAACCTCTGCCGTTTCCGCTTATTGTGAAGGTAATTAAACAAGAAACACATCAACATAATTTTTTCCCTCATCAAGTGTAGGTTAAAAAAACTTGAGCTGTCGCTGCCCATTAGAGTATTTAAGTTTGTCCTTCGACCTCTGAAGCAAACCACATTATCACAACCCCATTAGTATTCAACCCAAGCGCAAAAACCTAAACAGCACTTGTGACAACATGACACACAACATACTGTAAGATCTCCACCTTTAACCCAAGCAACCGCACAAATACAACCTCAAGAACAAAGAAACACAATAAATACAAGTAACGCAACATGCACTACAAAGACAGGCTCACCCAATAAAGTTACACGTCTTAGCACAGTTAAAAACACAAAACTCCTTCTTCGCAGAAACACACCACGTTATCACAACCCACTCGTATTCAACCCAAACGCAAAGCCAAACAAACCCTTACACAATAAACAACGCCACTTACTTAAATTGCTAAATTTGCAGGAATTTTTTGTTTGGTTGTTAGCGTTGGCTGTTGTGGCCATCAATTTTGGTAAGTATGAATTACATACTATTCCTATATTTCCTTAATGTGTTTTTTTATTATTATTATATATACGAACGACGTACAGACAAACACTAATCGTTACTTGATTTTAATCGGTGCGATTAGTTAACCGGGGGGTTGTCACTCATAACGTCTCATAACGTCATTCAGGTTCCCCCTCGATACCCCCGAAACGGTTTTGCGCGATTTTCAATATCCTCTTTAGTTTGGAAAATATGACCGACTGCAAGTTTTAACATTGACACCCTGTATGACACTGAAAACTGTTACAATCAGAGTAACATTATTATTCTGATAAGGAAAGTAATAACTAATAACTATAAGATTACACGTGCAACTCAATAACCCGTTGAATGTGGTAGGAAATATCGTTTTCATGGAAAATTCTGCGTTTTTATAAGCGCTTGATCACTAACTATTATACTTCAATTCCACCAATAAAAGTTAGCAGTTTGAGTACGGATGTGCACATCCAAAATAGCATTTCACATCGTAAAAAATGAACGTGTAAGTAGAGTAAGAGTACGAAGGTCTTGCAAAAATAAATAAATAATTTTTGGAAATAAAATTGATCGTTCTCGGGCTGCGATGATGGTTTTAAGGAAATCAGTTTTCCTCGAGTGAGATCGTGAAAGCTCGCAAAGCTCAGTTTCAGCGCATTTTCGGCACAATAGTTGTGCTTTGACTGCGATAAGGGTAAAAGGAAACTCCTTCCTGACTATTTACTTCGGTTTTCTTTTCCGCTTTTTAGAGCGCATTTTCTAAACTTTGAACTATTCGAGGTAAGAGTTACACATTTTCGCACGCTTTTGCATATGTTGTCCTTCTATTAACAACGTCTTATTAGTGTGTTAGTATGTAAAGATTGTAGAATTAGTTTGCCATTCGTTTTAAATTGTAAAATTTGGTAAATAACAATAAATTTCATCAACTGTCCCATTTTCTTCTGCGATATATCGCCGGGAATTACTGTCATTAAATTGCGAAATACTGTGCGGTGTGTAATTTTTCTTTATCAGAAGTTGACAGCATGACTACGAAATTGAAACCATTTAGAAAAATTAAACAATGAAGTGTCCAGTTTTGGAGGGCATACAATTCAGTTTAAGCGAAAGATAAATTTTTCAGCGTGTTTTCGACCTATTATGATTAACGGGTTTGCTAATAACAAAAATCGTAAATCAATGAGCAAATGTATTTGTTTTTAACGTAAACGTATACCTTGCTGATTAAATTTTGCTACTAAGCCCTCTTACTTTTTTTTTATTTTGTTCCAATGAGTACCTATGTAAAATCGATGAGTAATTTCAGTAGTATCCCTTAATAAAAATATTTATTATTCAACATGCGTTGGAAAAGCACTAATTTATATCAACCTTTCATTACAAGTTTAATTACAATTTGTACAACCCTAATCATATGTATCTGCAAAATTAAGAGGGGTTGAACATGTAATCGCATTAGTGCTAAACAGAACATTCAGTAGCTATCTAAGAATAAAGCAATTTGTAGTAATTACGTTTTCGCTGCGAAGAAACTTGTCTCATCAGATCTGCCCAAGAAATGCTTACAAAGTGCATTTTTGTTTGGTGCAGGAAATGTTATTGGGTAAAGTGTTACTAGGTACTTGTGGTTTGGTTGTTCGTTAAAAAAAATTAAGGATAAGAAATACTTTATGCTTTGTAGTTCCCAATAATAAAGTTTGAAGGGCTCAAAAACATATTTTAGGAAAGCAATATTACATTGTCTGATGACCTCTTCAAATTTTATATGTGGGAAATGTGAAGGATAAAAGTTTGGGCTATAGAAATTACAGTTGATAAATTATTGTAAACTCAACAGCCAAAGGTTTCGAAAGAAAGTAAAAAAAATTTTTTACGATTTCAATAAATTTCAGTTTAAGGTGACGTTTTTCGGGGTTTTATATGTTTTTTGAAGTTTTGTAACAAATAGATTGGTGGTTAAGAAGAGTTTTCGCATGTCAGAGCCCCGAATATTGATGGAATTTTTTTCGTATATGTATAAAGGTAGATATGAATATATCAAGCATCTCAAACATCAGGCCGTAATACACAAATTAAAGAGTTCATTTATCCTGCATGAATGCGTGGGAGACCATCATTAATAATTACTACAACACGGTAAAATAGCACAAAATAACTGTATCCAAATATACAAGGCGGGTTGCTTGACCAAGAAGTGGCAAAGAAATTGCTTTATGCCAATTTTATTGAGGTGTATAACTTTGTAGTAGGTATAACTAGGTACTCGTAATACTCGTATAACCAGCGTAGGTGCTATACTATACAATATACTTTTGCATGGGATACATCGAGCGATATACTTCATTTCCAATCCTTTGGATTCAGATATTTCAAATAAAGTCAACATACATTGATTGTTCACAAAGGACATTTTTCTGTTTAAATATTTTATTATGCCAATTACAAAGTTTGAGAAAATATTCCAACGTATTTTTACCTGATGCTCGCCTCGAGCCACGCGTTTCCATCTCTCTACGCATGAAAATTCAATTTTTGTAATTTTTTAGATATACAGCTCACTTTTAAACTTGGGTAGGTATAATAGAGCACAGTGACCGATTTTTTTAACAAATTGAGAATATTTCAAATTTTAAATAAAATTAACTTTACCAACTTAAATTCTCTTTAGATTTATGTTGTTGGTATATCTCAACACGGATAAATCTTCTAGGTCTAACACAATTTTAGTTTGAAAATAATGTCGTTTTGAATTAAGATTTTGTCTTGTAGATCTAAACTTGGCAGACGATAAGCTTAAGGAATTTAATATAGATACGTATGTCACTATACATGTTAGGGGTAGATATTTATTTTACGTTTACTGAATGCCATTTCGTCTGGTATTATAAAAGTGTATAAACCGTTTCCAGGAAACATTGCTTCTTTTGTTACGTTTCCTACGGATTGACGCAAGGAAGGGAATCAGTTTCGGATATGAGCACATTAAATAAATGGTCCCATGTGCAATTTTATAAATGCTTATGTGTTTTAGTCAAACAGAAAGAAGTTGTTGATATCAATATTGAATTAGATTTCATACACATAACGCTTAAATTCGGAGGTTTTTTGATTTGCTCCTCACGAACCCTTTTGCATTGAAGCACTATTTCGTTCCCAATGTTATGTACAATTCCGCCTTTTACATTGGTTAACTTAAATGCGCTAGAGTGTGTGGGGTTGGAACTTGTATTATACTTTTATCTTCATTTTTTCTCTGAAAAATTTGTGATGAATATTGTGTCCATTCGTGTATCAGCTCCGAAGAAAGCTTTTAAGGTGCACTTGAAAATGCCCCAATTTCCAATGTAGCATTTCGAATGAGTTTACACTAGCAAAAGCACAATTTTGATTGACCACGGATTATCCTTATATCATCGGTGTATAAACACATGAACGTGGCGTTAAATTTAAGAAAACTATACATTACGATGTACAAATAACTAAATTTCTGTTCAACAGCAATGCATTAGATGTAATCTAACTCATTCAGAATGTAAAGCAGGTAGCATGAACAAATTCTTCGGAGTAAAACAAATAACGTAACTAAAAATTGTAGATATCGGCTTCGGATAAAGTCTCTATTATACGTTATTTATAGACACATTTAATTCAAAATATTGAAGTGTGAGAGGGCCCGAGTACTTTAATTTCCGAGTCAGGTAATGACATTTTACTAACGAGTTTTGTATTCAATTTTACCCGAAATCGTCTTTTAATACAATATTTCAATGTTTATATAATTCTCGCCAGGAAAGATTGCCGGTCACAGCACACCTTGTGTCGATCTACAATCCATGATTTTCTTAAGATGCGAGCGACTTCCAGAATAGGATCGTGCTAATTTTGAACGAAAAGTCTTTTTGTTCAACATTGACACGATACTATCCCGGAAGTCGCTTACAATCTTTTGAAAAACATAAATCGTAGATCGGGATCAAGTGTTCTGTGACCGGTAATCTTTCCTGGCGAGAGGTTTATATAACTTTTAATTAATGTCAATCTGTCAGTGATGACAGGAGTCATTATAGACATTTGTGAAGTCAAAAATGCGGCCGGTAAAGTTACGGTGCGGCCGGTAAAGTGACAGGTGCGGCCAGTAAAGTGACAAGCGGCAGGAAACGTAGTCTGCTATGCCTCTGTCATGGAAACTAAAACCTGGCAGAAAGTATAGGCATGAAAATGAAGGTTTCAGGACAATTTTGGGTAAAACAAATGTTCTAACGCAACTGTCAACATTTAGAAGGCTAAAACTGCATAAATATACAAATAGATTTATGGTCATGCATAACAGACGCATTTGTCACCATTTTCATTATTCGAAAAGTGCTGGAACAACACTAACCAAATTGATTTATTTCAAAGTAGAGAATAATGTATCATTAGCTTTGGTATTATTAATGAGCCAAATTCCAAACAGCTGCATACAGAAATAATTCACAATTAATTTCGGTATGAAACAAACTCGGTTTATTAATATGTTAAAGTGTAGTACATTCTATCAATTTACGAGGGTAGTTGAGTACATTAAAACTGATTTACAACCAGAGCTGGACAGTATTCGATTTTGCAAATACTTTTTAGTATTCAAATCCTTTAAAGTATTCAAATACTTTGTAATTAAATACTTTTATGGAAGCAGTATTTGTATTTGTAACTCAAATACTTTCACAAATATTTAGTATTCGAATACTTCGCAAGGTATTTGAATACTTCGCATAGTATTTGAATACTTACCCTTCCATTTTTACCAAAAATCGACTACACCAAAATTTCTCGGGAAAACACTTTTTCTTATTAATTTTGGTGCATAGAATCCAAATCAATTCGTACTTTTTCGATCAGACTTCTCAATCAAAAGTTATAGACAAGAAACCAATTTCGAAAGAAAATTCAAAGGGCTGTAACTTTTGAACTAGTAGCCCAGTCTTGGAACTGTTTGAAATTATGGATTCTACAGGCCACATTCTATAAGAACATTTTTTTTCCGAATCGATCTGAGACAATTTTTTTTTCGAGGCTCAAAAAAAGGCAGTGTATAACCTTCCTTTTTTTACCAAAAATCGACTCCACCAAAATTTCTCGGGAAAACACTTTTTCTTATTAATTTAGGTGCGTAGAATCCAAAAGAATTCGTACTTTTTCGATCAGACTTCTCAATCAAAAGTTATAGACTAAAAACCAATTTCGAAAGAAAATTCAAAGGGCTGTAACTTTTGAACTAGTAGCCCAATCTAGGAACTGTTTGAAATTATGGATTCTACAGGCCACATTCGAGAAGAAAATTTTTTTCCGCGTCGATCTGAGACAATTTTTTTTCGGGGCTCAAAAAAAGGCAGTGTATAACCTTCCTTTTTTACCAAAAATCAACTGCACCAAAATATCTCGGGAAAACACTTTTTCTTATTAATTTAGGTGCGTAGAATCCAAAACAATTCGTACTTTTTCGATCAGACTTCTCAATCAAAAGTTATAGACAAGAAATCAATTTCGAAAGAAAATTCAAAGGGCTGTAACTTTTGAACTAGTTGCCCAATCTAGGAACTGTTTGAAATTATGGATTCTACAGGGCACATTCTATAAGAAATTTCCCGGTCGATCTGAGACAATTTTTTCTCGACGTAAAAGTATTTAGTATTCAAATACTTTGTAAATTTTGTGTAAAGTATTTACTATTTAGTATTCAAATCCTTTTTGAAAGTATTCTGCCCAGCTCTGTTTACAACGTACAAGTTCCTTTAGGTATTGCCATTAATAACAAAGGGATTATGGTAAATTACCAACAAAATTGTATTAATTTTATTTTATCGGAAGCCTAAATTTCGCTAAAAAATCTCAAACACGGCAGACCGGTAGCCAATCTCAAAGTACCATGGAAGGAGTTCGAAATTGCCAATGGAGCCAGAGAACGGTTGTGCTTAAAAGGCTGTAATGAGCCAATGGCGCATGGAGGTCCGTATACCTATAGTAGCGTCAAAAATGTTCTAATTTCGCAAAGCTGCTAACCGCGACATCAATCAAGCCTTTCAGGAACCACACAATTTTTCTTCGGTCACCCTGTTCTACTCTGCTTTTCTTGGCTCCAAATTTCTTATTTCTTGATTTGGCACTTTATGGAAGTGCCGCCCCTAGCATTTTAGTGTCGTCAGAGTCTTGAAGGCGTCACTGTGCTCCGCTTAGGGAATAGTGCTGTTAGAATCTGCACTTTGTAATCTGCTTGGCGCTACCCTATGCAACACATCCTACTAGATACAGCCGTCTTCTGGGTATCGTCTAAAATACTCTTAAACACAAAATTTCGAATTCAAAGTGGGAGTGTTAACATTACACGTAAAATTTCATTTAAAATCAAAATTTTCTATTCGTATTCGCGAGAATGTCAAAACGTAAGGCAACATAATAATAATAATGTGTATGTAGTATGTACCTACTTTTACGTCCTGATGGTATGTGCATTGTGTGGGAGCAGTTTAAAAAACCTGAACAAAGTAAAGGAATGAAAAGGTTAGTACATAAACATGAAAATAGACGTGCCCAAGTATTTGTCGAAAATTGGCCTTTATATGCCCGAAAATAGTTCTTTCCGGTATTTTAACTCTAATTTTGCAATACATTTACTGATAAACACTGAAACAAATTAATCGGTCTCATTATATCAGTAAGATGCGGGCACCGTCAAGTACCTAACATATGGACACATAATTCCAAACCTAATTGCCATAAATAAAAAGGGAAATAATTTTAAGCACAGGTGAATCTAATTTGAACGAACAAAACTAAATTTGCTCCACATTCAGCAGAAGAGTAAACAATGTTTGCAAAGATTCTCTTTGTTTGCTTTCCTGCGTCCTCCCACGTAGAATTTACGTAAATATATAAGGCGTACAATATCAACATAATAACGGAAGCTGCGTTTAATGAGTAACTTCCACATTTTATTGAAACGAGATCTTTAGATGGGTATGGGTACATCTAAGCGTGGTACCAAATCGATTTTTACTACAACTGATGTGTAATTAATAAACTTTGGTTTAGTGAAAAGCTTTTGTGATTACGGTTGACTGCTTACAAAATCGCTCCCTAATAGAAGACTTGTTTGATTATTCACCTGTAAACAAGCTAAAACTGGGAAATATAATCAACTTTGGGAGGGTTTGCCAAATTGCTTGAATTACACTACATTTTCTGCACAGGAATCTGCCATTTAGATTTTTTTATAACAAATTTAGAGCCGATGTATTCCATTAATGAAGCTGTCTAACAAAATACAGTTTTTAGTTTTCAAACTTTAAATTGGGGACACATGTTACAGACGTAGCTAAATTTGTTTTATAAACGTCGCCACGCTAAAAGAAAGTTATGTCGGCTACAATATGTTAAAAAACCTTAATTTAGTTCGACATTTTCCGGCATTCAGTATAACGGAATTGTTCTACCAAAAATGCGCGGATATTTTCGCTTCGGCAGATTTTTAAGCATTTTATATCGTAGCGTAGAGGATTTTATGGTATTTTCATATTTTACATGACGAATGAATTATGAGGTATTTAGAGACTGCCCCAGCCCCACTAATCGACTTTATTCATCAGTATTAGCCACATGCAGAATAACGCTTAGCCTTAGCTTTCTACTTTTGGTAGATTCTTAAATTAAATGCTTTACAAAAAATCGTGCCAATGCTGGGGTCAATAAGAAAACAGTTTCTGCAAAATGTCTTTTACAAGTACCTAATCTTAATTTCAAAAGAAGACATTTCTCTCTGACTGCCTCCAGTGAGAACATAAAGTGAAATGCGAGAATATACCAAATCTGATTTCCCAACGTTCATAAATGTATTTTTTAGAAAGGCCCTCGGCAAAAGATAACCAAACCAGTACCTACATTAATATTCAGACAGCTCCAAAATTATCGAAATATTTCCGGAATATTGCTGTGTTGTATAGAAAGGAGCGGTGACAATTTTAGCAAGTAAGAATCCCTCGCTCACCGAAGGAATTTCCAGACTGCACCGTGATGGATACCGGTATTATACATATTATCTTATCACAATCAAAAAAGAAGCTGGAAATATTAAAACAAGTGAAGAAAATACACGTAATCGGCGATTTAGTGATTTTTGCAAATAAATGAACATTTTTCTTTTCGCCGCCGGAAAAAATGATTCAATTCACAAAAACTGAACTGAAAACCTTTCTATTATTGCATAAAATATTACACTTCGGGCTTTGTTTTAGGGGTCGTCAAAATAAGAGTGCGCAGCCTGTAGGTTGCCGTTGTAAAGGTTAATAACAGGAGCCAATTTAGTTAATTTATAATTTCCGATAAAATATTACAGCAAAAACTCATGTTTTGGGACTTTTGGGGGTGTAACTCCCAACCGAACCATTTTGGATCTTCAGTTTAATTGGAAAAAATATTATTTTGCCCTTCTTTAACACCACCCATATTAATGAAATGACTGACCTGAATAACTGCAATGATGGTAGGTGAGGTAAGGAGTTAACGTAATACTCGTCTCGCTCAAAAAGTGAAAGTAATTAAAAAAATTGTGCTAGTATTCTCCACTGTACAGAATAAAAAGTCAAACACATTCCAATCATACGTACTAATTCCTAATTTTCACTATTTTTCTTTTCAGATCTTACTATCTTTTAAAAACAACGCTGTAGTCTGCATAATAGGGTGAGTTGCAACTGTATAGAAATTCACATTTGTGGTACCTATATGTATTTGTCAAAATGTCGAAGAATTACTATATTCACTTTATTAATGGAAAATTATGTCGTAAGTCCGAGGTCTTTCAATAGAGTGTTGTGCAATTCTGGTTATTCCCATATCTATTTCCTATACATGCTTTAATTTTATTATCAAATTTTGCCGTTTTTGATTGCCCTTGATTTCGATTTCATTAAGAAATGTGTGTAACACTTATGTTTATTTAATCTTTAGTTTTCATGTTTTTTTTGCAGTTTTTAGCAACTTACGTTTTGTATGAAATAATTAAATTAAGTTTAGATTTTAAAAATATTATTTATTTTATGGTTAATGACGTGCAAGATTTCGTAACACAAGATGTGCAACAAATTACAGAAGTAAAAAGGAAGGGCAGGAAGCTCACCTTATTAAAAAATTATAAATGATTATAACCTCAATTTGGAGTTCTATCTCACATAAGATGTAAACGATCTTCTGCAAAAATTCTGGGATATAGAGCAATGCTCTCAAAAGTAATTTAAAATTGCACGAGGGAACGAACGAACACAGCAGGCGCACTCGGTAAGCTCGAGAAGCAAATAAAATAATTTCAATTACGGTAACATTAATGAGGGAATAGGATAATTTTTTCTCAAATGCGACTTGTTATATTCTGACAAACCTAAAATGACTTATTGCACTCACATATTGTTTTTGCAACATACTCGTACATAGGTTTGGATCTGTAAACGTTTGCTCTCAGATCTCAGTATTTGTACAGCGGGAATGTTACACACTTCAAACTTTGGTTAAATACACCCGAACATATTAGAATTTCAACTTTCAGTTTGTTATCCAATTAATTCAAGCAAAGTTTGTATATTCCTCTGTTACTGCAGACCAGATTGTTAATTGACAGTTACGGTGGTGGCAATTCCAGTTTGTTATCTTTACCTTTCCAAGGATATTCTTCGATTTTTCATAAAAAGAGTTTTAAAGAAAATTAAGTTAAGCGCGTTTTACATGCTGAAAGATTTTGTGAAAGTTGTAATTTTCTTAGCCGAGGGCATGCGCAATAAGTGCTTTTCTTGAAAGAGAACTATCTTTCGGTTCGAAAGTGAAATATTTCACTTTCATTTTGAAATTGTAGGGCTGGCAACTCTAAGATCGGACATTTAAAATTAATGTTATGTTTTGTGTCATTTGCTGGTCAGTTGTGTTGACGGAGATAAAGGCAGATTATTGAGCGAAATATTTTCTTGTAAAATCGTAGCGATTGTTGATGCTGAAATTAAACAAGTTATGAAAGGTGTCCATGCCTATATTTTGGTATTAACAAAATTTCACGTGAAAATGAAATAGAATTGCAACATGTAAAGCACATCTGTCACTTCAAAAATTTCCGGAAAATGATTTTGCTTTCGACTTTCGTGAAATAACTTTCAGCATGCAAAACGGGCTTTATATCAAGAGTAATTTCATTGCTTACATTATCCTATGGAAAGAAGTTGGTAACAACCTAATTGATTAATAAAAAAAATGATTGACAACGTTATGCCATGCTTTATCATTTTCACATAGAGACTGACAAAAAATGATCATTTTTTAATTGGCATTCATCTTGACGGTCTGTTTTTAACGCAAAAGTGCGTATGCTACCAGATATGAAGACGATGAACCGCTAAAATTAAACTTTTGCTTTAGCGCTAAAGTGAATTAGTTAGTCATATAAGCTATACACTTCGCAACAAAAATGATTTTAGGGTGAAATTAGGATGCCTTAAGCCTTAATTTTGCCATGGTGCAAAAGTGCGCGACTATTCGCATTTGTGAATTTAATTCAGCAACAATCAACTGAATACTAAATGATAACGTAATTTGCTTTGATGTCTGTGAGGGGGAGGGTGTGTGTGTGTGTATGTATATATATCATCAGTTGGACAAGCGCCACTGGCGTGTAATTCATTTAGGATTCAGTACAAAGGGGTTGTCAGTATAAGGATTTACCTACTGTTCTACAAGTACATCTGACAGTTAGATTCACGTATGAGCTTATCATTATAAATATTTAGGTAGTAAGATAAAGGTGGTGTGATTAAAAATTAATTTATTATACACGGTGGCCAGCGACGAGCTTAGCCGATTACTATAAGTACATCAAACTAATGCAGTCTTTTGGAAATAAGGGATATTCAAATCTTTCGGTTTATAATCATTCAAATTTTTAAATTCAAAGTTGGTGCCTTATTGAAGTTCTGATAGTACCACGATACACTCACACTGGTATGTTAATCGAGCAACGCAAACTCGCCGACTGTGCGCATGACGTCAGCTGCGTCATTTTTCTGGTGCGAATGTGTATTCTAACTAGGAAAATATTAAAATTTTGATGTATGGGTTTTGGACGACGATTAAAAAACTTGAAAATGATTTCTTCCACTCCGATAATTAATTTTGATTTACAATTTCACAACCCTAACAACATGAGCAATATAGACAAGGTACACTTTTTAGCTTCCCACTTACCTAACACCAGCCTTATCACTTCGATTAATTAAAAAAACAATCTGGTAACAATTGGCCTAATGGCTGTTAGAAAGTCTGAATAGCAAGTATCGCTTTTAATGGACGTAATCGCATTACCCTACCTGCGCAATACGTAAGTATGATATCCAAACTGGGAGGTATGTAGATTTGTAGGTACTTTCACATGTGCCATTGTGCCATTGTTTATCAAAATTAATTAAATTTTATCTTCATAAATCCCCCCTTTATTTCCTGATCAAAGTTGTAGGAGAAAATGTAATTTGAACTAATGTTAATGTCCATGAACCTAGCAGAGCAAGGCCAGCAGAACACAATCAACCATATTGCATAATTAAGTGCCCTATTCCCGAATTAAATGTTCCTTTTTTTTTAAATTATTACATATTTTGCCAGGTTCATATGAACGCAACAGAACGCTACCTCAAAAAACTAAAAAATGAAAAGTGAACTAACTGTAATTAGGTGCTAAGTAAGTGCCCTATTCCCGAATTAAATGCTCTTTTTTTTTAAATTATTACATTCCCCCTACTAACACTTCCTATGTAATATAATAAGTTATGTTATGTAATCTACTAAGTGCTGTAAAAACGGTACCACAGATTTATGCGTAATCGATGATGAACTGTGCTGCAAATAGAACTTGATCAGCAGATGATATTAGCAGAAGTGCCTCACTAACTTAAATGCAGAGGAACGTTCATTTCATTTGTCAAAATACAGTGGAAAAACGGAGGTAGAAATACACCACAAACAAGCCTTTTTCAATAAGAAACTGATAATATTTATTTCATTGTTCTGAATAATAGTCGATTATCACGACTCAATAATGAGAGCTATTTAATTCTCGAAGAATATTTACGAACTGAGCCGCTTCCGCGACGAGGGATTAAAATTCCGAGAGTATAATAGCCATTATTGCGAGTAATATACTCTACTTTATCTACAACTAATTTAATAGCTTGAGATTTTGTCCATTTTAATACAAAAAAATATACACAAAAACCCGCTTGACATTTACACTTTTGACGTTTCCATTGATGTAGAATAGTCATTATTAGAAATACAGCAAAGTGACACGATTAAAAGTTTCAGACATTTTAATGTTTAACGTGATGAACATACCAATTTCCTTCTATATTTTACAATTTTTGAGTTATACAAACTGTAATTTTTTTAAATAGTAGTCATAGTTGGCTTTGAAATTTTTAAAAAGTGCATTTTTTTCTGTTTACGATATAAGATTCATTGTACTTACTTTGACAAATAAACATACAGAACTGTTTGTATTATTGAAAGGTAGGTAAATAAAAAGAGTTTACCATGGAAAACAACATCTAGTGAGACAAGTAATAGTGTAACTGTAGCACATTTAACATATTTAAGGGCCATTTTCGAAAATTCACTAGGAAAATTAAATTAACAATTATATTCAATACACTATTATAAGTAGATCGTATCATGCCATGGAAAACAATAAATAAACAAAATACTGCTCTTTATTGTTGAAGACCTCAAAGAAAACTTGGATTTAATGTTTGGTGCGGAATTATTGGATCACGAATTCTTGGACCTTTAATTTACGATGAAAATTGGACAGGCCCACGTTATCTTTATTTGCCATCAAATGAATTTCAAGATATGTACGATGGGTTAGATTTGGAAACACGACGTAATTTACGCTAGTTTCAGCACAACGGTGCCCCGCCGCACAAACAACTGAAAGTACGAGAGCACCTAAACCAACTAATTCCAAAGTCATGGATAGGTAGGAACGGGTCGGCCCTTTGGACTTGATTGACCCGCACATATTTTATTCCATTGAGCTTCCTTACTAGAGTTACAAATACTTGAGCTGTTTCATATGAATTGTAATTCTCTTTTTCCTTACGCAATAAGTGTATACGTATATGTATGTACATTTTATAAATGGAAGTTGAAAACACACGTGATCGGAATTTCAAAATTAGGCTTGAGATTGGAAATCTGTACGAAGGTAGAGTAGATAATCAAACGGCAATATAGAAGTAAATAAATCATTGACAAATCTATTTGAAAATCTTTGGAAATTTTGTTAGGAATAAAAGGTTCTCGCACCGCAATAGCTGATTTTCAGAAATGGTAACCCAAAAAATTTACTCCAGTGATTGCATATAATTAAAGCCCCTTCTAATTATATCAGTGGTCACCTCAATAAAGAGTAAATTACACTGTATAGTAAACATCTGCCACTTACCACAGAATGCGGCGTGCTTTTTTTAAGGACGTGGGTAAATGAGAATAAATTGTATGCATAATTACATTCGGCTCGGGCAAAGAACAACCTGCTTTCAATCCGCCGATGCTTTAAAAGTGTAAATAACCACCCAGTGCTTTAAGAAAGTAATTTCGTGCGCCACTATTGCTACAAAAGGGTCTCCTGGCACGAAACTTTCATCTACGCTCGAATAAATATTGGATCTAGTAATTCACAGTATTGGGATAGAATTGGAAAACTAGATGGGGACTGAAATCAAATCGAAATCTACAGGTAATATAAAATCAAGTAGTAATACATATACCCCAACCGTTTATAAGGGAATAAAATTATGGATCGTTCCTTTAATTATAATTTGTAATACAATTTTGATGAGTGTGTTCGTGTGTAATTATGGTAATTCACTAACTTCCAAATTGTTAGAGGTGGATACCGATATGTTCTCATCCGATAGAAGAGTCACATATCTAGGGATATTTCGCATCTCCATTAAAACGTGATACTAGGAGATTAAGTTAATACGTCGATCACAATGTAGCCGTATTAATTAAGGGAAAATTGAGATGGTTGACCTACCCATCTTCATCGAATCCGCAATTTAACGGGCGTCAAAGGGATTAAACTGGTTTTGTAGATCCCTTGCCCGAGACGTAGGTACCTACTAACTTGGATCATTGAATAAAAATTTATTCAATGCTTGGATCGAAATCTTATACGAGTAGGTATATGAAGTAGTAAAATTCCCATTTTGTCTTGATAATAATTATAAATTCTCGTAAAGGTTAGATAAGCAACGAAAATCGATTCGGCCATTTAATTTTTCAATATTTGTACAAAAGCATGGATTTAATTGAAAAAGAAAGGAGAGAGCAAATTAAAAGCCAATTTTCACGGGATAAAAATTTAATTACGGCATGTTGATGAAATCTTAGAGCATTCCAATACGTAGGCGTTCAATAATTAGAATTACCTCTCCAACATAAAATTATGAGCGTTTTATAAACTCTAGAATATAAAAGCCACGGTTGATTGGCTGATTTACATACCCTATAAAATGTACCTACCTAATCCGAACGACAAAAAAATACGTGAACGCAAAGGAATTGTTTACGCTTGAAACGTATTTTTACCATTAATGCCAACTTGCTTTCTCCATTTTACTGTAGTGCTAGTTACCGAATAATTGTTTGCTTAACAAAGAAAACACTTGAAAAATAAATAAGATCCTCAAAACTTTGCAGTTTTCACGTTTTGGTTAATGAAGGCTCTGCAAAATTATAACCCTCAACGTAATTGACGTACCACAAGCGATAGCAACTTTAGAGAAGAGGTTTCCTTTTTGTGACTTACAGCATATTTCCCTAACTATTCTGTTCTATTATTTATTTCAAACACTTGAAAAACCACATCAATAGTTATTTTTAGTACAAATGAGTAAAGGCAGTATTTTTACTCTGATGCTCTAGATTTGAACACACGACGGAGCGGAGCAAACGAGTGTCATCTCTTTAGTAAATTTCATCAAATGTCCAAGTCCACTTTAAAAAAAATGTTTGTCCGTCTGTATGTACGTACGTACGTTGGTAATTTTGTGAGGTAACGGCTAGATGAATTTTGTTCAAATTTTGGATATATGTCTAGGCATACGGAAACGAAAAATAACCAGCCGGATTTTTGGAATAATTTTGGAGCGCCGCAACGGCATTTAACTTTTTTTTCAAATAATAACGCAAAATTTTATTAAATTATAATTTTTCTGTGTACAACCTAAAAACATTTTGCTAAGTTTTGCTTTTGCTTTAATTTCCTTCCATCCAAATCGGCACGTTTTTGTTCCTGCCGACTCTTGTACCACAAGATAACCTCCTCGCAAAATTGGGCATTTGTCTATTGAATAAGGTATACATATGATGTATAGTAATTATTTATTTATGAATATATCGTTAAATTTTTATTTTGGGTGCGTGCACTTTTTAACGAAGGGCACTATAATATTCCCCCATTTTCGTTTTAGCTTTTACAAAGGCTTGCATGACGGAATTCATTAATTTCTCAAGAACTGATAAACTTTCGCTAAATCGAATAACAGCTCTAACGTTGTTTGTAACATCCACATGGGTTTCGGTGATTGTAATTTCACTATGAGCCACACAATAGGTTGGTCCTGGTAAAAGACTTGAAAATCTTACTGGATTGTATTTGACATCAACACAGTCAATTGTATGACCGTTAAATTCAAAGGAAGGTCCAAATTCGTTGCATAATTGCATCAGATGCGCGTTCTGGAATTCAAGAAATTCGATCGCGTCGAAACACGCCACAAGGCAATTCACTAAAATTGATCTAGAGTAGAGTCACAGAAATTGCATTAAGAAATTCACTGCTTACAATCTCTTATCTCTACACGAGTAAACGTTGTCGCACATTATGATATTAAGACGAAAGTCACGACAAATTACAAATTTCGGTAATTCAAAAAAAGTAATGACATGTGAGAACTTGATTATAATATTTAAAAGGATATGCTGCATTTCAAGGGTGCATGGGTCGCAAAAACCGTCCCTATCTTTAAAAACGGCTGCGGGCTGAAATACAGTGCAGTCTCAACCCAAATAGCACACACGGTACAGTCATGTGATAAAATTGTCGTTAAATACTCGTACATAAAACAGGTAAAGTGGCATATATTAAGTAGTAGGGTTTCGTTAATACGAACTCCAAAAATTTCAGAGGGTTCATGTTTTCGAGATTGTTCACACTACCGAAGGCATATAAAATATTTATTTTTATAATATAACGAGTAATCAAAACTGAGTGGCAGTCGCAACGCCGCACGATTTCCTATGCACACAATAATTCCAAAGGTGACTCCCGACAGGAACTCTTTTTTGATCACATAATACAGTATGTGCCATTTTGTAAATTATGAAAATAAACACGTGCGTTCACCGCTGCACTTGCTACAAAAATGACTAATAAGCTACTGAAACAGTTGCAAGCAATTCTGAACCTGCAAAATGTACTGTTCACATTACTGAGAGTATACGTTGCTCACACTACAGAGAAGTCAATAGGAATGTTTTGTTGTTCACATTACTGAATGTGCGAATGTTCACATAAACGCGAGTCTACTGTATATGCATACAGTGAAACGGCAGTAGACACCTATGATTACAAGGGTAGAAGAAAATTGTTTGTCCCAGTTTATCTAACTTAAAATGTTAAATGATCTCAGATATATTTTCTCTAATTACTTTTTATTGCGTAAAATTTGAGACGTACCATACCACAACTGCCACTATTAATACCTCCGAGAAACAAAGCACTTATTTAATTTCTAAAATGGCGGTTACGTCAGTCCCCGGAATGCAAAAAGGGCATTTTAATGTGTTCTGCGACGAAATCAATACAGCACAACTTTATGCGGTGTAAATTTCCAATTATCACGCTTTGGTAATCTAAATCGCTTTGAAAAGTGAAAATTGAAAAGCCTAAAATGTTGAGATGTAGGTAATCAGTTTTTTGAAAGTCAATGTAATGGAAACATTTCTTTTATATGCAAGGATGTATCGAAAAAACTATGAATCTAGTGCAGGTACCTATGTTTACCATCAATTTTGATACAAAGTTTCCACTATAATTTTCACCTATATGAAGTTAGTCTGTTGTCTGTTGCAGCGCGACATTTTACAGTGTCTAATTAGGTTATACGACTGTAGATTGGTAATTGAGTAGGTACTCCTAACTTGTCTATTAACTACTTGGTAGCAAGATAATTTAAATCTTCTCGATTACAAGAAAATGCATGTGCGCAGTAACAACAAATTCAGTCCTGTAAAGTGGTGCCTATGTACTTTAAATTTAACCGTCATATTTCCGTCTTATAACGCACAGACTCCTTTACTTTCATCTTATGTGAAGTGAGGCCTAATTTAGCGACAACATCTACAAAGGACATATTTTGTGCAACTAAAAAGAATTTTAGAAATACTTTTTAATTTAGTAAATTGCTTTTTACTGAAACAAATTATGGGCCATGAAAGCTTCAAACCGTGGATTTTACTTTACTTTATTTAGCCTTATTACTTTTTATTCTCGCTGTTATTTGCTTTTTCATCTCAATAATCACTATTTGCAGCAATTACTTTGAAGCGAGTATAGAATCGAGGTTTTGTAAACGCTGGAAAAGATTATTTTCTGCTATTATTCCAAAGGGTTAGACATAACACAGTTTAGACATAGTGTGCGTGCGAAAAAACTGTAAGTACTTGTAAATCTTTATGCAGTAAATATGTGAATACAGCAAGAAGCATTGACCGTTGCCAGGAAACTCCCTTCAGCGTCCGTGGAAACTGAACAATTGAAAAATCCCATGTTCGGTATAATAAAAGATTTCGTGTAGCGTCGATACATTAAATGGAAATAATTACCGTCCATAATTAAAATACAATTATTTCAAATAAACGTATCTGTTGGTAACTGATTTTTCAAAATTGATGCGGAAATGTTCATCCAACCAGCTTGCTCTACATTTTTGTGTTATGACTTTTTTGCATATTTTCAACTGTACAACTGAACGTTTAGTTCAGAACCTAATCATCTTCATTGTTCTTCACTTCTTGTACCAGTTATGCCGTAGTTATAAAATGATGTGCGATGAAAGTGGTAATCAGCATGATGCTAGGGAACGTTCTGCTTTAAATTCGCTTTAATTTTTAAAGGTATTCTCTTGAGGATTCAAAATGTAAAGGTAGAAGGTTCGTTAGACGGTAACTAGATATTTATATTACTGAGTCACGGAGGCAGTGCAAGACGTATATAAAAAATAAAATGCAAAGAAATGTTTTAATATTTACTAAACTCCAATAGCGGAAACGGAGTAAAACGTTGAAACGGTTTAATTTGTTAGTGTAGTGTAGATATAAAGAACTTTATCTGCAATGTTATTACATAATCTTGTATTGTCAGCTTGGGATTACTTTCGAGTCAAATCGTTAAATGGCAATTCTTTTTATATTTATTCCTGGTTTTAAACGTTTTAGCACATTGACTGTACGTTCTTATATTCTATCCCATGTCCTGGCATTAACAAATATATCACATTGGGAACACCAGATGTAATTTATACTATTAATAACAGAGGTTATAATATAATAATCGAAAACCAATACAGAAAAGAAATGTAAGGGAAGATCATTTAACTTTCTAGGAGCTCATTTCACATAAGATAAATACAAGCCGGGTTTCAATAAAAACTAAAAGAATAAAAGGATAGGTACTCAGTTCATTTTAAACTTTCACTTTTTGAAGTTTAAATTTTGTTAATAGCACGTTTTATTTCAGTAGTGGAGGTTTTTACAGTCACAACTCGCAAATTTATTGACTGGTCATCCATTTATTGCGAATTTGTAGCCCATGCAGGTTGATGCCTGAAGTAAGTTGTATTCGGACTTGTTAGGGCTATCAAACTTATGCCCAGACGTCAAGGGGTTGAAGAAGTTTAAAACTGAACTGTAGGGTGAAATAAGTCGGGGATTGAGGACCGCGATTTCAATTTCACTTAGTAAAGTGGTGTAATTTTCAAAACCTTCTTGACCTTCCCAATACCGGGTACTTTTTAAAACGCTTATAACACTACCAGGTGGGGCCAATTCTGATCCCAGTGATTATTCTAGTGATATACTAAGAATTGGTGATTTTTGTAAGAGTACAGTACAACTGTTTACTTGAAAAAGACATCTTGACCACCGAAGGTCACAATTAGGCTCAATATGGATGCCGATGCCGCAAGCGGCATCTTTGTTAGCGAATATATACCGGGTGAATATTTTAAAACCGAACATAGGCAATTAACACGGAAAAAACGTTTTTTGCAGATCGTTGCTCCCCATGTTAACTTAAAGGGTTATATTGACACCAGTCAAAAGAAGATTTTTTTCTCATTCTAGTGATATACGAGTTAGTTTATTTTCAGGTGTATTTCTCATTATTTTATCAAAAATTCGGCAATAAATCCCATTAGCAAAATCATGTTAAGCCATGGAAATTTCCTAAAGAATTGAAATAGGTTTTCACACAGACGGAGACGCTCATTAAAATGTACGGAAAACAAATATCGCGTAGGTACTAGAGTAAATATTTCCGCTGTAAAAGTTGTTTATTATAAATACTTTTTCCTCGATGAACCGCATTTTACAAAAAAATTAATGCCAGTTGTCATAAACTGATATTGATTTCGACGTTTAAATCTGCTTTTGGTCTTACTATGTAGTCATGGCTTAACATGATTTAGGTACGTGGATTTATTGCCGAATTTTGATAAAATAGGAGAAATACACCTGAAAATGAACTAGTTCGTATATCATTACTTAAACGAGGAAAAAAATCTTCTTTCGATTGGTGTCACTATAAACCCTCTAAGTTAACACGGGGAGCAACTATCCACAAAAACCCTTTTTCCCATGTTAATTCCCTATGTTCGGTTTGGGAATATTCACCCGGTGTATTGTCATTCGCATAGGAGTTTTGTAATGATACACAAAACCTACGGTAGGATTGTTGATCCCCTGTAGCGCTAACTTTTAAGGGTGCGTTTGCACGCCATGGTGTAAGAAAAGTGAACTAAGAAGTATTTTTGAAATATTCGTTGCTTTGTGCTGCCATCCCGAATCCGCGATCCCTATTTGTACTTCGTTAGGTCGCTGACACTCGCATACATTCGTCTTGAGATAAAATTAAAAATAGTATTTTGCTTATCTTTGGTTACCACCTGTAACTGTAAATATCGTTCCGTAACTCTAAAAAGGGAATTTAGTGATCTTGCGAAATAAATTCTACCTAAAAATACTTATTTACCATAATATGCGGTTTTGTTCAGTAATTCAATTGAATGCCAATAACAGTGCCTATAGTAATTGTAATTCCTGAAATGCCATTCAAAGTTGGGTTATGTTATGGATTATGTTTACCTGATTTTCTATTAACTGCAAAATAACAAAAAAAAACCAGTACCTACCTAGGTAAGTAAAGTTGAGGATCTTTATTTTAATATAGTTCTATTAATGGATTGTTTTAGGCTATCCTTCGACTGTACACATTTCCGAAGATTGACTTCCGACACCGAGTACATTTTTTTCCGATTATCATTTTACCGAACGATGTCATTGCAGTGCGTTTATATAAGGCCATCGGTCACATCATGGTCAGAACACGGTGCGGTCAATTATTGTAACCGTGTATTTCTGTACTGTTCATGTTCTGACCGTAACCTGACCGATAATAATGTGAATCGGCCTTAAGGAATACTCAGCCTTTATGATCACAAAGGACAATCCACGCAATATTTTTAGGAAAACCAGATTTGCAAGTCAGCAATACTAACTCATAATTGAATGTTATTTGTTTGGGTGTGAAATCATATTTTGATATAATACCGATAACATTGAGATCCTTCACTCAACGATTGAATTATTCAATGCCGATAGTATGTAGTTCATTCAAATTATGGGAACCAAGATGGCATCCAATCGGTGGGGTTTCGTTATTATTAATAGTGCTTAAATTTAGTTGTAAGTGACGTGTACATTTATTATCGAATAAATATATAATCTTCAGTTACTGATTTCTTGCAGAGTTGTCTGATAGCACTTCCGAGGTGTAAATACCATCGTACAAGTCGACAGTGCTATTAGATAGCAACTTGGGCGAGAGTATTCTTGCCCATAAGTAGCGCTTCGTCTGGTAAACGTAAGCAGTATTAACACTGTATTATCAATTCAGAAACACCATCCCACATAACCTCTTTTTGTTGTAAGCTCTGAAATTTTTATATTAATTAATTATAACGTAGAGTGAAAAATCCCATGATCCTAAACTCAACGTTTATAAAGACTTCTTTTGCCAGTTTCCTAACCCAAATTTTGAATGTAGGTAACGTTAACCAGTGTAATTCCTACTTATGGTACGGTTTTTTGCTGGATACATTTTATCTGCATTAATAACCAACAAAGCCAATAAAGGAATAAGTTATACTGCTAAAAAATAGATACATTAATACATTCCAATAAGTACTCCACTTTAAATTTCCCGCTTTGTAAGAATAGTATACCGTAGCCATCTTAGTGGATACACGTTGAACTACACTGAGCACAGATTTCTTTTCTATAATTGTTTTACGAGTTATTTTCAAGTGTACGGAGTTCATACCGTTTGTGCTTTAGAAACCACATATTATCCATTTTTACATCACGTTTTATTCCTTATATGTTCAAGAATCTGGAGAAACAATTTATATTTCAAAAACTTCTTTGACCTTTGAATTATACACAAAAGATTGCCATTGCAATCTCACGTCTACTTTATACACTTTCAGAGAATGTGCTATGAGTTTTAGTGCAATATAAACTGTTCACTCATAATTTACATACATTTAAGAACAAGAAACAACAAACATTTCCCAAAAAAAATGTATACTTTTTAAAAACGGTATGAATTCCGTTAGGCATGTTTCCCATAAGAAAGCTATTGTGAGATAGGCAACACACAATACTGATAGCGCGCCCTTAATATCACATACGCATTTGCTATTTACTTAATAAGAATTATGTTTCACAGGTAGGTATACGTTTTCCCTAATTAAAAACTTAAAATATGAGTTTGTACTAAAAGTTTTGAAAGGAGTTTTTTGCACTTTCGTGAGACTCGTTGATTAATAAGGTTTCTACACTGTTGTTTTTTTGTAGGTATGTTTTGCAATAAGAAAAGTTATAATTAAATATATAAGCTTGCCGAATACCCTCTTCAGTTTCGAATTGAAACAATAAAGTAAGAGATAAAAAATTTAGGAACGTCTGTAATTTATTATGTTTAACTTAATGTTTCCATTACCTATCGAGGTACTTGTTGTATTTGAATTGAAGTATAGTAACGAATGAGAATGAGATTATTGGTTCGAATGGTTTTAAAAGCTTTGGAGGTACTTTACATACTGTATAATATACTAGAGGTTCCAGATAGAATAATTGCATGAGTTATTGAAAATGAAAGTTGAATGGGAAGGTTTGCAGTTTTGTGCGATTATAACACAGAAACTGAAAATATTCTGTTCTGTAAAACTATCACCTTATTAAAAACTATTGTGACACGTACCGGAAGTCCCTGATGAAAAATACGGTCTGGTTTTTCGGTTTTGTCATTTGCTTTGAGAATAATTCTATGTTGCGAACTTTTAATATTTAAACGGTGGATTTTATAATAAGTTGAAGCAGATAGGAATTAATAAAGTTCTCATACAGAATCTTTGAACTTTCTAATTTTAAAGTTGGCGGTGAGGCATAAAGAAGCGAAACTGGTTTAATTTGACTAGGTATACCTATGTGTAAATAAATTATTTGCACTTGCATTTTGTGAACTTTAAATAAGTAAATCATACACACTGTCTCAAAACGAGGAAAAGTTCACACTTCGCAGAGAAGTGGTGACTTGAGACGTAATATTCTCGATCTCTCTTGCATATAGATGCCTGGAAGAGTTAAAGAATATATTCCATTTTGTATTTTGTTTAATTAATGCCTTTTCCTAAAAACATTTTATTTATATGAGAAAATGAGATGTAGAGCCAGACCGAATGTCAATTCTTACGTATACTACTATGCGAACTTATGGAAGTGATCTGCACGACTGCACATGGTTAACGCAATTTCGCTCCAAGAATTTCAGTTACAAAGCCTTAACAACACAAGAAAATGATGAAATAGGTAAAAAAGTGATTTCGAGAACGAGAGCAGGTCCTCAATTCAATTTGCAGTTGTCTATCACATCTGTACAATAATTAAATATTCAGGAAAGGCAATTTTCTCGTAAAGTCTACTCATATTTCCATTTCAGCGAAATCATCTCCACCTTTTCACGTGAAATATAAGAATATAAAAAGTTTATAACTGTTCATTTATCAGTCGCGTTTTATGTGAGCTTTTGTTGTAAATTGCGTAACGGCACGATGAAAGATTTAAACTTTATAAAATTTATTAGCTAATCTTATGGATAAATGTTATGCTTGGAAGTATTTTTTCCAATATGAGATGCGCAGTCAAGAGTAGAGGAATTGAATTATTATCAATTTGTCTTTTAATATGGTACTTATACGGAAATATCAAATGTCAGAAGAGATTAGATCAGTATTTCAAGACAGGAAAGTATACGGCGTGTTAAGAAAACATTAATTCAATAGTAAATACGAGTACAATATCTAGTGTCTTTTAGTCGATTGCGATGCAAATTCCTGTTTTACCGGTGACAACGCGACCTCATCTTCCACCTCATTTGAAACTACTATAGTTCAGATGCACCCCTTATGTAACTTAGCAAATGTCAAGGTATGACTAGTACAGATTGTGTTGTAAAAATGAATTTATTCATAAAGAATATTAGTTATTATAAAAATGTCAGTTCATAACGTGCAAACCGGGTTTATGATTTTATTATTCTATTTTGAATTCACGTATAAACCCCTTCATATGTAGGTACATAATAAACTCTAATATTACAGGTGTATGAATAATTTATAGCAGTTTTAGTCTTTTACGTTCGCTTTACGGTTTTTAACGTATATTAAGATTGTAACGTAGACTGCAGTAAGTTAAAAAGTAAGGACTATACGTCACAGATTAACTACAAGTACTAAACTCTCAAGAAGTGTGTGAAGTATGAAGAGAACAATGGAATAGAGGAGTAGCTGGTGTTGCTATCCGGAATAATGTAATGACTATCCAAAATTTGAAGTTACACTTAAATGCATACTTAATTGACATACATCTAGCAATGAATGTATGGAGTGGAGAACCTTGATTGATAAGCAAATACCGCGAACATTTCACTCAGTAATCAATATGATTTTGAAATGTATAATCCTTCTTTTCTTAGGAACAGAAGTTTTTGCTGGAAAGGTTAAATATGAAAATTACAAAGTATACGCAATGACACCAAGCAATAATGATCATTTGGTACTGTTGGAAACTCTAGAAAATAATCAACATGTCAACATTTGGTTGAATCCGAAACGACTAAATGAAGTTCATACTATAATGGTTTCGCCCAACTACCAAAACACATTTGAAGAATTGTATAACGACCTTAGCCTTGAAGTGGTGATTAAAGACGTGGAATGGTAATTAAAATTTAATTAAAAGTTATTTTTGGTGTAGCGGTATCTTAACCATTTTAGTGCTATTAACGAAGAAAAAAGGAAAATACTGGAAGCAACCCCTTTAAACAGAGGTGAAGTGCGTTTTGACAGATACATGCGATACATTGAAGTAAGTCACTTTCATGTTGTCATTATAAAGTACCTAACCTACACCTATATTGTAGATTCAAAACTACCTTGAACGGATCGCACTACAGTACAAAGAAATCGTCAGTTTTGAGAATTATGGACTTTCCTATGAAAAAAGAAATTTAACCTTGGTTAAAATATCTACTGGGTTCGGCCTTGATAAACCAACTATACTAGTAGATGCTGGAATACATGCACGTGAGTGGTTGGCTCCAGCTCAAGCATTATACATAATAAACCAACTAATTAAAAATGGCGATAATCGAAGATTGATAGAAAATGTTAACTGGATCATCATTCCTCTAATCAATCCAGATGGATACGAATATACGCATACAACCGTAAGTCTGCGTTTTAACTCGCCAGATATAGCTTGTAACGAAATTTTTAGGATCGGTTATGGCGAAAAACTCGTTCAAAGGGGATCGTGTGCGATGGAGTAGACGCAAATCGAAATTTTGACTTCCACTGGTCGGAAGAAGGAGGTGACAGGGATGAATGTTCAGAAAACTACGCGGGTCCAAAAGCATTTTCAGAACCGGAAACTACCGCGCTTAGCAGAGTTATTTTAAAGTATGCAAGAAATACAAAGTTGTATCTCAGTATTCACACACCGCTTTTGGCTCTTTTACATCCATGGGGCTATACATCAGATTCGCCACCAAATAGAGACGAGTTACGTGATCTTGGATTAAGTGCATCTGATGCTATTTATGCCGTAAATGGGACTCGGTATAAGGTCGGAAGCTCCGTGGAGATTTTTACCCACACAGCGGGATCGAGTCGTGATTGGGCTTATGGTTTTGCTAACATCAGTCTTTCGTACACTGTTGAACTACCGCCGGGTCCACATAACGTTCATCAAATGCCTCCTGAAAACATTCTGAGGGTTGTTACCGAAACGTTCGAGGGAATAAAAGTTTTTCACAATTATGTTAACCATCGTCGCACTTAATCTACATATCATGAATTCTTGCCAAACTAATTAATGCGGTTATAATCAATGTGCGCGGCCTGAGTTACTTTGTCTTTAATTGAATAAATCACTTGGTTATTTCAATAATCCATTATAATCCATTTCTTATTCATCCTCGGCCTTTGTGTTGGATCACTCCAAATTCAACTTGATGCACTGTACTGTGACTAAAATATATATTTAGTGGTAATAGTTGGTTTATGAGCAGACCGAAGGCGGAGCGTACCCTTTTCACTCATCATAAGTCGGTTTCGTCGTCCAAAGGTTTTTTATTAATAACAGACAGAAGTAGCCAAGTAGGTAAAATAATAAATCTCACACCTCATGAATAATTCACCTCCATGTTGCTAAAATAACTGATGAATAATAAAACCTTTACCTAATAATTTGAATACACATTTCAACAGTATAATTATTTACCATAGTCATATTTTATTGGTGGAGTTTCACGTTCCACATAATTGCTGTTATTACTGTAGCAAACTGAGATGAACGGAAACTATTGACCTAAATGAACTTTTCTGTACATACTATCGGAAATAATTTAATGGAATATGGCGTTTATGTATTAGAACGGAAATAAAAAAATGCACACCGGATGATCGGAAATGATTGCAGACATAAATTTGGTGTTTAAAATTGTAGTGTTTTCCCCCAATAGTAAACGCACATTGACGTTGTAGTTATATACGATAACACATTTTATAAGTATCATGATTTTTAAACATTCCCCTAAAAGAAAATATGATTCTATTTGGGGTTCCAGCATCGTATTAGGTACAATACTTTAAGAATCTTCGATCATCAGAAACCTTGTGTTTGTCTTGTTTCAGGAAAATTGATTACTCTGCTTGCTTTCACAGCAAGACATACTATTTCTTTGCTCTTTCCATTTCGGTAAGCACAACGCTGGTTCCTATACTGTCAGGACAGGCTGATTCTTCCATTTCCATTTGCCTTGGTTTTTCATTTGTTTTACAGAGATCTACCTATACAGGGTGACAATTTGAAAACTTACCACCCCCCATATCTTAGTAAATAAACGAGATATTTAAAAAAATCAAAATCCGTTTCGGTAACTCGGAGAGGGAATCAAAATGACATAGTTGGCGACGCACCCCCTCACACCCCCTGCGCCCTAGCCACCCCAACTTTTAAATCTTAAATAGTAACCCCCCATGTGTGTATGTCGTTGGAAAGCTCTGAAAAAATGCTTTCCAACCATACCAAATAGCATTACATTTAGGTTAGTAATTATCGTGCAAATTAAAAAATCAACTAATATGATACATTTTCTAAAGTTGGCCTTTATTTCAATAAATGTTCAAAATGTTTTCCGTTATTGGTAAGACAGTATTACTATGCGATCAAAAATGAGTTGCTGTCGAGTCGCCCTTTGAAATGTTTGTTTACATGGAAAATCGTATTTAACTTGAACTTCCAAAGCCGACTCGACAGCAACTCATTTTTGATCGCCAGTTATAATCTATTCTCAAACTCGTGCTGAACCTTTTCAAATGTTGATTTTGCAATATTTCGAGATTCTTGAATTATTCCCTGTCTTAGTTCGTCTATGTTCGCCGGTTGCGTTATAAATACGACAGATTTCAAATGTATCATATTAGTTAATTTTTTGATTTGCACGATAATTACTAACCTAAATGTAATGCCATTTGGTATGGTTGGAAAGCATTTATTCAGAGCTTTCCAACGACGTATCACACATGGGGGGTCACTATTTAAGATTTAAAAGTTGGGGTGGCTGGGGCGCAGGGGGTTGGAGGGGGTGCGTCGCCAACTATGTCATTGTGAATATTGTGATTCCCCCTCCGAATTACCGAAACGGATTTTGATTTTTTTAAATATCTCGTTTATTTACTAAGATATGGGGGGTGGTAAGTTTTCAAATTGTCACCCTGTATACTTTTTCCGGCGTTTTAGAATTTCGTTTTCTTCTTTCATTATTTTTCTATTCCTGTCTTATTCTATTTCATTATCATTATACTTAATCCCCCCCCTCCCGCTTCATCAGTTTATTTTCTCAACTCCGTATTTAGCCATCGACATTGACTTCATTCTTCTTTGGTAGTGATGATTTTGTACCTTCTTCTCTCTCCCACCTTTGCTATCATTTCCTGATTTATCCATCTTTGATCTTACTTTCTTAAATCTAGTTTTCTTTCCAACGGTTATTCCCGTCTTGATTCTTTTCCACTTACACTCTACATCTTGTGGTGACTTTAGATTCATTCTTCATTCATCAATTTCCCCACTTCATCCTTGTCCATAAACCTTAACTTGTCTAAGTTCAATTTTCTTTCATTTCGTGCTGTTTTCACGATTTTAAGCCTAATTTTCATGTCTGTCATAATTAAAACAGTCAAAATGGCCGGCTCCATATGAAAAAAAAATACCAGATGTGATTGTCTCTTGTTGACAGCTGGTGAAAGTCAAATTACCTCGTAGATATTTACTTTACAATGAATCAAATGATTGTACCAGTCATTGTAATAGTTATGGTTGCTAATTCAAGGTAAGAAAACTCCTTTTCTGTGACGGACTTATTAGCAATGTATTTAGAGTTCTGTGCCAAAATGCCGAGAGAAATAAAGGAGATATCAATTTTGACGGATACCTTCGTTACCACGAAGTAGGTAGTACTGTCTTATTACCATTAATGGTATATCTTTTAGATGCAAGATTATCTTCGTAAACTAAACCGCACGTACCCCAAAATTGTTTGTGTCAAAAATTTTGGACTGTCAGTGGAGAACCGCAATCTTACCTCGATTAAAATTCAAACAATTGGAAATTACAAAAAACCTTTAATATTTATGGATGCGGGGATGCACGCAAGGGAGTGGCTTGGTCCGGCTCAAGCTCTTTACATAATCAATCAATTGGTAGAGGATCCAAAAAATTCCAAATTAATAAAAAAAGTAGATTGGTTAATTGTACCTCTGGTAAATCCCGATGGATATGAATATTCACATACTGTCGTGAGTTTTTTCCTCCAATTAGGTATGCGATGAAACACTTCTGTTAGGATCGATTGTGGAGAAAGAATAGAGCAAAGGGAAGGATATGTGATGGAGTTGACTTGAATCGAAACTTCAACTATCAATGGTCCCAACCTGGTGCGAGCAGTAGTGAATGTTCTAATTATTTTGCTGGTGTACGTCCTTTTTCTGAACCAGAAAGCTTAGCGTTAAGTAAGCTGATAACGGAAAATGCTAATCGTATTAAAATGTATATAAGCCTCCACGCTGCTGCAAAGTCAATCTTATATCCTTGGGGTTACACTACTGATTTGCCAACTAATGGAAAAGAACTCCATAAATTAGCTGAAAGATTCTCCGAAGCCGTTTTCAGAGTAAATTCAACTCAATATAAGGTAGGCAGCGCAGCAAACGTCCTTTACATAGGATCTGGTACAAGCCGTGATTGGGTGTATGGATATGGAAATGTCTCACTATCTTACACCATTGAATTAAAAGGTTTTGATGGTCTTACGCTTGAAAGTCGATTTCAAATACCCAAAGAAAATATTTCAAATGCACTGACTGAAACGTTTGAAGGATTAAAAACACTTCACGTTTATGTTGAACGAAGATATAGCTTTTAATAATAACACTGTGTCTCTGGAGGGGCTTGAAAATTCCAATGGGTAAATCCATATACGCTGCATTTTATATCAATTTCGGTGAACACTACACCTTTACACCTTACCAAAATAAAGTGTTTAATACGTTTCTACTAAATCTGCAGAACTGTAATTCTTGACTGATAGATCAATGGAATGAAGACTTTCTAATTTTGACATTGATGAGGTAGCGTTTTATTTTTCCACTCGAATAGGAAACATTTAAACTCCTGAATTAACATTTCTATTCCCACATTTGAAAAAAATATATAATCTGATGTAACTAAGTACTAGAGTTAATGTGGAATACCACCTGAAGTTTTAGATGCAGTCAATAAAGCTACTGTAAATCTGTTACCAGCCAAATAGAGCGAGAAAAATGAAAATCAATGTGTTATGGATTATACAGGGTGGTGCCTAGCGTGACGCAGCATAGGGATTTCAATGGTCATTTCTTTATAGTCAGTGACTAGCTCCTCTAATTATTTTTTTGCGCGATCGGTCATTTCTGACTATTTACCATGGGTGTTTTCATGACAGTACGTAGAATTTACCAGTTGCTATGATTACGACGACGCCAAAATTACTTACCGATCTAAAAACAGAACAGCAAAAATACTTACCGACGCCTTTTTAAAAATCAACAGTCTTACATTACATTTAATCTTTAATTGTTGTTAGGTACATTAAACGTACAATTTGTGCTGTTGTTTCCTATAGCAAGACGCTCATAAAATCATAAAGGAAGTGCAAAGCTAGTAAACTACATCAGACACATGCACATTTTTATGAAATTATTAATTTCAATTTTGACATTTAAACTGGTTACCTAGTGATGTACACCATACCACTTCGATCATTTCGATTTATTCTGCTCGTTAATTTCTTAGTGCATATTTATATTGGTTGCATAATTTTAATTTCGATCGCGCAAAAAATGTTATAAGCACGTCGAACGTTAAGGGTACCGTTCTCAGACAATAATTGGAGTCGTCGCTTCGCTCCTCCTCCAAACAATTGTCTTCGAACGGTAAAAATCCCTTACCGTTCTCCATACTTAATATACTATAGAGCAAAAGTCTAAATACGTTTTTTAAAGACAATTCAACTCATGTATAAAAAATCGCATAAGCCGCAGTGAAATTGTCACTTTGACAGCGGCAAAAGTTACCTGCAACTTTTCCAGCGACAAATGCACTAGTGGTTTTTTCACTTATTCATTTTCGAACCAATTATCGCATTACCCTTTCCCATATGACTAGTTTGACGTCTGTCAATAATTGATTAGTTTGGTGAATTTCTTGTTCGTTAAATTGTCCTGCCGAATTACACTCGAGGTTTGTATTTAAACCGAGTAAATTTGGGTTGTGGCAATTCAAATCTGTTTCCTTTTAGCAATTGGACTCGAAAAACTGTCAACCTAAAAATGCTCCACCTGCGGTGTCGCATTTTTATTAGTTGACAGTTTTTCTCGTCTAATTACTAGGCAACAGATTTTTATTACCTAAACAACCCAAATTTACTCGGTAAAATACAAACCTCTTGTGCAATTATAAGTGAAAAAAATACTGCATCTGTTCATACTATTACTGTTTGTGTAGATCTGTGCTATTACTTATAATTTTCCGTTTTTCGAAACCGTAGAAATCGATAAAATAAAAAATTACATTATTATAAATCAGTGATGCTTTGGAATCTTTTAACAAACTACCTGTGCATCGCATCTAAGTTATCGTTGTTTGACGTTGAACGATTTTCATATTTAATTCTGTTTCAACTAACCGAATTGAAAATCTTCACAAATTTTATCTCTAATTAGCAGTTAACCATAATTTGCCCGTTTTGCGCATGACGAAAGACTAGATAGTCCAGTCATATAAACCGTAAATGGCGTAGATGGTTAGTAGCATCAAAAGGAGTGGGCAACCTGTACTGAAAGGGCTCACATTATACAACTGAGTGCCATAAAAACTTTATGTGACTTAATTACGTACCTTTGTGGATAATTATGCAAGTTTGGAGCTAAAACACCGAAAATAAATACAGAAATCGGCTAGTTAGAGCCTGAATTGGTGTGCAACTCCTAATCAACTGAGCTTAGCTGTGCCCCAGCTTAGTAGAGTAAAAAAAATGGTCCAGTCATTAGCAATCAACATTTTCGGCAACCTCCCCCCTAACAGGGGTTCAAAGAGCAGGCGAACGTGGCACCCGGAACGAGCGTGAGAGAGGCATGCACATATGTGCCTAGTGTGAACTTTACCTCACTTTTGGACCTAAGCTCCCACACTACTCGGCTCTTCTTGTTCTTGTTCTTATTTTAATTACGATGACTCGCTTCATTTAGCTCATCCTGAGTATACACGAAAGGCAGTATTTATTTATTAGCGAATTTTCCAACGAAGTTGGGTGCTCTATTGCAGTCACTTTCTCTGTTCGACCGTCTGTCCGAGGCCTTAACTACTCCTACAGTTTTCAAGGATATTAAGTTCGTTCTTTTTGCTTTCGGTAGCGTATAGCTCTAGCACCTGAGCCAAGGAAAAGCTTGACAATTAAACTGCGCATGCGCAGACTGCGCAATGTCCACTTCCTCATTTATTAATATACTATTATTATTAATTATAAATGTTGCCATGCGTACCTAATTAGACAATAATTTAAGCTGTCACAGAGTGTCACTATTTCACCGAAAACAGAATAAATTATAGTGGGTTGTAAAATGAATTGGATGAAGTTAATGGTCATTGCATTCTTTCAGATTGCAAGGTAACACAGAGAAGTTAAAAAAAACCTATGCAACTTTTACTTAGGTTACGGGTTCAGGAGACGCCGAACAAAAGCGGAGAAATAAAATTTGATCAATATCTCGCTTATCGAGACGTGCGGTTTGAACGAGGGTTTGAATTTCTATAATATTTATGAATGTGGAACATTTCTTTTAGATTCAACACTATCTCAACGTACTTAAGACAAAGTACAACGAAATTGTGGAAGTGAAAAATTTTGGTATGTCAGTCGAAAACAGACATCTTACATACATTCAAATTGGAAATAAAACACGCCGGAACGGTCCCTTAATATTTATAGATGCTGGAATCCATGCAAGGGAATGGATTAGTCCTGCTCAGGCTTTGTACACCATCAGTCAATTGGTGGAAAATCGAAATAATGCCGCAATGATAAAGGACGTGGATTGGGTAATTGTTCCTTTAGTAAACCCCGACGGATATGAATATTCGCGTAGGGTGGTAAGTTAATAAACTTAATACTTTTAAAACTACCTACAGAGGTATTTAGGATAGGTTTTGGAGGAAAAACCGCGCTAAGGGTCGAATATGTTACGGCGTGGATTTAAATCGTAACTTCGACTTTCATTGGTTAGGTCATGGAGGGAGTGATAGTGAATGTTCTAATTTTTTCGCCGGAATGCGTCCTTTTTCGGAGCCGGAAAGTTTTGCGTTGAGCAGACTAATAAGGGAAAATTCGAAACGTATTAAGATATATATTAGTTTTCACGCAGCAGCACAATCGATTTTATACCCGTGGGGTTATACAAAGGATCTACCTGAAAATGGTAAAGAGCTGCACAAATTGGCCACTAAAGTGTCGGATGCGGTCCATAAAGTAAACTTTACACAATATAAAATTGGTAGCGCTGCAAACCTTCTATACATCGGTTCTGGTTCCAGTTTCGATTGGACCTACGCTGTTGCGAATGTAAAACTGTGCTACACAATCGAGTTAAAAGGAGTATCCGGGGGTAGATTCAAACATCGATTTGAAATAGCGGCCGAAGATATTTTGGAAGTTGTCTCAGAAATGTTTGAAGGACTTAAAGAGTTACACCTTTATGTGGAACGTAAGTTTAGTTAAAAGCGAATATGAATTGTGCTATGGGTTATATTGCAGAATTACTTAGTAACTAGGTACCAATATACAACAGACGCAAGGCGTATATTTAATTTCAATGTACACAATATTTATCCCTAATAAATGCGTAAAACACTTTGATCCCTTCAAACATCTCGGATACCACTTTAAAAATCCTATTTGGAGGCATTATAAAACGGTCTACGTGTCGTGGGTGCAGAAAGGCTTCTAACTCGATAGTAAAAGCGAGTGAGATATTGGCGATCCCATAAGCCCAATCCCGACTTGACCCAGAGACTACATTTAAAATTTGCGCAGAAGTTCCAATCCTGTACTCTGTCTTGCTAATATTAAACACTTTAGAAGAAACTACGTAAGCGAGATGTCTCAACTCTTGGTCATTTTTGGCAGAGTCCAAGGTGTAACCCCATGGGAATAAGATGCATTGCTCTGCAGTATGTAAACTAAGGTACAATTTTGTCCGGCTCGCGTACTTTTTTATAGTCATACTAAGAGCAAAGCTTTCGGGTTCAGAAAACGCCTTAACACCCGCATAAGTGCTTGAACATTCGTAGTTGCTTGCGCCGGTTTGGGACCAATGAAAATCGAAGTTGCGATTGAGATCCACTCCATCACAAAGTTTTCCCTTAGCGCGATTTTTCCTCCATAACCGATCCTAGTGGTCAAAATGCTTAAAAATTACGTGGTTAAATATATTATTTACAACACTATGGGAATATTCATATCCATCGGGATTTAGTAATGGGATGATAACCCAATCCACTTTGTCTCTCAATTCTTTATTTTCCGAAACTTCTAATAGTTGATTGATAATATAAATAGCTTGCGCCGGTGCTAACCATTCTCTTGCATGTATCCCTGCTTCAATAAATATAAGCGGTTTAATCTTCCTTGTGGCGCTTGCAATTTTAATCAACACAAGACGACGATTTTCGTGTGATACACCAAAATCTTCTATTTTAGCCACACTTTTGTGACGGGATGCGACCTTGTTTAAGTGGTCTATGATCTAAAAAGTAGAATAAGTATTTCGTTCCTGTTGAAAAAGTACCTCTTCATATCTCAGATAACGATCGAAGTCAATTGCATTGTCGTCGGTCATCAATTTATTGAGTACAGCACTACAACAATACAAGTAGTTTCAGCGTTTATCTATATCACTTTCGTACTCTAGTTTATTTGCCAGGTAGAATAATAGAAAAACACAATAAAACAACTTTCTTGTTAAACTGTTCATGCTTATAATTTTGTTACGTCAACATTTGACATATTTAAATAAAAACAAGTACGATTTCATACAAATAGACTCCATCGCTTCAGCCTACTCATAAATGGGTCATATGGCGAGTTTTTCCATTCCACATACAAATGCAGCGCTTTGAGTCCTTCAAACATTTCAGACACTACAGTAAAAATATTATTTGTTGGAATTTCAAAACGACTTTTATGTGTGAGATTTGATCCTCGTAATTCAATAGTGTATGCTAGTTTTACATTTGCAACACTATATGCCCAATCACAGCTCGTTCCAGACCCCAAATATAAAATATTTGCGAAGGTTCCCACTCTGTACTCGGTGCCATGCAATTGATGAACCGCGTCCGATACTTGTGCTGCTAATTTATGTAACTCTCTTCCATTGTTAGGCAAACCTTCGGTGTAACCCCATGGATATAAAATTGACTGAGCCGCCGCATGAAAACTAACATACAACTTTATGCGGTGCGCATTTTCAGCAATTAGTGTACTTAGAGCCACACTTTCAGGTTCTGAAAATGCGCGTGGCCCCGCATACGTGCTGGAACATTCATCGTCACTTGCACCTGCCTGGGACCATTGGAAATCAAAATTACGATTTAAATCGACACCTCGACACAACCGCCCTTTAGCCCGATTTTTCCTCCAGAATCTGTCCTAAGGAACAACATTTTCGAAATCTCCAAAGCATAAAAACTTACAGCGGTATGTGTGTACTCGTATCCGTCAGGATTAACTAAAGGGATAATTAACCAATCAACATTTCTACTAAAGGACGTGGCGTTTGGATTTTCAACTAACTGATTAATAAGGTAAAGTGCCTGAGCGGGTGAGATCCACTCTCTTGCATGTATTCCAGCATCGACAAATATTAACGGTTTCCTATTTCGTCCCCCAGTTGATATTTTAATCGCCGTTAGATTGCGATTTTCGTTCGAAACCCCATAATTTATCACCGCTACTAATTTATTATGCGTAACATTAAGTCTGTTTAAGTAATCCTGAATCTGCAAGAAACATATACCTTGATTAACTATGCTGCTATTGTATACATACTTCTTGGTAACGCAAATATTGATCAAACGAAACTTCACCTCTCTTTTTTGCAATTTTTTGATAATGTGCGCTAAATAAACGTTTATATTAATTTCTTACATAATAGTATTTAAAACATACCTCGAACTAACAAATAATACACATATAATTACCCTTGCTACACCGTTCATATTGGTGGAATAATAAATTGCTCAAACTTCATCGACGCGTCATTGTGTTCTGTGTCACAATCTTTTTGACAGTTATGACAGTAATGAGGATCCTTTGTTTAAACAAATTCTACTATATACCCTACCCTCCACGTTGCCTACGTCACAAAATCATTTCCCATGAATAAAATCGCTCATTTACCTACGTATGCAGGGCGTAACACGTAAGTTGAGTGGCAAAGAGAACCAAAGTAGGTCCTACGCTAAATTATAAATTCTCTTCTTGGATGTATGTAATATGCGTTTTCGGTTTTATGATACGATGTGGTTAACCTATTAACCTCACTATTGATTATACACACTAATAGTGCAGTATTACCATGACCTCAACAATAAAACCAGGTGTCAAATTCTTGACAGAATAGCTTCCTAGCTGAAACCAAAAATTGCCAACATATGTACGCACTTACAGACGGGAAAAATTTATTCTTTAAAAGTTGCTTAAAATGGTCTAAAACGTCAATTTTTACGCATGCATTTTGTTTGCTTTTATTAGAGGGACCTACCATCCAAATTTCGTTAAAATTGCTCCATAAATAAGAAAGTTGGATGTTGCACATGCGCAACACCATTTTTTGCGCATGCATTTTGTTTTCTTTTATTAGGAGGACCCACCATCCAAATTTCGTTTTAATTGTTCCATAAATAAGAAAATTGCATTTCTGCGCATGCGCAACACGATTTTTGCGCATGCATTTTGTTAGCTTTTATTAAAAGGATCTATCATCTAAATTTCGTTAAAATTGTTCCATAAATAAGAAAGTTGCATTTCTGCGCATGCGCAACACGATTTTTGCGCATGCATTTTGTTTGCTTTTATTAGGGGGACCTACCATCCAAATTTCGTTAAAATTGCTCCATAAATAAGAAAGTTGGATGTTGCACATGCGCAACTCAATTTTTTGCGCATGCATTTTGTTTTCTTTTATTAGGAGGACCTACCATCCAAATTTCGTTTTAATTGTTCCATAAATAAGATAATTGCATTTCTGCGCATGCGCAACACGATTTTTGCGCATGAATTTTGTTTGCTTTTATTAAAGGGACTTACCATAGAAATTTCGTTTAAATTGCTTCAGAAACAAGATCGTTGCGTTTTGCACATATGCAACACAATTTTTTGACTTTGACAATTTTTTTCTCCGTTTTTTGATAATATAACCCGGCCCAATTTTTTGTAGGTTGTACACAGGAAAATAAGGTCTTCCAAATAATAGAATAAAAATTTTAGGTTGCTATTTGAAAAAAAAAGTTCGATGCCGTTACGGCGCTCCAAAATTTTTTTTCAAAAATCCGGCCCGTTATTTTTCTGTTCGGTATGCCTAAAACATATATACAAAATTTCAACAAAATCCGTCGAGCCGTTTTCTCAGAAAATTGCCAACAAACGTACGTACGTACATACAGACGGAAAAAAATTTTATTCTTTAAAAGTTGCTTAAAATGGTCTAAAACGTCGACATTTGATGAAATTTTGAAATGTTCAAAAAACGGCTATCGCAATAGCTACCTAGCACATGCTAGGAAGCTAAAAATAAAATAAAAATAAACTTTCACTTTGAAACCGTGATATTTTTTTTACTGATTCTCGATCGAACTAAATCAATCCCCTGGTCGGACTGAAAACAGCTCTTGAAATTGAAAATCGGAAGAAAGGGTTATATAAGTGATAGCTTTATGACTTTTAAAGATACATTACCTACCTTTTCAAAAAAAAAATTATTCTCCGTATTTTTAATTAAAGATAACATAAGGCATGATCGAACCTTTTCGTTACTTCCGCTCGCAACAAAACGAATGATACCTTGCGTGTGCCACAAAAAAGACGTATCGTCAAACTTTGAAATAAACTGATCTTAGTTTTTTTTACACTTCTGATAGTACGCGGTTGCTCCAAAATCGCACCCCAGACTGTCAGAGTCATGGCAGTTCAGACTGATCTGAAAAGATTTGATTTGAGATGAAACATAACAGAGGATTTTTAGGACTTTTAAGTTGACTGTACCTAAGACCCATTAGGGATATTTTGGGTTGGTTTAAGCGCCATTGAGAATATGTGATTTTTTTCAACAGTAATATCCAGTGCATAAAAATAGCCGGGATTTTGTTACGGGACAAATTGACTCGACGTATTTCTAATCAAAACATTAAATTTGACGAAAACGACATTTAATTATGCGCGCGGGATATTCGGCATGATAATTTCTTGCAAAAATATTAAATTACGCAACAAATTTTGACACATTTATAATAATCGTTGAAATATGGACAATGACTATAGCGTTTTCACTTATTTTACTAGGTATATGGAGGAAGAAATAATCAGTTATAAATAAACCGTCCTCTTATGTCTCATCCTAGACATAGGTATCGCCGCACACTACACATTCATATAGGATTAAAGTCGACGTATTTGATTTCTAAAGGTACGCATTCACTGAGGCACAGCGGACGTAAAATACCTACTATTATCAGTATCACATATGTAACATCTGTGCTATTATTTCCATTGCACTTAATGTTAGTGCGCGTTACGTCCAAGTGAATGCATCTTCATATAATATCATTTAAAAATATTTTCTCTGGCCAGTCCGGCGCGTCCGCTACGTTTCAGTGAACGCTTACCTTTAGACCCACTTTTTCACTTCCCAATAACTATTCTGTGAATAAACTCCAATGACGATACAATCGATGTCATGGTACTTATTTGCCGAATAAGTTTATCGAGAGATGAGAGGCCTGGAATTTTTGCAATAGGTAGCCGGTGTGCCAGATGGCATTCAAATTTTGTTGACTTAAGAGGAGCCATCCCCATTAGTTATTTCACGAGATGCTATTTCTGAAAGTAAAACGTGTATAACTTTTACGTGGGACAACCAAATTTGTCTCAGATTTTGCATACGCATGCCTTAGTGGTGCCATGTAAAACTTAAAAATGGGGGAAAGGGAGCGTAAAAAGTTGTGAGGGAATGCAGGTCTAGTTTAGGAATTGTTTTGCCAGTTGCCAGTTTTTGCAGTCGATTTTTATATCGAAAGGAGTCAATTTTTGTGCATTTTTACAGCTTTAAATCTGCGCTAGTGATTGCAATACCCCACGAATTTTTAAAAGAGGCGAGGGGTCAAATGTCCCATAATTTGGAGGGGTTTACATTACTTACTCTTCTAACTTCAAAGTTAAACAATTAATAAAAGCCCACCAAGGCTTAAACTAAAGAATGTATTGCTCGAAATGACCTTAGCTTTCTTTCATACAATACAATCTTGGTTCAAACCTAGATCTCAGATTTTTCGAGACTTTGGGATAATCATTTGTCGTAGTTCTACAAATTTTTCGTTTGCGCGCATTGTATTACGAATCGCGTAAAAGCTTTGACTCAATCATAGTAGAATAGGCACATTTCACCTCTGCGACGAACTTTAAACAAGCTGGAAGGTAGGTATCATTAGTCCTGGTGAAACAGTAAGCATCCCCCTTAAACCACATATAAAATTCATTTCACACTACGGTTTTGTAAAAATTCTAATTTCAATTTAAACAAGTAGATTGTTATTTCATACGAAAAAGAAGATTCTTTTTAAATTGTTGATAAGATTATCAAATGTCAATGCACATACTTGATGCTTAGGTTCTACATACGAATGTAAACGTTTGATTCCTTCAAACATCTCAGAAACAACATTCAAGATATCCTCCGGTGGTATATCAAAGCGACCTCCCCTACGACGGTTCAATAAGCTATCTGAGAAGCCCTTTAACTCAATGGTATAAGCTAATTTTATGTTCGCTACAGCGTATGCCCAATCTCGACTCGTTCCGGAATCCGCATACAGTATATTTGCAGAACTGCCAACCTTATACTGTGTGGAATTAACTCTATACACGGCTTCGGTTAGATTTTGAGCTAAATCGTGCAATTCTTGGCCATTATCAGGTAAATCGGTGGTGTAACCCCAAGGGTACAAAATAGACTGTGCAGCTGCATGGAGACTGATGTAGATACTGGTACTTTCGGCGTGTTTCGCTATTATTTTACTTAAAGCCAAGCTTTCAGGCTCAGAAAAAGGGCGCACTCCAGCAAAGTTATTAGAACATTCACTCCGACTGGCACCAGAATGTAACCATTGAAAATCGAAATTTCGATTCAAGTCAACTCCGTCACATATTTTTCCCTTTGCTCGATTTTTCCGCCAAAGCCTATCCTAAAGTCCTAAAGTTTTTCATCTCCAATATACTCGAGTTAAACTTACAACCATGTGGGAATATTCATATCCATCAGGATTAACTAGTGGTACAATTAGCCAGTTGACATTCTTGACCAAACTTGACAGGGATGGATTTTCTACTAACCGATGTATGACGTATAGAGCTTGTGCGGGCCCAATCCACTCCCTTGCATGTATTCCTGCATCTATAAATATTAAGGGTTTCTTGAAATTTCCACCAGTCGATATCTTAATAGATGTTAAATTTCGATTTTCCACTGAAACACCGAAATGTTCTACCGTAACAAGTCTCTTGTACGTCCCATTAAGTCGATAGAGGTAATCCTGAATCTGCAGCAAATCGCTGTGAACATATGCATTGCACAAAGTAATGTTACACAAACATTTTGATAACGCTGATACTGATCGAACGTGATTTCTCCTGGTTTGCTCAGGTCCCTGTGCAAGTAATAAAGCGAAAATCGTCATCGGTTTTTAAAACTTACCTGGACTGTATAGGTAAAACGTATACGAGCAGTATTATGAAACACTCTGTGCACATCTTGTCAATATAATAAGAAACATACAATTTTGAACTTTCCCAAATTAGTGACAGGACATTTGACAGATGAATAGACCATTATCTGGTTTTTAGTGGTTTAAGCAAGTAGGTACTAATAAGCCTTCCATCATTTTCCAAATTGATAACTGTTTTACCTCGCCATACTTTCATTGAAGTTGTTCAAACATAAAAAATGCGGAGAAGTTGTGTGACTATAGTTCTTGGTCTAATTTATTTGTAAACATATTCACGCTGTCAGAATGTAAATTTGATGTTATGTAATGGTTATGTACATCTAAATTCCTAACTCGAGCAGCAAGTTTAAGTGTTCTCCAAACTATTTGACTTTATAATAGGAAAACGTGACATGCATACTTTTAGAACTTATAAGTGTATTTATTTATTTATTTATGTATTTATCTTTTCAGATTCTTCATTAGTGGAAGTTCATTTCAAGTAGCGCAAGGATTTCCATTAACGCTTTTCGGACCACTGAAAACATTTATGATTAAGATATTTTGGCATCCTATACATTAGAAGTAAATCGATTCACAATGAATAATAATGGAACCACCATGTCGGATTACGAGCGGATACGTATTGTGATTTTGGGTGGTGCAGGTGTTGGAAAGAGTTGCATTGTAAAACGATTCCTAACCAATACTTACACAGATAAATACAGAAGTACAGTGGAAGACCTATATAACCGTGAATACGATTTAGGACATATGACATTAAAAGTGGACATTCTGGATACGGCAGGCGATATGCAGTTTCCCGCAATGAGAAGATTGTGCATTGCCACAGCTCACGCCTTCCTCCTAGTTTACGCTGTTACATCGGCGCCGTCTTTTACTTGTATTAAACAATGCTTTGAAGAAATTCGAGAACAAAGGGCTGATTTTCAAGATGTACCTATTGTTGTGGCTGGAAACAAACTTGATCTTACAACAACGCACAGAGAAGTTCGCATTGAAGATGTTTCGGAGTGGGTTTATTGCGAGCTTCCAAAACTAAGGTTTGTCTTATTTTGTTAGTGTTTTACTTATAATATAATGAAATTATAGTAATTAGGCTTATTATCTCTATTTACACGAATTATGGACCCTTGCGCTTCGGTCGCTTGTGCGGGGAAGTGCGCCTTCAAAATATTTTTCATATGATTTTCATTTTGTGATTGAGTAGGTACATAATATTATTACCATCAGTTAACATATCGACATTTCGTGCCAACAAAGTCAAAGATAGTAGGGTAATAGGTAGGTACGCACATGTGTCAAACATTGAACTCGAGTTGAAAAACTCCACTTTCTTCTCAAGTTTTACACATATTTGTTTCTGAAACTAGGTACAACCTAAATGGAAAAATTATCGTATGCATAGTGAAATTTGACACATAGCAACGTAGATACGGGTATGTTTCAATTTTAAATGTCATTATTAAGATTAACGTAGCAATTGTTTTTTACTTTCCTCACTAGAGAAGAAAATTACATTTTCTTCACCCTTTTTAGAGACGACAGTAGGTGTTTCTAAAGCAATTTCGAAAAAAACAATTTCCTTTACATAGGTGAATGATATAAACTTTTTGTATCAACATTACCATAAAGGTCGCGTGCGATATAGCTACGGATCATTCAAGTTACCTATATTTGTTTTGAGACCAAATATCTAATCAGCTATATACCTTTGTGTATTAAACGTTCACAGAACGTTAAAAAGCGGCACTTACTTGCATACATTGTGGCAAAGTTTTTCACTATAGCTGTATTGCCAGGATAAAATCAATAAATGGTGATGAGGCATAATGCTGATTGGCACCTCGATCAGAGGGTGATGTACCACCATCTTCGGATGAAAAGTTTGATAAGTTTCAAGAGCAATTTAGTGATTTTGTTAACCAGATGAATCAGTCTATGGCTCATTGCATCACTCAATTTACTGAAGTGTCGGAGCGAATTTTGTCACTGGAGACACAACTGAAGAACTATGGAGAGAGAATGGGAATACTTGAGGCTAAAGTCTCGTCCATAGACATCTACATTGGCAAATACAAACAGCTTGGCTTCTCTAGAAACGGAACTTCTTGCAGACCCGATTGAAATACAAATTAGATCCAGAACCGTATTACTATATTCAACCTCCCACACTCAGAACCGGAAAATGTTGGAGACAGGAAAGAAGATGATGCCAAAAGTGCATATGAAGTTTAAGCATCTTGGAAAGCAAAAATATGTACTCGGGACCAGTTAAAATTAAAGGTGACCTATCCGTGAAACAACGTAATCACTTACCTACAATTGCATTCCATGGAACCATTTTATTCTGTTTTGAACTTTAATTTATTTCGTGCTCCGCGTCCAACTTTTAATAAGAATGACAGATGTCATTGGATTCACAATGATTCGTTTCACTGCATCTACCCTATTAAAATGTCAATTTAACATCTGTCATTAAGGCAAATTATTAAGAAATGCCCTAGCCATCGTTTGTGCCTCTTTATCTTCAATAGGATAAGTAGACCAGTGCAATTAGCTGGAAAAAGGAGTCGCGATCGTAATTATTTAGGTAGTAAGATTTATACACGAATGTCTCCTAATGTTAAATCCAGTTTTAGATCTGAGCGGAACTGTGCGCGTGCCGCCATCTTGAAAAAAACATAAATACAAAGGTAATGTCCACAATTGAAAAATTGGTATTCTCGTAAAATTTATTGACAATATTAATTTACCTACACTACCACACTACTACCTGATGTAGTTATGTATCTAACAAAACAAAAATTTATATTGTAAGACGTGCTATTTTCTCTGAAATATTTAGTGTTACGTGTTACGTGTGTTGAAATGAAGCGCTTATTATTAACTTGTTTATCACATTCATTTTAACAACTGGCAAAATTGAATTTTATTCAATTACTATAAAAACTAAAAGATATAGGTTGTCCAAATATGGTTTCATTTAGCCTTCGACTTTTAATTTAGCAATCCCATATAGTGAATCGCGAAAAATGCACAATTAAGCAAATACCAGGGCAAATATGACAGTTTTTAACCGTAAATCGTTCATTTTTCTTGCTTATTGTTATTATTTAATCTACTCGAACAGTGCATATCTAAACACGGAATACTTACGGGCGCATGAAATGTGGTGCCGGCACAGAATAAGGAGCGTAGCGTACTACTCTTTATTATGTGGTGCCGGTCTGCATTACTCAAATTGAAATAGCAGTAAAACACTATAGAAACATACAATACCTGCACATTTTTTTAAATCCAAGAGTTTTCGCTTATGTACCATTTCCATTCTACTACTATAGGTATTGGAAATGATGTCACATTCTCGGTTCTTCATTCAATTTCGCTCTGACGTTAAGTGCTTTTATCGTCTCGTGTCGCGTGTATATTCAAATAGCTTTAGGCTGAATTCTTTATTATAAACACGATTTTTTCCATTGCTATCATACACATATACTTAGTTATGGGCTCGGATATTATATACCAAAGGGCCGTTTTTTTGTCATTCAGTAGAATTTCATGTCGCTAACTGTACAATCAGAATTTGATATTAAATTTGAGCATTTTTGCCCGAGACACCACCAATATTGGGAGATAAAATATGTTTACACGCGTACATACAAGAATTTGATTACGTTTTTTTGCAACTTTTTAACTATTTGCACCTATGAATCCCCAAGTATAACTTGTATCTGTGCTTTCCTGCTTACATTACGGCATCCGTGGTCAATTAAATACAGGCCCATTCATTTATATCTCAATAAAGAAAACTACTTTTCGTAACGAGTAACGAAAAACAATTGATTTTTTTAAAATAAATGTATCTTTTTATTAGGCTCATTTGATTGACACTTTTTTCCCTTTTTGGTACGTAACATGTTACTGCCCCTATACAAGAAAATTTTAAAACTATTAGGTAATTACATCAATAACACGAATCTATATACCCGAGATCTCTACAAAACTATGCACAAAACATATATACGTCACTTATAAATTATTATAACAATACCCACTCTTATAAACTGCATTAGAAGTATAGTTTAAATAACAAAGTAGGTAAACTATGAAAGTTTATATGAGTTAAAAAGGCATAGGCATGGGAAAATTGTATCGTTGCTGGGAAAATTAAGAAAATCCCGCTAGAGACATGAACTTTTCTGTTGGACTACTATTAACAGACGTAAAAAATGTACACGCGTTTTGGTTAAATTTTTTAACCCATTCTTCGGAAACTAGACTCATATCGCTTTGTGGGTAAACTGAACTGCTCACAACGCGTAATGGGTATAAATTTCGGACACTGTCCGATTTCGGCTATTGAGAATAACATATAAGTATGCTGCCAATTAGAAATTTCGCTCAATATATCGTTCAGAAAAACTAGTGATCACTTTTTCAGTACTATTATAGATTACAATTGATTATGTAATGAGAAAAACAAAAAGTCAAGAGTCCAACTACCTAATTCAATAATGCAATAACCAATAACAATCAAGCGTACCACACAAGATATTACATAATCATGTGATATCTGTATATAGGTATATTACAAGAATTGAAACGGAGTCGAGGATTATAAATTGATAAAACTGATCGAGCCGTATATAGAACTGTTCATTGAAGATTGGATATTGACGTTATTGAAATGATGGGTCAACTTGATGGGTTAGGCGCTGCCGTGAATTGGGAGGCCAACGTTGTCAAAACAGTTGGAGACAACCTCGAGCACGATGATTCTATAGGTATAGTCGCAGAAGATCTACGAAAGCAGTGGCCGGTGTACAGTTCAGGGTTGTTTAATTTTAGAAACGTGGCCACTTGCTTAGGAATACTTCCGATTTTGTTTATTCCCACGGGTTGCTTGGTGCATTTTCCGTTTTGATAGTTTAGGAAGAACCGGCGTTCGGTCATATTTGCAGGTCTCAAAGCTGCGTAGTGTTTATAAACTTCGTAGAATTCTCCCGCAATTGTGAATAAACGTGGTTTGTTAGTTCTTATGTCCTGTATATTAAAAAGAGCAGCAGTCCCCAAATCAGTGATGTCGTCTATTTTTAATTGAACCAGTTCTTGCTTACGACAAGCACCAGTCACTCCCACAACCAAAGCGATCTGAAAAACCAATTATTTTCAAATTTTAGTGTATCTTCCTATTACCTTAACGAACAAGTATTTGTCATTTGGTGCTGCATCAACAAATTTATTAATATCCTCAGGGGTTAGTATTTTCGACTTTTTAGGTCGGTAACCCTGAGATTTTCTTTGCAGTAGCGCTTTCAACTTCGTAAAGGTGGACATGTCAACGTTATGGTTTATCGCCATGGTGCTACGAAGCATGGAGTATTGGGCCCATAAGGTAGATGATTTCATTTTTTCGGCTAACTCTCCGAAATATACCATTAGCACATCTTCGGAAAAACATGATTCAATGTTTTTCGTTGCGCGCCATTTAATAAATTCGTTGTAGGCGGCTTCGTATCTTTGCCGAGATTTTACCGGAAGCAGCTCAATTGTAGGGGATTTGACCTCTTCTTTAATAGTTGGCGAAGCACAGTCTATTGGATCACTTTGAAGTGTGTAGTTTACAGAGGGGTCGTAAACAAACGAACATTTTTGTTCGTCAGCGAATTCCATTTCTAAAAAGAAATAAACATTTTAGCGTTTAAAACATACTTTCACACATCGATGATTTTCTATATAGGTACCTACAATGCTTAAGCAAAGATGAAAGTGTAAAAAATATTTAGAAAACAGTTAAAAATTCGCTTATTTATGAGAAAGTCGCGTAGTCGATTAACTGACCTGGTGTGCTCAATATCATCATAAGATGCATCATAAACAATACTTACCTAATCATAAAATGTATCAGGCGTGGAAAACTAACAAGTAATTAATTCCCAGTTTCTTTGCCTTAGGTACTACGAATTTTCATTGATCGCGATCTCCATTATATGGTTACAATATAATTATACGTAATAGACCTAGTACTATTTGCTAAAATCTTATTTCTTTATTTCCAGAGTAAAGGTTTTAGAAGTGTCTGCTAAGGACGACATTAACGTTAAAGAAATCTTTCGATCATTTTTAACGTTATCGAGGATATTTCCAAAAGACGCAGACGAAATAACCGGATTAAAAAGAAGATCCAGTGCTTACGTTTCGGCGAGTAGTAAAGGAGGTCGAAGAACCGAAAGTCCGGCGCTAGAAAAAGAGAAAACAAGTTCCGCGGGAGAGGGCAGCAACTCTTTAGGAGAATCAAGAGCAAAACCACGCTCCAGGTCATTAATTCGAAGATCTAGTAGGAAGACCAAGCAACAAATACGTGATGCGCACAACACGACCGAAGAATGTATTGTATCGTAAGACTGTTTAATATGTACATTAAAATTTATGAAAAACAAACAAAATCTCCGTCTAAATTTTTATTAGTTTTATAACTATTGGACGTTAGGTGTTAATTAGATGTTTAATGGGTGTTTGCAACTGAATGTGACATGAAATAATGTTAGGTATGCCACAGTAAACTAGGTGTTATTGCGAGCCTCAGATTAACATCTAGATTTTTGTGGACAATCCCCCATGTCTGTGATCTGTAATATCAAATTTTCTCAATCTACAAAGTGAACCAGTTTAAATGCACACCCCCTTGCAATTTACAGTACAAATTTATCGGATTTCGATTCAACTTTCGGTACACGTTAAAATGTCTTTGGTTGGAGGTCGGAGGACGTGAGCATTATTAATTAGAACACATAGTACATTTAATTACTTTATAATGATGTGTTGTTTATGATTAGATTAGAATCTGATGATTCTAGTGAAATTTATTCGCGGATCAAATAATGAACATATCTGTGGCCTCGATGCTATTACATTATTTCCCCATGTCAAATATAGGCAATTTAAATAGACTGAAATAAAAATATGTACCTAGGTAATTAAGACACAGAGATCGTTCTAAAACTAAAAGATAATGACACAGAAACCCGTTTTGAAACGAATGAAAATATACTATCTAAAATCAAAATGGCATCTATTATGTTGTGTTGGAAGTATTCATAACTGTTCCTCACATCATGTTGAGGGTGGATGTTTTTATTTATGTAATGTATTTCGTGCAATCGCGAAATTTCGGATTAACCGATGCACGTCTCACCATCTTTTAAGCTTTACATATATACATTTTTTACATACGCATGGAAGATCTCATAAGCCATTTAACTTTAAATGCTGCTGCTAAATGTACTTCTCAAAACGGAAATAATAGAAGAGGTAGAAGTTATTTAAGTATATATAGTAAGTAATTTATTATCTATGGGTTTCATTGTAATTTTTTTAAAACATATGATGTACACTGAATTACTTTCAATTTATTATGGTAATGAAGGTCTTGACTTGTTTGATAAATTGATGCATGTTCATTATTATTTTCTCAATGTTGGATATCTAATTCACATCATTAAAATGGAGGAATATTGAACATTTCAATTTATGCAACAACCCAATTCCTGTTTATTTAATTGCAATGTACCTATATCACCATCTTATCACCAACTTTTATGTACATATATTCATTTAACAATTTAAGGTGCATTTTGATTAATTAGCATTTATGAAACAAAGGGACAAAATAAATTCCTTTAAATTTCAATTAACTAATTAAAATGCACTATTAATAACGAAAATGTTTTTTCGTAGTAATATGATTTCCATAATATGATGTGTTTAGACACAAATACGTCGTTAATACCTATACAAAATATTTTAGGAATATAGGTACCTACTGCTGCTTCAATTGCTGTTGTCACCTACCTACCTAGTTTTATTGGTATTAACTAATCGAAATTTGTGGTGTGATACTAGTGTTATAAAAAATATTGAAGGTGATGTTGCGTTGACATTTCATGATGAATTACAACATAAAATTATAAATGAGATTTAAAAAAAAACAGTACGTGACACACTATTTAATTATAATAAAATAATGAAACTTACTCTAAGGGTAAGATTTGCAAAATTACAAAATTAATAAATATAAATCTATTATTTAATTTAATTTCGGAAAAAAGATTTTTAGCAGCAAGCGGTTTACAATTCCATTGATTTATTGGTGAAAACGCAGAAGTGATTATTTATGTATTTTATATACATGGTATTAAATTTTTCCAATTGTTTTGTTGTAATGGCCTAGATAATGATAATAGTTGTAGACGTAAAACTCTGAGATGAAATAGAATAGGCCAATTGAAATAGCAAAATGGTTAATTTGAGTATGTCGGGGAAATGTTATCTAATATCATAGTGTAAGAATAGAACTTACACTATGCTAATATCTTGAGTACTGGTCTACTTTAGGAGGAATGGGGGTTGTAATACAACTATTACTTGATTTAACGATAATTTCCGTATTACCCTGGTGATTATGAATATCACCTTCAATATTATAATGCGTTTGAGACTCACTTATGTCAAAAATACTCACCGCAGTTTCCGTATGCAAATAGACCCAACAAAGACCGAATCTTCAAATCAAATCTTCAAATAAGTTGGATTTATTTATTCGAATATGACAGTTTATAGAATAACAATTACAAATTTTATGACAACGTAATTATTGTTCGGCCAATCTATTTCTGTTGCGTATTACCTGTTTAACTAAACGATCTTAAAAATTTTACAGCATACGTTTAATATTTTAAAATTAAAAATGCAGATAAAAATCCACTATGAAAATAAGGTCTTTATAGAATCAAATTAGTTTTCATCATTCTAGCATGGGACCAAAACAGTTTCATACAAAACACTTGGAAATATTTCAATGTGTTGAAAGAGACATATTAACTAAATGTATAACTGTCTAAAAATTAAATTAGTACTACTGATTGCCGACGATGTAACATTGTAAAAAAACTCTAATCGATTAACGGTTGTTTTTATTATAGTAATTCCAAAAAATAGTTTCGATGTGTTTATATTTAAGTACATTACTGAACATGAACGCCCCTTCCATACCTACCTACCGGATTAGTATTAGTCACTGTCGCCCTTCGTTTGTTAGCAGCTAAAAGTACTAATCTGTTGGGAAAAATTTAAAAAAAACATTGGTAAATATAAATAATACCTATCGCTACGCATGTGAAACACGTTTGTTCATTAATTTATAAAGGCTACATTCGCCGAATTCTCATTTTTTATAGAAATGCGTGTGAAAAATGTCTACCTGTGTATAATCAAAATGTAACAATTTTTATAGTGCTTGTAACACAACTCGCTAATGTATTGTATACACCAAGCGAGTTAAACTTACCTTTCTTCACCAGAAAAATGTACTGAGTTTTTTAAGATGATAAAAAGTAGTTACCTAACTCTCAAGGAGTGTACACAATTTTATTCAATTTTGACAAAAACACAGCTACAGAAATTAGCAGAGATTACAACTGGAAACTACAAAAGGATTCAAATCGTACTTTGGCCTCACATTTCTTCTTTCGCTGTCATAGTGTAGACAAGCGTGGCAAAATTGAATGAAATTGATTGTTTATATACATATATATAAGTATAACCACTTTTATAAATGTAGGTATATGACACTTGTATGAGACATAGGATAAGCTATTTTAAAACGGGGCATTATACTAACGAATTCGACCTATTCCAATTCCATTTTAATATTTTTGTGCACTTTATTTCATACTCCAGGCTCCTGACCAACAAGTAGTATATTTAGAAATTTCCCAGTCGTTTAGTGTTTTTCAATATCTTTGCAATGTCTCTGTAAAATGAATACACAACTTATAGCTATACACTTTAAAACTTTTCTAAAACCTGCTATGAGTGTAGGTATCTATATGTATGGGATTAGAAAACTAAGTTTCTTTGTTTTATTGTGTAAAATAGGGTAGGTAAAGTACCTGCGAGTACCTATTGTAATTTTGTGATTTATTACAAGAAAAACGCTTAAAACTATTTTGGGTAGGGTCCAGAGATCTGACTGAAATTATATGCTTGTTAAGGTGTTACATTTGCTGTTGTGTAGTTTTATATAAAACACCATTGTGTCGTTTACAGTATTTATAAGCTATAAAGGAAGCCGAAAGTTATAATAAACCATTTATTTCACTGCAGTTTTTATACAATGTGGCATATTGCTTCTGTCCACTAAGCTTCATTCTTGTGCCTTAACTAAAAATTAGATAAAAATACCTTGCAAAGAAAGACTTTCTTTTACTTATCGGAAACAAAAAAAATCACCAAAAATCTAATATGCACTTCCAGGAACTGTTTCGTTTTTTCCTATTTGAGGATCTGGCATGAATTATCATAAACAAATGAAAATGCATGTAATTCACTATGTGCGTATTGATGAAATGCGTTTAGGTGTAGAAATTGTTCCATAAATAACAGTGTTGCTAATTATACTATACACTCTGTTAATTATGCGCATTACGTTGGCGGGTTGGCGATTGTTTTTTTTATATCCACCCTCAAAGCTCAAAAGGGACGTATGAAACCGGTAAAATCTACCACTGAAAAAAAACGAGGCAACCACGAAATAAAAATCACTGCCCGGAAATAAATCTGCTTCTGAATTTTAATTCAAAACGGATTTAACGCAAAACGAAAATTCCTTGCTTTCAAACTCCAAGAAAACTTCAGAAGTGGTTAATTCTTCCATGATCTCAAAATGTTAGGTTCAAATAAAAACCTTACTATGCCTCCCGCTAACATAATTCATTGAATGTTAACATAAATATTGCGCAACTTTGGTAGGATTGTAGAAGGAACAATCTTATAAGAATTAAGGCAAGTAAATATAATTTTTTATAACAATTTACTTTAACGATTGTAAAAACCGGAAAGTCATTTTTTTAAATGAAACAACTGCAATGGATTGAATAAAAAGAATCAGGTAGATATTTGACATGTAAGTCTAAAAATATAGCGCTCTCTCTATATATATAACATATTATTACTTATCGATTAATGACTAAAACAACAGAATCATGTGTAGGTATGATATTTTGTACTATAAATTTCTTAATAAAAATAATGATGTTTCATACAAAGGATGGCGTACAATAATACAGTCTTAAATTCTAATTAAATGATGTACATTTAAATATAACTCCTGCCAACAACTATACAAACGTAAAAAATCGTAATTTTATATTGCACTGTAATATAGTCTATAATACAATCACTAATATTTTACATTTTTTATCATACAACCTGAAGCTTCCTACAATTTGACCAAAAACAATATCAATCTTGTACTTCGCTTGCTCCGTTTCAGTTCTTGAAAACTATCATGAACAATAGTAAAAATTTCTCAATTAAAAGTTGCTATCCTAAAATATAATATGTACAGATTATGCTATATTTAAATTTTGACATTCAACTAGTAACAATATTTACAAAGTACCTATCTATTAATAAAACGATTCTCAGCTGCTTGCATGATGTTGGTATTGAATTTGTTGGTGAGAATTTGGGTAATCCATCACAAGTATTTGAGAATCTGAATGTGATTGACTATCTGAATTATTTGAGTCTATATTCTCCGATTCATATTTTATTCCTCTTTTAAATCTACCATACAGCGAAGAATAAGGTAAGTTGTAGTGAATAGCAGCTTGGTTTATCGACATGTGCCCAAGTCTATAACAACAGAAAATGACAGTACATTAGTGCACGGAAAGCACAAACTATGTCAATTTAAATGTAGTCGTTGGGAATATATGGGAAACGAAATGTTAAATATGTGAGAGAACCTCATGGGCCCCATATACCAACTAATAATGTTAAATGATAACACTGATGTGTGATACTTTTCATTGGCAAGCCCTTCAAAAAGCTTTTCGGTTAATTATCAAAATCCTGGCTAACATCTGCCTATTAAGTGAACCGTCTTCTGTTTTACAACTTCCCACTTCCGTTTTCTCCACCGCAAAAAATGGCACGCCACATTTTCCTAAATAATACTTCCAAATGAAACTTTGCAGAGGTATCTACGATATTGCTGTGAGCACCACCACACTTAACCAGACGGACGAACAAGTCTGAGTGTATGACGTTAAGTAACAAAACGAATAAAATCCCACCTCTACATCTCGAAATCCACAGGAAAATTTTGTTGACATAAAATACCAAAATTCACAGCTGTATTACGTTTTCATTTAAAACGTTACAGCTAATATTATTTACACTACCTACGTTTCAGAGAGCAAAAATACAACTTAAGATGATTTTGTACTACTCATGGTGATCAATAGAATAAAACAAAGATTAATGTTTACCTGACAGCTTCTAATGCTTCTCCCATCGCATCTTCAGACCAAGGTGTAGGATTTGATCGTGATAATTCAATTCCTTCCCTTTTACATCTTCCATATAGTGTACCGGTTGGTATTCCAAATTCGGTCGAGGCCTTTTGAACTGATGATTGACCAGATCTAATAGATTCTAACGCTTTCTCTAAATCTTCAGGTGACCACGTTGTAGGTGCGGCATTAAAAGGAGCGGCTAATTTAATTCCTTCCCTACGAGCTATTTTATACAATGTGCTACTTGGAATACCTAGAAGATGATTTTGTCAACAAATATTGGGCTAATGGAAGACGAAACTTTACCGTACGCTTTACTAGCTTTATTTGCTGATATTGTACCAGTTCTTAAGGCCTCCAGTGCGGAGTTTAGATTTTCTTCGGTCCAAGACTTAGTAGGACCCTCTTTTTTAGGAGTATCTATGCCTAATCGATGTGCTCTTTGCCAAAGTGTAGTGGAGGGAATTCCATATGTCGCAGAAGCTTTTGTTAGGCTCATGTTATGATTTCTTAAGGCATCTAAAGCTAATTCCATATCTTCTTGTGTCCACGTTTTAGGCCCCCCGCCATGTGATCTACTAGTCAAAAGGTCAGAATGTCCATTAGTTTTATGGTGATTATCACCGTTTGATAGATCTAAAGAGAAAAATGTGAAGGTATTTATACTTATTACAAACGAAAACCAACCTAACCGCCCTGATACTCCTGGCATAATACCCATTAGTTCTGGCGTGACCATCATTGAATGCATTGCTCTTTCTGCATCTTCGTGACTTTCCATAGAGTGATCCGGTCCAGATATATGAGAAGCGTCCATATCCATAACAGAATCATGATCGAAAGATCGCAACGTTTCAAACTTGATTGTTGTTTCTTTTTTAATATCTTCATACTTTATGTGAACATCTACGGGTACAGTAGCGAATGATTTTAGTTGATCGTCGTGCTCAGCAAACCTGATAAATCTGTTCGATGTGATGATTGTAATAAATTACGTGTTGGTGAATGTTCCTGGAGGTCCACGTGACCAACTGGGGTGGCGCTGGGAGCTGGAGGTTCGGGCGGAAATTCATCATTTTCGCACAGCTGGGAGAACAGAGCCTAGATATTATCGAGGTTGCAGATTGTTAGTAGAATTAGTATGTGTTAGTAAAATAAATACTCACCTGCCCTGCCAACAGGCCATGACTGCTCATGTTAATAGGTGTTGAATGCGATTGCGTCAATTTTTTCCGTTTTGGTCCCTCATCAACAACTAAAGGAGCATCACTATCATAATCAGAACCATGTTCCTCTAGCATAGATCCCTTAACATTTTCGTTCCTATCTGAGAAATTACTTGCATCAAATTCTTGAATACTATGCCTCTTGTTATTATCTAAATGCCTGTAGTTTATTGGAGAAGGTACCTTAGTAATTTTTGGAAAACTTCTAGGTATAAAAAGAGGTAAAGCTGAACTCTCCTTATCTTCAGATTCGCAGAGGCCCTTAATTTTCAGTTGGTCTGCTGTTTTTAGGAGGGACTGAAAAGTAAATACTGGGTAAAAGGAATACATCCGTGTACGTATAGGTGGTAATACAAAATTACGTAGATAAGTAATGAATTACATTTATTTCTTGCAAGTTCAACGAGAGCGTCCTTGAACCAGTATTGATTGGTCCAGACGCCGCATCACTTTCCCCCAGTGCGTGCCCTGGAGCCGCTCACCAAGCAACCCCCAGATTATACCGGGCATTGCAAAACGGAATACGCAACGGATTACTATATAAGAATTTTAGATTCATTACGTAGAGAATATTAAATAAATGTGATAAACGAAGAAATATGAAAACAGAAATGTATACGCCACAAAAAAACTGGAAAATTTGAAGGGCAGAAACTCTTAATTAATACACTTAAAACCTGCTTCGTGTCACAAAGCTTATTAACCCAATTCAAACTTTTATTGAATAAGTAAAGTTGAAGGACAGACGGAGGAAGCAAAAACGGATGGATATAACGAACAAAACAAAGACGTTAATAGTCCTGCTCTCTGGTTGCGCTCCAAACGTTGAACGTATGCGCCACTTTATTTGAAACCCTCGCAGACTTGAATAGAACTTGAAAGTGCAAGCAGGCAGCGTTGCACATGCACTATAATTGTACTTACAGAGTGACCCCTACGACCTTTAGCACTGAATTCTGTGGAACGCGTGAAGTAAGACTGGACCCTTTCCCGAGCCTACTAGAGGGATGCTGTGAACAGCGATAGATCGAGAAATGCTCGGCGCACGCACAACTACATCGGTTTTAATTGGAGTGTTTAAGCATAGAATTGTTATTTTTTGATCATCTATTTCGTGTGTTAATTTTTATAATCAATCATATACATATCTATAGCAAGAAAACATTCATTAGACGTAATTACAAAAACTTTATTTAGGGAATTATGTCAAGACTAGTTTATTTAAAGTTCTAACGATCGATCGTACAACGCAATTACTTACGAAAAACAATAATAATTTAAGGTGGATATGCAATGAAAAACGAAAGCTTTCCGCAACCTATTCGAAAAAGTGAAAACCGCCTAAAAGACGTGACTAGAGCATCAAGCTCAACGAACTTTTTCCGGTGAGAAATAAGAAAAACTTCCATAAAAATGCCAACATAGAATAACGATTTTAACCGATGATACCAATTCTTTAAGCGACGTCAACTTCCTGTAGGCGCCAATATATTACCTGTTCAGAAAACATTCGCTTAAAACAAGGATACGATTGATTTTTATTCTAGTCATTTTATTTCAACCCCTCAGTCCCTACACGTGTTTCCTCCTCGCCTTGTAATTGCTGCGTTACTGCCTTCCTCAGAAGAGTTGTTCCTGTTACACTTTTTACAATTAAGGGTTACGCAAAGTTACGGTCTAATCACATTCTGGAATCAATAATGTCATAAAAAATACAAATATGATATAATGCACGTCTTGCCTTCATCCTATGTAAAACACAAATATGGACCAATAAGACATATGAGAGAAGCGAATTTTTATAGCTCCTTTTGATGATTAAATAGTATGGGAATCTCATAAAATAGTAAGTTAAAGCCTTAAAGGGTTCAATGGGAAAAGCACTATGAATTTTTTAGGGTAAATCGTCCAAAGGGCTACATAGTGTGTTAACAAAAGAGCCAAATATAGGTCTGCTGATCTGTACATAAAATCCGCGAAAAAATGATTTTTCATTTTATTGTTAAAGAATGTGAGGAGTATTTCAGCCGATGCCCGTACTTCGACCAAACATCAACTTCATATTGAGTAAATATCTACTAAACTAGAATAGAAACTATCCATGATTTTAGATTGAAAATATTCTAGATACCTTCAAAAAGTATCTTAGATTCCGAGTATCTTAGATTCTTAGAGAAACTCGTCGCTTAGTGAGCAATCTACCTAAAAATTTAAAACCGTATAATACTTGAAATAAAGAAAACACAAAAAGAATAACCTATTAGATACTTAATTAACTCGGGTGAATCACAGTTGTACCTTATACTTAAAAATAATTATGATTGATTCTTGTTAGCTATGCCTAATACAGAAAATACCGAAATCAATACAATTGTCAAAAGCGGAATCGCGGTAGGCATCTTCAACCCAAGAGACAAACCAAAAAGGGGTAATATAAAATCAGACAGGCGGTTGTTTTGTAAACAGTAAGTGGGTATTGATTGAACAAACCAAATTTATGCAGCGCCACCTATAATTCCACTTTCCATAATAATTAAAAACTTATTAAGATTGCGTAACTTTCATGGAAGCGTACATTCACAATATTCACAGAACAACCGTGTTCCCATTAAAAAAAAACAATGCATTTCTACATACTAAGAACGAATGCTAAGGAAAAGTGAAACGTATCTCTTTTAACGTACCTGTAATTCTGCTTGAGAAACGTCGATTTCTCCTTTGTATACGAATTCGATGATAAATTTGAGATCGTCGTAGCACACATCTTGCGGCATTATAATCGTTGGGTGTTTGCAGGGATTTTCTAACAACAGTTTTTGAAAGTATGAGGAACATGCAGAAAGAACCACCTGAAAGTTGAATCAGTTTATCTTTCGGAACAATAGGGTATAACGGTTTACTTTATGTGCTTTTAGAGATAAGTCCTTACAAGCTAATGTAACATCCACGAATGCTTCGTTTTGTAAAAGCTGGTGGAATACGGAGGTCATATTACTTTGGTAATTGTTCCACCTCAGACAATAATGTTGTCCAGACATGATTCCTATAACAAACATTAAATGTTATGGTTGTCAGAAATTCTATCGTATTATTTTTATATCGTGTATGTAAGTTCGAAATTGTAGACAATGTTGGGAGAGATGCAATCAAATTAATAAACATAAAAGTATAAAACAATAGCTTTTCACAAAGGATAATTAAATTTTAACTTAATGGTAGAAGATTCAAAATTGCCGTTATATTAAATGTTTCGTAGTAGGTACCTAATTCGTTGCGTTCATAAAATGGGAAACTGATTAATCCGTCCTGAAGAGGAAAAAACACAACATTAATCGTAAACACCACACCATTCTGCGTAGGTATTATAAAAAAACCAAATTCTTTCCTATTTAGGTAGAAATGGGCTAATGTATGTCGATCATCAAATATTTTATTAATTCTCGTAAAATATACTCCACGGGTGGATGGAAATTGAGTTTTCTTTATTTGGAAGCTCCGTTCTCAAAGGTCTCCTAATTTTCATTCACCCGAATTCTTACCCCAAGATGGAGCACCCATAAACAGAGTTGTGTACGTACCAAATCTATCATTAATTTTTAAAACTTGCAGGTCACTTTGTCGGCAAAAAGAGCATAACATTTAAAAAATCTAATGCAAAAATGGCTACACAATTTTTTACTTACAAAAGAGATATTTTGTTACCTGGTTGAGTTGAAATTTTTGTTTCAAAACCGGAGTCCAATCCATTAGTTCTATTTTTCCGAAAAAGAAATTAAAGAAGAAATGAACTTTTGTGGACATAGCTTCCAAACGAACACTTGTTTTACTTGGAAAAGATGTTTATTCTTTCGGCCCTCCCCTCGCACGCATTTTTTTAAATCTGGAGTTGGAAATTCGTAATTTATGCATTCTAATACACAATCAACAACTAATTAAGACACGATAGATGTCAATCTTACACACAAATCACAATCTGTGAAAGTACAAACAAACCTTATTATTATGACGAGTAGGTATTATCACTTTTCCCAATCATTTTATACTACGGGAACAGTTCATAATACAGGCTATCGAAATAATAATTCTTAACTTTTATTTTTCTATAAATTACAAGCAACAAATAACTTTAAAAAAGAAAAAGGACACCTAATTTTCAGTTACACATTTCTACCCTCAAACCAGAATATGTACATATTCGTATTAATGTTATCATAACTTAACAAACAGCGCTGACTTTAAGGTTTCTGTGCGCTCCCAAACTGAAAGATAAAGCCCTCATGAAGAAGGGGGCGGTGTGGTTTGTACGCACAGAAGTTTTAATTAGAAATTTTAAACACTCGCCGGAATATCCAGTTGCAAGAAACTCATTCTCAGGTAAATTTACCCTAGGAAATACACTTTAAGCAGCAATTATTTCAAGAAATAAAGCAATTGTCTTTATGCCGTAGTTTTACCGAAGTGATGAGAGGCGAGCTTTTCTGAGCGAATTTTTGGTTGGTTGGTTAATCTGTTTGGGGGGGGGGGGGGGGGGGGGGGATATTTCGAGAACCAGTGATTGGGGGTTATGGAAGGAATTTTACGGAAAAAAATCTTAAGAATAAGCTTGATATATACAGGAGCAAATTTCCAGAAGGGACAACTGTGGGGCGAACAACTAGATTGGTCAAACATATTGCGATGAACGCCGTAGGTGAATATTATCGGTCTCCACAATTTGAGTATACACCGAAGTATTTTTCAAAAATACATTTAATACCTATATGAATTCCGTCCGCCCGTCCGGACATTTAAGATCGGGCGTTGCCTAATAAAAGATTTGAATTTTATAATTATTATTCTCTATTATGATAAAGGTTAATCTCTTTGAGTTTATGTGCATCACTAAAATTAGTTTATGGTGGTAACATTAAGATTTATCAGTTTACGACGGAATGGTCAAATAAATGCAACGGATTTTTAACGCAAAACGCAAAAAATGTTCGTCCACTTTTGACATTTCCCTATTAGTTAATCCTTTATTTGCCTGCATTATGATTGATTGTGCCTGTTCATACTTGGGTTTCCGTGTTGTATTTTATGCATGTCTGAGATGTATATTCAGTTGGGAAGCTTTAACGGCCACCTATGCAACTTTTGGGCAATACAATGGTTTCTTCATCTGCTTAGGAACGACGCATAAAATATGATTTTGTGACTTACCTTCTATCAAAACAGATTCACAAACGTTATTAACCAATGTTGAAAACGAATGACAACATACGACTGATCATTTTATTAGTTTATATGCGAAGTTGTAAAATGAAAAGCAATCCGAATGCTTAACAGTAAAACCGCTGTAATGTATAGTATAATGTGCACGAAGTTAACAAGTTAAAAAGTCATTATGCAAACTTATAAATGACGAAAGTGTATTTTCCTCCTAAGAATATTATTAATGCTTTGCTAGGACCGGAAAAATACCGGTATAGATACGAGATCCTTGCCCCATTCTCTTTCGCCTATATTGTCGAAGTCTATTACCTCAGTTTCACATAACTTGTACCTACTATGACTAGTTAAAATAGAAGTACCCATAAATACATTGTCAATTGTAAGATATCTTCTTTTATCACGTATAATATCAAGTTATAACATAAGTTAGGATACTTTTTGAAAAAAATTTCTTTACGGTAGTTATTGATATACCTACCTACAGGCCATAGGACTTTACATGCTAATTTTTCTACCCAGTTTTGTTGTAAAGTTGGCATTGCCCATGCACAACACAAAATTTTGAAAACATTAGTGATATGTACTATTATTTGAACTGGCTACATCATAATTTGTTAGATAATTAATACATCTATTTAGTCGATTATGTCGAAAAGCTTAATAAATGGCATTACTTTCCAAAATTTGCATTTTTTATAAATTTATACTATTGCATTTATCTAAATGTACTATGATTTTTGTGCAAATACCTATAGTTGCATTACTGGTAACATGTATACGAATATGAAAAACGCGTGATGTGAAAGATGAAGTAGGTATGTATAACTGTATACTCTACAAAATTAGGAGTTTTAAAAATATCTGAAGCCAAAATAGTATTAAAACTATATACTAATCGCTTGCCTTTAAGATGAATGTCTCCATGGAAACGTTACGTTGTAATTTATTAAATAAAAAATGGTGAGAACGTTTATATTAAAAGTTCTTTTTGGCTATCGATTTCGGCTATTATTTGTCATCATCAGGCCTTGCGTCATAAGATATAAAATGAGGGAAACAATGAACGTGAAGTGAATTGTTTTCCTCATTTTATCTCTTCTGACGCTAGGCCTGATGATATTTATGAAATTTTTTACGGGCCATATAAAAAAGAAAGTTGATTATGATTTCTCCGAAACGAAACGTTGTATTGAACATCTCTCAACGGTGTCTTGTAGAGCTAAAAAAGTGGCAATGCGATAGTGTTTTTTTTATTTTTGGATCTAATCAAATCGAGTTCAAATAACATCAGAAAACAATAAAAAGGGAATCGGCAAATTTCGGTTTTTCTTGCATACCTTCGGAAGTAATCGGAATTTTCAGTTTTTTTAAGCATGATTTAATGGCTAATGTTTTCTCTAATTTGACGATCTTCTATGGTTTCAGCGAAGTGATGAACATATCAATTTTAATTCAAACTCAGCAGATTTTAAGGAATTAGTATCTAAGTGTCCTAAACCGTTTTTTTCTCTATCGAATGGTGGAAAAATTCAATATGGCGCCATAAGAAATAAGAAAGTTAACGAGATTTGCGCGAAACCCCACAACTCATAGGTACAAATTTTACTTTAACACCATCAGAAAGACGAGAATTCATTTACACTTTTATATTCTGTAAGGCGCACCGGGTATTTTGGTGGTGAACACGTCGTACTCTTAAAACTAAAGATGTAAGTAGTAAGATATAATTATTTAGCGGACTTTGATTCAATATATGCCTATCCAAAGACCCAAATGGGCTGTGTGTTATTTATTCTTCTTAGGCTGCTGATGAACATTTTGTTTACAACGCAGTGTGGTGTGGATTGAATGAAAAACCTGAACACATTTTCAGCAATTTGGCAAATTTTTAATGCATCACTTGATACGTGCAACAATCCTCCACGATTTTTTCTAGGTAAAAGCTTTGAATGACTCTCTGATGCGAATATCGCATCTGCACATATGGAACATTTAACAGACTTAACTATTTTTCTTGTACAAAAACCTGAAACATACTTAGTACCAGTACCTAATTACGTCTATAATAGGCAAATACATTTTGCCGTTACCTAGCTGGTAAAGGATGTCGAATAATAGTTCTACGGTATTTTAAGTGAATGGTAAAGTCGAAAACGCTCGGTATTGCATTATTGTTTAACACCTTCGTCGGAACCTTTCTTAGCAAATCGACTTCATTCCCAGCTGATGCACTATGATAGGAGTAAATTTTTCTCTTCAAATGGCTCTGATCCATTGGCCCTTTAAACTTTTATCCGTTGAAAATCTGCATATTATTTAAAATTTTATCGACAGAGTACATGTTGATACACACGAGTTAACCTAAGTTTATTGGGTTATTCTCAACAGAAATTTATCTGTTTACCAATTCGAACGAATCACGAGAATGATTCATGAACGGAACTTCTAAAATAACAGCTTATTTCATTGTATTGCACATAATCTCTGCAATTTTTCCCCGCTGTGCATTGTGTGTTGTATACTGTGTCGACCACACCTTAGATACGTTAAGCGCAGTCTAGTTATAGCAAGTCTCTGATTTATAAAGTTTAAGCATTGTTTAAAGGGCCATAAGTACAGTGACTTTATAGAGACAGTGGCGACAACAGGGTATCTCGTTTTTGATTGGTCGTTGGTTCCGGTCGCCATATTGGAGCTAAATTCCAAACTGGCCAATAGAAAGCCTTCAAAACGACGCGGTGCACTCCGTGCTATAATTATTAATTATACTGTTTTGACAGTGTCACCTGTAATTGTCACGGCTTCATGTTACTAGTTTACACTTTGCTTCTTGTATTTGCTTTATTTTACGTTTTCCGTCTCCAGTTTTATATAAACTCGATTTTTAAAGACGCATATAGTTTGGATTTATTACGATATTATAAGGTATGTAATTCGCTTAGTGTTTTTAGATGTAAAACTGTGCCTAACCTTACGACTGGTAATTGATGTAAATTTTTTTTCAGGAGCCCTAAATACCTAATGAGTTTAGATAGAAAACTGGTTAGAGAAGCAGCTTATCCGAAATTTAGCAGCAAATTCATTTGTGATCGTAAATACGTTTGAATTGGTTTCATGTTTGCTGGAGCACATGGAATATTGATCTCTTGTACTCCGTGGACTAGATCAACGTGTTTTGTCTTCCATTTAAGAGACTAAAGAAATACTTTTAAGTCCGGAAGGAGCAACACGCGACAGGGGACAAGAAGTGACAGAAGACACTGAAATGTCAAACACAATTTAATGATTATTTATATGTACATTTTGGATATTGCACCATATTTCATACTTATTATACTGTTTTCCATATACCCATACCTTTTTGAATTTGGGAGGCATTTGTTTTCCCATAGGTTGTTCTGCAAAGCTTTAAACGATCATTTCTGCGCCGTTCGTTTTGAACAAGAATCTTTACTTAAATGAAACTGACATTTATTATTCTACGCTCACAATTTGACATGACAAGGTATATTGATCTTACAATCAATTTTTTAGCTCCAATATGGCGGATTATGATAAGTTGTCGCCACTGTCCTTATAAAGTCACTGTAGCCATAAGTAACGGGTGGTCCATCTAGTGTTTGGAATTTGAACTACCGATTACTTAACTTCCAAAAGTCAAATGTCATTCGGGAAGTGACAAATATTTAGTAAAAACTCTGACATTTACGAAATGGGACGCTATACGCTTGAAGAAAGTTGTGAAATATTAAAAACTTATTTCCAAAATGGTGAGTCTTCTACTCAAACTGTGCGAAATTTGAAAAAAAGATTAGAAAAAAAAGCTGAGATTTGATGCCATTGAACTATTGCCTATCTTTGGGAGGGATGAAAGATAAGTGTTACGCCAACAATCCAGAAACAACTCAAGTCCTCAAACCCGAGCTGCTATTGCTAAGATAAGACCCGAAACAATCGAAGATGTACTCAGAAATTGGGTGGATCGAATGGGCTATTGCCAAGTCAACCGCGGTGGTCATTTGACCAAAATTATTTTCAAAATTGCCTAATTTTTGAAGGGTTGAAGATCAATTAACAAATGTGCAGTGGTTCTTGAAGGAAATTTAATTCCCTACAACTTCATAATACCACTAGGTTCGACCGAAAACGCGACCTTTATGAAAAGTGCTCACCTTCAAGAATCCGGTGCTCTAAAATGAAACAAAGTTGTAGCAAATGGGCATTCGATTTTGATAAGAAATTTTTTCCTACGACGCACCTTTTTCGAAATATAGGCGAAAACCCGCAAAACTGTACTCTCAACCCCCTCCTCAGCCGCCGGCGACACCGAAATCGCTCGGGCCGTTTAGTTAGTAAGAGAGGTATTGCATTGGGGTAAAAATGTCCCCCCCCCCTCTGTTTTTTACGGAAATACACGTTTTGGAGGACCAGGAATCCGAATCAAACAAAATCTCGATGATGTCGGTCTGTCTGTACACTCATTTCCGACTAAACGGCTGGAAGGATTGGAACCAAATTTGGTACACATATTCATGGGCATAAAAGGGCAGAATCTCGCATGCGCAGCAGTGCGGGTGACAGAACAGAAACATAAATGGCGCTAAATTGTCACTGATTACAGCGTTTCCCGTGGTTGTACGGAGAACTATTTATCGCAGACTCAAATATTTTTTTTGCAAAACCTGTAATTTTGCTCGTTACAGGAAATATTTTTATCGTCGATTTTATACGTACACATGGTTTAACACATGTCAATATTGACTTTTGAAAGATTTAAAATATGAACAAGTTATGTGACCGTAAAAGTGTTGTATGGCGGATTGTAACGATAAAATATCAAAAAGGCATGGTTTCCCATGTTTTGAAACAGATTGTTTTGTGCTTGAAACGCGAAGAGGGTTGAAATGTGCTGTTATTTCTCTCCTATTTATGCAAGGTATGGAATTTATAAATTACCAACTGTAGAGGCGCAAAAGGGTGTAGACTTGAGTTTTATATTTAAGTATATAGACGTAGATACTTATATTGTAATTCCTTTTAGACAATGAATAAAAAATACGTTTCACTTCCACCCTCGCTTCTCAAGTAACAAGTAAGCACCAGGATCAAGTTAACATTTGTTGTCAAAAACTTGTGTGACAATTTGCTGAAACGGTTTTATTACCTCTTGGAACAAAAAATTTAGTTCTAAAGATATTTTTTAACAAAAATATGTAGTTCAAACAGCAATTAAAACCAAATATTTCGTACGACAAATCGTTATGTAAGGATCTTTCTGCAAAGTGTTAACATCTACAAAGCGTAAGTTCCACTCACTTCTGAGTTTTATGTAACTTGTAAACATGTAATTTAAGTTCTCTGTGTTAAATAATGTAATGTGATTGTATCTAAATACACTTTAATTTAACAGCTGTGTATTTTTTATTGATATTTATGATTTAGATCGAATTGGGGAAATTACTTCATGACTTTAGAAGCTGGTCACCAGATGGCGCTACTCTGATTTTGATGCTTTAGTTCACAGTGCACCCACCAGGGTCCGCCAAAATACCATACAAATTTGTAACATTGCTGTTTCTATTCTGAGAAGGCCGTATTCTGTGGTCTCTGTGCACTTGCAGATGTGTTGTACACTGACTCCCACGGTACTGCGCAAACGCAAGCGCGCTTAAATTGGAATTTGCTTTAACGTGCTCGAATTAATAAAGCCTTCCGTCATCACTGTGTATTCCAGTTACATTATAGCCCCAACTTGAAAGCAACCGTCATGATCCTTTACAGCATAATATGGAATAAACAACAAGAATTGTAACGTTATTTATTATAATCAAAACCCTTCTATAATCATGGTGTAAATTAACATATTCTACCAGATAAGTCACTATAAACCAAGCTATAAACTATTGTGCTCCATTTTTTTCCTATCTCGCGTTAACTTCTTAAGGCGCAGATAGACTAGCAAGTTACTTGCGACAATCTCGCGGGAGAAACTTCCACATGTATTTAACCTGTGAGCAATAAGTGTCGCGATAAACTGTCGGGCAAGTTGGGTGAGCCATTTCTGTCGCAAGTTCTCACAAACCTGTTTACACTAGCAGCACTTTTAGCTTCCGCAAATGCTGTCAGTTGATACCATTATACACCATGGTTGATACCTAGCAGCTGTTTTTGAGAAATTATCTCACGTTATGGCGCCAATAGGACATCTTTGTGTTGCCGCGGCTGTAGTTTTAACTTTAACTTGGCGAGCTGTACTTTTGCCTGTTTAGACTGTTCTGTCAAATGGACTCGCAACACTTAAGACAGTAGTGTCCGACAGTATCGTGCGAGTTTTCTTTCTAGTCTAAAGACGCCTTTAGCCTCCTCCCATTCTATGCCTTGATCTTGAAGTATTCTTGCTACTTAGGTACATATCCTATGTTGTCTTTATGCTTCCCCTATTTTAAATTCCGGTGTTCCATTATGTGTTTCGAAAGCCGACTGTTTTCCATTCGTCCAAGGTGTCCAAATAAGCGTTTTAATTTTTGTCTATCAAAGGTCTCTATCAGAGCATCCACTTCTTTTTTTATCTTCTTACTAGGAATTCCATCAACTCCCCTTACCCTTCGCAAGTACCTACTTAATTTCTGTAGCTTGTAGTCTGGTTTTTTGTGATTCGTTCAGCACCCAACTCTCACTCTACCCTAGGTCAATATTGGTCTGTAAAGTTATTGCTGTAAGTAGATTTCATTAACTATTTCTAATTAACTGTCACAGTACTTACCGAAACAGTTTCTTCCTATCGCCTTTGGCATATTCTAGGAATTCCTGGAGGAATTCATAGCCATGTACTTGAAATGTAGATAACAACAAAATTCATCTTGATAACATGGCATTAACATAACATACCTACTACACCTACTTACAATAGGTAAGCAGGTATGAGGTAAGCTAAATTATCTTCAATAATTATAACATTTGCAGGTTATGTTTATTATTTACACCTATAACTAGACAATTTTACGCACATTCAAATTTAGGCGCACTTGCGTTTGCGCAGTACCGAGGGAGTATCTCTTACGGTTTACGAGATCTTATAGTGAGAATGAAAAAAATACCCAATTATAAAATATAAAACAAATGATGTGTTCGCACGATTTTCCAATGAAAACAATAAATTGATAGGTACCTACGTCTCCAACGTTCCAAAATCCTATTTTTATTACTACCTCCATTCTGCAAAAGTAACATTTTTGGTAATACGGTGATATTTCCATGTTAATTATGCCCATGCGTTGGCGTAATGACTGCTTGAATTAAACTACTCGAGTCGTAGACATTAATTTATGATATAAATACATAAATGATGCAGCTTACGCACATTTCCGTTAGAGGAGTTACGCATGAGTGTAGTGCGTGGGGATTCAAAGCGCCAGATTTTGTAATTCAAAATTATTTGGTTGATTTCGGGATACATAAGACATGGCCTAATTCCCTATAGAGAAAAGCTTCAAAGTAGCAGAAACGGACTTGCATTAGGAAAATGTCATAAGCATAATTATAAGAGTGATTTGAAAGAAATGTATGAGAAACGAGAGAAAGCTAAGAACTAGGACAAATTGGTTTCCGCAATAATAAATTGGGTTTATGCAATTTGAGGGAGTTTCTTTTTAAAAGCTAGCATCTTACCACCGTAGAATAAGTTATTCAGATCACAAAAATCATGCAAAAAAACTATCCACAAACACGAGAAGCAAGACACAGTGGAAAACAGACTGTACGAGTACGATTAGAAAAGACAGGGTCACTATTTTGTTGTGGATCAAATTCGTTCGCTCCTTTCATCACCGCCTCTCTCTTTTTAAGTTTTCACCATCCTCTCTCTCTTTTATCCACTTCTATATAGCCGAGTAGAAAAACCGAACCGGACCCAACGCAAATGTCGCGACCGACGCTTAGGTCCCTACTCCGGGAGTGCGTAACGCTTTATCGTATTGGTCGGATCCACATACATCTGCCGCGTTTGTGCGCGTCGGTACGGGATAGCGTCGAAGGCGCATTGGGTGCAGACTCTCGTGTTTCGTTGGTTCCGTTTTGTGCAGCCGTCGAATTCGCCGGAGCTTTCCCTGTGCTTTCAGTTAGAAGTTCTTACACCGAAGGCAAGCATTGTACACGTCGTCCAATAATATTTTATATTTAAGTGACAATATTGTGATAATTAGTTAAAATAGTGCCAAAAAGGTAATAATTTTTCATTAATTACTTTCAATTCAACAATTTTTCAGTTTTTAACTACAAAATTGTAATTTCTACAGCAACATTGATTTTTGGGTGCGGACTTGGCGGGGGACGCAGCGAGCTTTCCTTGTTTATTTTGAGCTTTCCAGGTCATATTTATTTACATTTACTTTGCAATTGCCTTAATTTATATTCCTATTTCGTAAATGAGTAAATCCTGAACTGGCAAGCCGTTGAAATTTTCTAGCTTGGAAAAGCGGCCATGATGCCGTGTCGCGCTTGGCTTTCCCTCCCCACCTTTGCGTCTTGCCTTCTTCAGGTGCATAACGGTTCTTTGAACCGGGCCACGTATACTTTTTTGCGTTTTTCTCTTTTAATTAACAAAATAAATTTGAAAAACATTTACAAGCCATCCGATCAATAGCCGTTAAAAAAGGGGGTTGATGCGCTTCCCTTCGGTTTAGGGTCAGCCATTTTGTTTTGCCCGGGGATTTGGTATTGATTGAGGACTGTTTGCCTATAGCTAATTCTTTTTTTATTGCCAGGTGTAAACGATGGAGGACGATCAACAATTTTGTTTACGATGGAACAATCATCAATCCACCTTGGTAGCAGTATTCGATACTCTCTTAGAAAATGGGACTTTAGTCGATTGTACCTTGGCCGCCGAAGGCAAATACCTCAACGCTCACAAAGTTGTTCTCTCAGCATGCAGCCCCTACTTTGAGGTAATTATAATTTTTTTGCTTTTGTTAGATGCAATCAAAAATGAGTTGCTGTGGAGTCACCTTTGGAATTTTTGTTTACATGGGAAAACGTACTTAACTTGAACTTCCAAGAGGCGACAGCACAGGAACTCATTTTTGATCATTCGTTACAACTTTATATGGGTCGACTAAACTAAATTCATTCGAATGCTACATTTACTTTGGAATGAATTTGGTCTTTTAGTTATGAAGACAGCCATCTAAATTTTTCACACATACAAGTTTGGTTATGATTTAGTTTTGTTTTTGTTGACATTGATTTTTTCCAACAATTCTGTTTAATTATTCAGACAATAACTGCCAACTTGTGATTAAAATGACTTAATTAGAATTGCTTCAAGTAATTTGACTAAGCTTCATTATACTACACAACTAAATCATAAAGTGAGTTTTCACGTAGAACGTATGCCCCAAAGATATGGAATACTGGTTCTACAGGGTTAGCCAACAAAAAATTGTATTAAAAAAAACCACAAAATCAATGTTTTGGCGCATAAAAAATATTTTAGTTTGATTCTGATTAAAAGCTAGGTAGATGACCAACCTCAACGTGACTCATTTTTTTATTAGCTTTTGATTTAATGATGTGTACCACTTACTATCCCTTTTGAATACAAGTTTGTAGCGTTTTAAAAAATTGAAGTTAGGCATTGACTTCTAACAATAATAACTAATAAGTGTACAAAAGTGTTCCATTTGGACACATATAGATATCGCGTAATTGTTGGATCAAACTTAAAGTAATGAAATCAAAATTTGAAAACATTTGCTCAATCAAAAAATTGTCAAATTTCAAAATGATGGGGTCAGGTAAAAAGTTGTCGGACCCAACCTGATTTTTTAATGAAACCTCCTGTATGTTTTTATCTAAAACGATTAAACATTAAATTTTTGTTCAAAAATGGAACATTAAAATACGTATTCATAATAATTCAATTTTGATTCTTTGATTTAAATAAGATTTAAACAAATTAGTTTTTGAATTTGTTAATCATTTGACGTGTGTTTAAGATCTTAAAAAATTAAACAAACTAAAATATGACTACCACTTTTTAAATCTTATTTTTGAATGTCATTTAATTAATTTATATAGGGTGTCCCATTTATCTTGAGACAGTAAATTGTTCCGGAAACTAGTGAGGTTATTAAAAAATCGTTTATATAAAATATGCTTCATATGGAAGAGCCCATCTAATGATCTATGCACATTTTCACTTAACTGTCCCTTAAGGGCCGCAATTTTTTGAACACACTTTTAAAGCGTGATGTTTCGTTAGGTCTTGGGAGGATAGCACCTTGGTATTTATTATTTTAGAAAAGATGCATAATTTTCAATAATACGAACGATTTGAAAAAAGAAACCATTTTGATGGCCACATGGTCCAAACACAGGTTGTTTTGTAAAAAAAAATATGCACAATTTAGAAAATTGACTACATATTTCTATTTTCCATCAGTTGCATTGGAAATATTCGTAGTGATTAGATTTTTTATTAATAAAATTAAATAATACCTTTATTAATATTTCTTAATGGTTAGTATGTGTTATCTGTATTTTTTGTTGCAGTCATTACTGTCCCAGAACTACGACAAACATCCCATATTTATCTTGAAAGATGTAAAGTTTCAAGAACTCAAAGCAATGATGGATTACATGTACAGAGGTGAAGTCAACATATCACAGGATCAACTAGGCGCGTTATTAAAAGCTGCAGAGTCGTTACAAATTAAAGGACTGTCTGATAATAAGAAGGATTCCGAACCTCGTAAAGCGGCACATCCTCCACCTGCAAAAAGTCCTACTCCCATGAGTTCTACGTTACCTAGAGTACAAGGCCTAACCATTGAGCAACGTAGAGCTAACAGAAGCGTCGACGAACGAGAGGGATCGTTGTCACCTGGTCCCAGAAAAAGAAAGAGAGTCCGTCGTAGGAGTACGGACGATCTAGATAACCACCACGACGCATCTAATTCATCAGAATCTCACAGTAATCCGACACCTAACATTCCAATTCCATTACCTCCAGCTTCTTCCTCAATGAAATTATTAACCGCCGATGTGCCTGAACCTGTAGAAACCAAATCTGAAATTATGAGTAGGCATAAGATATTACCCGCTACTAATGAACAGGAGATTCCTCAAGTTCCTATAATCAAAGAAAAATTAGAAACACATACTGAACTGATGCTAGAACCAAAGGCTGAATATGTGGAAGAGATGAACGAGGATAGTATAGAGGACTTGACGCTTGATGATGACGATGTTAGTAATTTGGACATGAGTAATGATGGTGCAGGGCCTAGTCATGGCAACGCCGGCGAAGGATCCAGTCAAGGTAATTATTTTGATTATTTTTTTGTAACAATTATCACAGTGTTTAACTTGTGATTGTTGTTATATAGGCCAAGATTATTGTTTGGTGGAATAATTTTTAGATGTGCACAGTTTTGGTGGTTGTCCAATTCCACCAGACAGTAAACGAAGGCAGTTTGCTCTTGAGCCTATGCTTGAGGAAATTCAACTCCCTTTTCGTAAATACGATAAAAATACTGTAAAATTTGCTCTCGATGCCATATTAAATGATGGCATTACGGTCACACAAGCTTCAATGATTTATGGAATTAAACGTACTAGTTTGCAGTATTACTTAAAACGACTTAATATTAAATTATTTGACAAAAGATGTTAATAAATCTGTAACCTTCAACAATAAAATTAATAAACCCTTCCATTTTGTTATTAATTGTGAAAATTTCAGGTTTTGGAGGATGGCACATGGGAAATCAAAATCAAGATGAAGTATTTTTAGCCGCACAAGAGGCTGTAGGTGCACATCGCGACTCTCAAGGTAGGATTTACGATCCATTTCATATAAATCCCTTTTCTTTATGCAATAAATGTGATAGTCGCTCTCAGTTTTTTGTAAAACTGCAATTGTTAATTAAAGTGTGATAAATTTACATTTTTTCTGTATCGATTTTTCCCAACTTATATTAATTATTGCAGGTTTTCTCCATTGGTTAGCGAAAACATTGCACTACCATATACATGACCATTATTACTTCACATAGTCGCTGTGTATATTTTAGTGACCGGTGTCGATTGTATTTATGATTGGCAACATTTTGATCCTATTTGGATACTTTGTTTTTCATGTTTACAATTGACTGTTTAAGCTATTAAATTACATAGTTTCATTTTTTTTCTGGCAAATTACACATTTGTTGCAAATTGAGGGGGGTTTTTAACATTTACATATGTAAGGCAAAACTGACCACCTTGTACTCCAGTCTCTGATTTTTTTTTTGTAGAAGTAGATTTGTTTGCTTAGCGCCCTTTGCTTGTAGCATAAATATGTGGCTTGAGCTTGCTCCTCCCCAAGTAAGAAGTGGTAGTGAGAAACGTTGTGTAATGTGTGGTGATGGTGTGGATAAATTGTGCGTTTATAAGTTTTCTTTTTCTTTGTGAAACTGAGACTGGCGTTTTTGTGGAAATTTATAAAATTTAAGGGGGGTTGCTCGTTTGATTAGTTAACCTGTGATTAATTTTAAATTAGTGCAATCAAATTTAAATTGTGATTTGTGAACAAGCACTGCATCTGACTTCGAAAGGTAGGAAGGGGGGAGCGGGTAGAAACTAAAATGTAGAACGTTTCCCGTTTGGAAGGGTCAGTTTTACTACATTTTGGTTTTAAAATTGGAGACTGAATGTCTCGGTGTTCATTAACCCGCTTTTTAATTTTGTTAATTTTTTCTTATTTGTATCCTAAAAGTTTCGCCATACATATGCTAATGTTGTAGTGGGATTAGTAGTTTATATTTAATATTAAAATTTACAAAAGGTACACTGTTAATTAAGCTTGTTAAATATGACATATCATTTATTTTACTTAATAGTGTGCCTTTTACTCTACATGGTATACATAATGTTGGCCTTCTAGTACTCTTATCTTTGAGCTAACATACGTTTACAATGTATTATATTTTATTACATTGTGCATGCTCTATAGTATTTTAACATGTTTTATGCTATTTTAGCACGTGATAAATTGTATTAAAAAACGAAACTAGAACTGTGATCGTGACCACATTTGTAGTTGCATATAGTTATATTCAACGAGGTACTGTTTGCTGGCACAACATTTAATTAAATTGGTGTGCCATCAAAATTTCTCATAAATTAACGTATTTAATTTAAGAGAATTAATCTTCATGTTAGCATTTAATAGTAGTTGTACAAGTTTTTGCACAATGAGGTAGTTGTGTGGTATCAGATTTTTTGATTTCTGTACACATTTGTGATGTTAGTAGTGAAATTAACTTCTCCAAGAAATTTTTTGTTACATCCGTTTGGTGTAACAAAAAAGACATTGCACTTTTAATTCTACACAACTTTGTGTTGAATTCTCATTACTATTTAATGAATCCATTCAATCTGTAGAATTTAAAACTTCTGTTGCATTTGTTTGCAGAGGTAAATAATTCTTTAGTGAAGATACCCAAACTTTGTTGGGACCTCCATGTGTATTTGAAATGTAACAGTACAAATATTTTTCACCCAATGCCATGCATGGTGGGGAAGTTTGTTTACTTTCATTACTCAAGTACAAATGATACTTGTCATTTGTATATAATTTTTGCTTTTATTGGGCGCGAAGAATGTGAAACCAATTTGTAGTTCCATTTAACTTTTTGACTGGAATGAGGTAATTTTGGTAATTTTTTATTTCATGCAATTTTTTTGTATGGAATGTGTAATGAGTAGTTTCTGTTAATTTGTGTAGTTCCATCGTTTTTGATAGGGACGAGGTAATTTTGACCCTTCCATATGAACTTCCATATTTTTGGTAGTTCTTATTTTTGGTTTTTTAATACCAAGGTTTTGTATTGGGAGACCTAAGAAGAAAAACACAGGAAAAAAATTTTTAACTGTGCATTGTCTGTAGTTCCACCGCTTTTGGTTGGGACGAGGTAACTTGACCTTTATAAATGTTTTTGCAGTGTTTTGCTCTTGTCCTCTGGATACACACCTTTTGTGTTTGTGGTCAAGAGAAAAAAAATCACGCATATATTGTAATTCCACCTTCTTGGTTGGGATGAGGTAATCTATTTTTTTAATAATTGTTTTGCATTAATTTGTGGCAAGTTACTTTAAACTAAAAGCCAGGCATTCCTTGCTTTTAGTAGTCTCCCATGATTTGTGTGGAGCAAGGTAATTTTTTCCTAATTTGCAATGGTATTGCGTGGACAAGTAGAAAGCAGAGGTAGTTACGTATAACTGGTGGGATGAGGTACATACTTTTTGTTGTTCCTAATTCTGTCAAGTGTATAGGAATAAGGTAAGTCTTCCCTTTTGTGGGAAACTGTTTTCATTGTGTATTTCATTTTTATTGGTTTTTTATTGTAAATATTTTCGTAACGTTGCTATTGAAACTATGAAGAAAATTAACAGTGCGCCTTTACTTTTTTTTAGTGCTTTTTTCGTCATTATACATTTCAACATTTTTTTGTTGAAATTGTTTTATATAAAACCCCAATTATAAATACCTGAAGGTTTCAAGCATTGTAGATATTTGTAGTTCCATTCTATTGTTTGTGGATTGGAATGAGGTATAGGTATCTTTGGCTATTTTTTGTGCAACTTTACCTGTGTTATTTTAGTACTGCTTGCATCATTTCCAAACAAATTATAAAACTAAAAATCACGCCACTTGCTCACAGTAATTTGTTGTTTTCATTACCCACTTTCTATTTGGAATAGTGGAATTTACAATTTAGGTATGTTTTTAGTTGATACACACATTCGAAGTGTATGTTCTAATTTTCTCTACATTGCAACCTTATCAATTTTGTTCATTTGATAGTTTGTGTCTTCCTTACACTTGATCGCAAAATACATCTGACTGCTTAGACTAGTGTGTAATCTCTACTGGTTGAAATAATCGTCTACTTAGTGGGCGGGCTCAAATAAGCAAATCAGTGTGGAGTGATGGGACTGCTAGGGTGTTACTCCCCTTAATGCGAATTAAAAACTAATCAGTTTAACATTGGACGACAGCGACAAGATAATATTATGCAATGACTATAATACGTGTCCTTTCGGAAATTTGTTCCTAGGTACACTTTTCGACTATGTTTATAGTTGAAATGTGATAGCAAGTTTCTGGAATCTGAACATGTTTTTTTATTGTATCAATTGGCTGCTGAAATAATTAAAACTTCCCATTTTTCTGTAATAATTAATTATGAAAGTGTGGTGCTTTTATTGCTTTTGGTGATGTGCGATTTCATCTCCGAAAGTAAAAATAAATTAGGTGTTTGAGCAATAAGTAAGCAGACCAATTGTTTTATCCTTCAATTATTTGCTATATTTGTTGTTAATAAAACAATTGGGCTGGGTGGTGGTGGGACTTACTTTAATAAACATAATTGAATTTAAATACACTCTAAACGCAAAACCTTTAAAATATCTACGAGTACATTCCCACATGGAGTAGAGCCTTTGCCACAATTCCAATTTGGGAGAAGAAATCAACTGCTTTGGGCCACAGACCAGTAATCCGAATTGTACGCACTCTGTTCCCGGGTTCCATGAAATTCGCAATCAACCAGCAGACAACTACGAGGTGTTCATTGAAGACCAGTCAAGGAATCGCGGATTAAAGGTGAATATGATTTACGTATTTTTTTCATTCACTTTGCAATGTGGTTTATCAAATAAATACTGAGAACCGTATAGACGATTACAGTACGTCTCATCAATTTACTACATATTTCTTGTGTTTCATTCTCATACTTACTTGTTATTTGAGCACTTGTGTCTATTGTTTCAGGTTTGGAAGCTCTTAAAATGGTGCGGCCAATGATGTTCCACAGCAGTGATTTCCTGTAATAATTACATGGATTTTAAATTATATACTAAATCATTCTTAAAAATAAAGTTTAAATTTGCTTTTTATTATTGTTGATTTTCTCCCCTGTTTATTAAGGTTATTAAATTACTGTCCCAACATTTACATGAAGCAAAGTTGAGCTTAGGTTTGTATCTTCGAACTTGATTTGGTGCAGTTTGGAGCAGAACATCGTAAGCAATTTAAAAGGTAGGTTCATATTTGCTTATATGTAATTTCATTACAGTTCTCTATATACAGCAGAGCCTCAGAGGGAATCAAACTCTAACTCGATATCTATTTGTACCTAAATTAGAAAACTTCAAAATTTAAGAAATTACCAAGCAGTGCAGTACATTCGCAATATTTATTTAAACAAACTGAATAGTATTGTAATTTCTATGCTCATTTCATTTAAACAGACAATTCGTCCTATGTTAAGATGATGTAATATAAATACTCTTCAAGTGGTTCGTTGGTTTTGGCCAATTGGCTTTGTAGATAACATGAAATTAAACACGCACCAGTTTACGTTTGGTAATCTAAATTGGGATAGATACCAATTTTAACATGTCCAAAGTAGTATTTTAATGACTGCACTAAGATTTTGGATTAAAAGTCTGCCGAAATTAAAAATATGTAATATAATCGATCGAGCAATTTGTTATATAGCCTAAATATTACGCGCCGTTGTGCTTTTCCAATTTTAGATGTTGGAAGGTAGGGACACCTAAGTTGCTGCTTTGTGAAAGTTACAATTAATAGATGCAAATACTGGTTCTGAATTGGTAATTTATCATTTAGTAGTGTGCAATTAGGCAAATGATAAGGTTTGTAAAATCAGTATGTGTTTAAATATAATTTCAATTGCATATTTGCTGCTAGTTTTGTAATTATATTGACAGTACACATCCGTATCTTCAAATCACGATAGGATTAATTTTCATTCGTGTTCCTTCCAGGGGCGGTCCCGGGGGGGGGAGGGGGGTCGATCTCGTTTCCATTATGCCAGATCTTTATTTTTTTCTGTGTTGGGACGAAGTACGGGTTTGGGCCCCTCGCTTTACCAAATCCTAGGACCGCCACTGTTTTATCGTAAATTTAGTTTGTAAAAGTTTATTTTATAAGTTTAATAATTATATTTCCTCCACTGGTATCTTACAAGTCACTTAACCAACATGAATTGTTTTGGAAAATTATGTAGACAAAATTAAAAATTTTGGAAAATGGATCGTGCTATTCAGGAAATCCTGTTGTATGGAAGAAATGATTCTTTTATTAGCAGATTTATAGGTATTGATCCGATACTATCCATTGAATGTCCGACGACAAATTTTTATACAGCCATTACATGTATAAATGATGCAAGAAATAAACTGGTTATTGACTTTTGAAATAAGTTACTTTTGCCTTTACATTATCTGAATAGAATATTGCAGTAAACTTAATACTTTCACTTTTGCCAATACGTAGGGCCTACATGCGGAATGGGGAAGGGGTTAAGGTAACCTTTGTAGGTGTTTGGACACGCGTTGCTGACAGATCGGAGTGGAGTCTGTTTTTTCAACACGGATAAAAGGGCGCAGTGCTGACCGTCGCATCCATACGTTCCCTACGCAGCCGCAATACGCGTTTAGATTACCATCTTTTTGTTTCAGTACACTTTGCTTAGGTATAATAGTACTTGTATGCTGTAAATAAATAACCGCGGCAGCCGTTAGCGTCGCGATTTGCGTTTCAGAATTTTTACTGTCACCCATTAACCTGAATCAATGTTAGAGAAAATCTTCAACGTGTGGACTTCACAAATTGCTGGGCCACTGAACATGTCACATCGTTTCAAACGATTCGTTTGCACACACATTGCCCAACGTGAGGGGGATGTATAAGAGTGGGTAATTCGTCCAATCTCGTCGCCCCAGTAAATTTCTAGGAAATTAAGTTTGGTATGCAGTAAGAGTTTAATGGTAATGCCGAATAAAAAAATTAATGTAGGTGTTTATGCTACGCCACATAAGCGAGGCGCTTCAAGTTTTTGTTTATTTTTATAAATTCCTATTTTATATTTTAGGACCGGTTTTCATGTTGCGGTCATTGATGGATAAACGTCAATATACGTTTGTTTCCATGGAAGTGGATATATTTTAACAGTTAGATGAAAGGATCAGCATTAGATCAATATTTTACATATTGAATTTTTTAACGAACTTAACATTTCGTAAGACACGGGTCGGGACTTCTACGGACAGCGGTTTCAATTTACGCGGCGCTGATTAGCCCAAAACTTCAAATTTGAACTTGTTTAACACAAATTAGCTAGCTCTTAAAACGAGGTGAACCAGTTTGTAACCGACCAGCAGTTTTAATAGATGTGTTAAATAATGGAATTCTTAGTCCCACTCTGGACTGCATCATATGATTCTAATTTTGAAAATAAAAATTTGACTGCATTGCGTCATTTGCGATAATTTCCCATTGGCAGCAAGTGAAAAATGCATGGTTGGGCAACAGCATATTTATTAACACGGTTATTAATGAAGAGAGCGGTGCACCCTTTTTAAAGCGAATTTCGTAGCAGCCTAATTGCAACGCAACTATTATAAAAAAAATGTAAAATATGTATTAGCCAACTTTATCTACAAGTAAAAAATAAAAGGAGGAAGTTGCATTAAAAGGACACGATACGAAAATTGATAAAAAGGAGTGGGGGGAAACGCGTCATCATTTACAGTGGCGTAGTAAACAAAACTGACATCGTCTCTTCCGTTTTATGAAAAGTCGATGTAACTCACCAGCGCAAAGGAAATAATATGATGACTTCCATCGCGTGCTGTGCTAGTTCCCACCATCGTTATATTCCTCTTATTTTTCACTCGTGGCATATGGGATCTTAAAGAAAACAAAAAGATGTTTCTATAGTTAGATTCTTTTTAGTTTATTTTGGTTATGATGAAACTTCAGCAAACATTTATCAATGTTTGTGTTTTTCAGTACAAATTTACAAACCCATTTTCAAAATTGTAAGTCTATAGAAACTTTGAACCGTCCATTGTTTATAGATTGATGCCAAATAAATTTCAATATATTCATAATAAAGGGCTGCTCAACCCCATGCCCGCCGGCGAATCTCTAATGAACCGCGCAGGCTATATTTAATATTTCTTTTGAAAATGTTCTGCTTGCCGGGTAAAGTAAGTAGGTACGATCACCGACAAAAATAATGATAATCGGGAACTTACTGCCACTTAGGCAATAAACCATACACTATCTAAAATGGCAACATTGAACTCCCTGGCGGGAATTCGTGTGGGATTCGGCGTCACGCATTGTCGTATTTGCTTCGGCGTTTCTTCGTCACTGGCTTGTAGGTATAATTACAAAAATTGGTAAAACCGAATGTTATGCATTACATATTATATTCTGGCAAACTAAAGAGACATTAATTCACATTGGTATCTTCAATCTCGTTTTTCTCTCAAATAAAAACTGGTTTTAAGGCTAATTTTGCAAGACTTTCTCTTTTTTTTAACAAATAGGTTCTCTCTTAAGTTTTTGTGTTCTAGTTTTGTTACACACTGACAAAAAATGAAGTGGTAATTTATACTCCCTCGGCATTTAAAATCACATTTCCTTATAATGGAAGAAGAACCATAACATGAACACACTGTTTATCGAATAGGTAATTAACAAGGTACCTAGTTATTAACATTTCCATCGTTATAGGACGCACGCGACGCGCCTTGGTCCTTCTTAGCAATTTCTTCGTCACTATCTTGATATACAGGCAGAGGTAAGTATGTTGCAACAATTGGGAAAACCAATATGCAAAATTAAAAACAGATTTTCCAATTCTTGTAATTTATTATACCTGCTGTGGTCTGTAGTGTTTATATCAAGGCACGCTTCAACGTTGCCAGTTTAGATGGTTGCCTAAGCGGCAGTAAGCATCCGATTATTATCATTACTTTTGTCTGTGATCTTACCTGCGCGCGGTTATCTATTCGACTACCGCGCGCCTCTTCGCCCTCGCTCTCCAAGCCTATTGGATAGAAGTTACATTTTTTATTGCTAAAGTCCTAATAGTATCTAACTACAATAGGGATCTTTGTTGAGCAGTCCTGTTCTAAACTGTTTACTAACGACTAACCTAATTACACCGCGTGCCCTTTAAAGATTCATGCCAAAATGATGTATCCTCAAAATTGCAAAATTCTTAACAAAAAGCTTCCTAGCCCTAGCTCAATCCAGATATTAAAAAAAAAACGTTTTTGACAGTCTTAAATCCTTTATCGTGGAGAGAGAAATGGCTATAGTCTATCTAAAATTGACGCGAAGTAATATATTATAAATTTGTGAAATAGTAATAGTATTTTTGTATGGAAGTGCTTCTTTGTCTGTCTATCAGGTAAATTTATTACTTCGCGTCCATTTTAGACAGACTATAATAGGCACCACTTTAACAATTTCGATGAGGGTTATGCAGCCACTGATAAATAGATGCGCCACTTGTAAAAAAGGTACCGAGATATTTCAGTACTTCGGCGTAAAGAAAAAGTAGACGATTGATTCCCTGCAGTTGTACCTAGCGTTCATATTGTTGAGCGACGTTTATGTAACGGTGTCGCACGTCTACCATACTCGCACTCCCTTAACATAGGTGCAAAAGGCATACATATTAATTTGCTGATATTTGTAGCTATACCGGGTGAATATTCCCAAACCGAAGATAGGAAATTAACATGGGAAAAAGGTTTTTTGTAGATAGTTGCTCCCCATGTTAACTTAGAGGGTTTATAATGACACCAATCGAAAGAAGATTGTTTTCCTCGTGTATTTCTCACTATATTTTATCAAAAGTCTGCAATAAATCCACGTACCTAAATCATGTTAAGCCATGACTACATAGTAAGACAAAAATCAGATTCAAACGTCATTATCAGTTTATGACAACTGGCATTAATTTTTTTTGTAAAATGCGGTTCATTGAGGAAAAAGTATTTATAATAAACAACTTTTACAGCGGAAATATTTACTCTAGTACGCGATATTTGTTTTCCGTGCATTTGAATGAGCGTCCCATTTCGTCTGTGTGAAAACCTATTTCAATTCTTTTGGAAATTTCCATGGCTTAACATGATTTTGCTATTTGGATTTATTGCAGAATTTTTTATAAAATAATGAGAAGTGTAGCTGTCTACATCTTCTAAAAGAACCATATTCGCTCAAGTTTTTATGCAGCAAAGAAAAATACCTCAAACTATGTTGTTGCCGCTCTGGATCACGCTGCAAGTATGTTGCAGCAGCCATGTGGGCATTTCGATGAGAAGTGTAGCAAATTTGGATCATATTTTGATCTGCCCTTGAAAAAGGCATTTTCGCAATACAACTAGCATAAACCTAAATGACACTACATGAAATAAGTCAACCATTTAGGAAAAATGTGATACTGAACCACCATGCGTGATATATCGTTGCAAAGTGAAAAAAAGACGTAATCCCAAATGTCAAAATTCAATATGGCGCCCATAAGAAAAACTAAAGTTGCCACTTGTTTCTCCGTCATCTTGAAAGTAATTAAAAACAGGATGCCATATTTGAAATCTCCATTAAAAAGTGTCCGAATAATGTGTTAATTAGAAATGTCTGCTACGATTAGTTTACCTATCATAAAAAAATTAAAAACGAAAATCAGAAATTTTCGTTTTTTTGCGATATAACTATTGAGATAGGTATAGAAGCTGCCGTTTGAAATATTACGCACGCAACAGCAGTTGCATGCCGTCTTTAAAAGCATGAAGAAAAGAGTGGATCCCTGTCTTAATAATGGTGGCGAGCACTTCGAACATTTGTTATAGTGTGCATGTAATTTACCCAATTACTCAATATTAACGAGTTGTAAAAGAAATAAAATCGTTTCAATTTTTGTAGTAATTTGCAATTCGTGTAGTTCCACATAATTTGGAAACTTAGGTACAAGGTGGTTAAATCGTTGATTTAGGTTAAATATGGTTAAACGTCAAAAGTTTGCTTTGTTTTGAATTTTAAGGTTATGTTTTAGTATTGGTGCACCACGCCTGTTGCGGCAAATGATTACTAACGTCATAATTTATTGAAGCGGCGCAACAACTCATTATTGATCGCAGTGTATAACGTCAACCTTTAAAGATGTAACATATCAAGTCAGACGATGACTACGGAATCGAAACTAATCGCTCCATTTTAAGTAAAAAACAAATCATGGGGAAGGTGTGGTGTTTTCTTTAGTCAACTGTACTACGATTTCTACACTTGTTTTGCAATTTCGTTTCGTACCACTACGTACAACTATGACTTTATGAAGTGCAAACATTTTCAGTGGTGTAATTGTTTTCGTTGCTTCCTCACAGGAGTTTCTGTTGGGCCTTGACCAAATAAATGCAACTCAAAATATCACAAATGATTGTTTACTGTAATTTTTACGGACTGAAAAATGGGTCGATTTTCTTAGTTGGACCATTTGGATCTATACATCTCGAAAAATGCATGGTCATTGAGGCGATGTTACTCTGTTTTATTGTATCTTCCCAAATAGCAAAAGATCAAAACCAAGATGTTCCGCACTAAAGGAAATAAGCAAAAATGTGCACTGTAATTCGATGATTTACCTAAACATGGATAATTTCATCAGGAGATCTTTTGTACAATCCGCATTTGGAGTTTATCTGTCAATTTAGCCTGCACTATAAATTTAGGAATGTCTAGTATAATAAACGCACCTCAGGAATAAATGTTGAACTTAATATTGCTCTTAATACACTGATTCTCATTGTTTGTTGCATGTTTAGCGCATTTTTGCAAATTCATTTGTAAAAAGTAGCTTTTAATCTCACTTTGGCTGGCTGGCTGGTTGGCTGGCAGCAAATGTGGGCGCGTAGAAGAACTCTTGTAGAAAGGCAACGGGTGTAAGTGTACCTACAAGGCCGTGTAATTTGTCAACCTTAGAGACAGGGCTACATGATGTGGGGTTGGCGACATCTGGGCGTCATCCTCGAGCGTAGTTTACTAACGTGAAGGTTTTTCAGTTTTTTCCTATCTTCTACTGCAGTTTTGGTCCGATTCTTTTCAAATTTGGTGCCGTCGAAAAGATGTTGTAAAGGCGCACAACTCATGCGTGGCGGAATTTTGTTTTTTGTCCTAGGGGAGAAATTAACGACCATTTGCTAGGCGCGCGTCTTCGAGAGGTAGGCAACTTCGGGCACCTTTTACCTTCCATTGTGAATTTTGTCACGCGGTTTAACGTTTCGTAAATCTCAAATCGCTGCTTCTCTCTTTCTCGTGTCGCCAATAGAAACTCAAGCAATGAGAAGTGCCCCAAAAATTAAGTACTATCTTGTGGAAGGTTTTTAGCGAAATCCACCAAAAATGGGTGTAATATAAGTATGCACCGAAAAAGGAAATGTGGTAGCCTCCAACAAGATCTAACTGATGGGGGAGTGAAAACTTCAAACGCGAATTGCGGGTGAATGGGACGTCGGAAGTGGGTACCAACAAAGGGAATGTGGTAGCCCGCGACACGATCTTCCTGATGGTGGAGTCAAATCTTCAAACGCACATTGGAAGGGAACGGGAGATCGGAAGTGGATACCGACAAAGGGAATGTGGTAGCCTCCGACAAGATTTTACTGATGATGGAGTCAAAACTTTAAACGCAAATTGCGGATGAACGGGACGTCGGAAGTGGGTACCTACCGACGAAGGGAATGCTTTCGACAAGATTTTATTGATGGTTGAGTCAAAAGTGGCTAATAGAATAGGTACTGATCTGCCACACAAAAATGCGCTGAAGTCCCTTCGATCTCACACGAGGACTTTGATAATTTTACTAGTTTGCACTAATGCAATCACTTCATGCGAAGCACTTGATTTTAAATGAAATCTTTTCTATGGGTGTAGGTTCTAGAGTAGTTTGTGTAACCGTACTTGCGTTAGTAGATAATTTAAAGACACACATACATACATTTACATAGCAAGTAATAATAAAGCGTATTAATAAAGCCGCCGTGGGCCGCGTGGGTTAGGTCTTCAAAAATTTCGTGCATGTGTGTTATAGAATGCATGTTACATTGTTCAAGAAGTTACAAATATGAAATTTAGAAATTGAGATTATTAGTTAGGAAGCTGTAGATTCGATATTATACGCAACCCATATTGAAGGGCTTTTTTTCAGAATTTTTTAGAAGATATTACGACAATTTATTCGGAAGCTCTTGCTTGAAACAAAGAGGCCCTTCGCTAAAAAACGAAAACGGAATCATTGCCACTGTCAGATTTCATTGCAAAAAATGCACCAAAAGTTATAAGAATAAGCGACATCTTTATCGGCATGAAAAGGAAGAATGCATCGACGTGGTTCCACGATTTAAATGCGTTTTGTGTTTCAATATGTTTCGTAGAAAGTATCATCTAGTGCGGCATATGAATAGTAAACACGGTATAGACTTAAAGTAGTACCACTGGTACTGGAGTGTTTTAATTAAGTTAAATTAGGTACATTATTAATTAAATTGTTCGTTACTGAACTAGATAACACAAAGTTTGATATTCCTTTCTTTCAATGACCGAATGGGCGTAATTGTGGAACAAAGAGTAGTACCTACTCCTAAATAGTAGGAAGTTCTACGAAAGTTTAGTTAATAACACATTATTAAACCAAATTTTGTGGTAATATTATTATTAAAAGGGATTTAGTTTAATCTAGGCCCGCAGTAGATTTCTAAGTAGTTAAGTATGCACAAAAGGAGAACTACCTTTTATTTAAATTAAAAAAACCCGTTACGATTGTGGCTGAATTACTAAAAACAGCCCGATGGACGGGATGAAAAACACTTGAAAATAATGGAATAGTTGCATAATGTACCTACTTGTTTATTTTTGGTTTTTTTACAAATAAAAAGATGTGAAGAATTAGCCACGTACCAAATAGATTTACAGTGTGACATATTGAATTATATATTTTTATACGTATAAATAGTATTTTACAAGTTCTCTTTCTTTTATTAAGGCAATTACAAAGTTCTGGAATCGGTCGGTTGTCACAACCATTCCTTGTAGACCGTAGTTTATTAAAAGCAGGGTTATTGTTAAAGTAATTGTTTGTTTCAGGAAGTGCAGAAAGGCGCATAAGGGAAATATTAACACTATCTGATATGTCTCGTTTTCGTTGTCCGAAGTGTTCAAGAAGTTACAAATATAAACATATTTTGAATCGACACATCAAATATGAATGTGGGTTACCTCCTCAATTTGCTTGTCACATATGTTCCTTTAAAACGAAACGTAAATATGATTTGACACTTCACTTAAAGCTAAAGCATACGTAAAAGTTTGTGAAAATTTTTTAATAAAACAGCTTGTTTCTCCTAACTGAATTCATTGAAACGTTGCATTGCATGGATATTTGTGCAATTATTTTTCCGACAGAACAGATCTTTATTTTCTTATTTTATATTGCAGAGATCTATTATGCTTCTTCGGAAGAAGAATATAATAGCATTAAAGCAGGAAGCCATTTATCCAGATACGGATGCTCTAAATGCTTAAAGACGTATAGCTTGAAACAGTCATTGGGTCGCCATCTGCGATTGGATTGTGGAAAATTACCTTCTTTTTTATGTCGATTGTGCCCAAAAAAATTTAAGCATAGATTTTTGCTTCTTAAACATATGCGTTTATCGCACAATGCCGATATACAAAATCCTAGAGATCAGTTTTTGACACTATAACTATCTAGACTTAATTTTAAGAGCAATTGCGATTCTCCCTATTTTACAATTATTTATTTTTTTCAGGGAATTTGTTTCCAAATGCAGGGTTAAAAATATTCCAAGTAAATAAACTAGAACAGCATCAATTTTCTGACCAAGTGTTCGTTTGTCCCAATTGTCCCAAAATGTATAAAGGAAAATACACGTTACAACGACATTTGAGATTAGAATGTGGAAAACTACCAACGCACAAATGCTATATTTGTGGGCAAATGTTCTTTCATAAACATAGACTATTAAGTCATGTTAAATCTTTGCATTTTCGTGGTATCGTCGAAAATTCCGCGGCTCATTAAATTAATTTTAGTCTAGTCATTTGTTATGTTATTATTGTACGATTCCTAATAAAGATTTATTTTTGCCAAGGTCTGTTGTGTGAACGTATATTTAGTGAAAATTTAAGAAATAGGAATTTTGGGATTTCCTTACAGTGGAGTCATTTTGTGTTAAAAAACCATATAACCGAGAACAATTTGCAAAGGAATTGATCTAAGCGGTTTCTGGATGAAAAAACGTGCTGAAAACGATGGAGTAAAGTTTACCAATCTGTGACGTCCGGAAATGTCTTAATCGGAAGTGACAAACCGGAAATAGATGGTTTTTGGCTCATAACTAAGTCAGAATTGCTTTTAGAGAAAAAAATGTTCTGTGCAAAATTAAAGAGCATCAAAATCCCTACAAAAATGTATATGTTACCGCTAAAGTTAGAAAAACGTTAATGGACATTGATTGAATCTGCAGATTAAAGGTTCTGATCAGTTAAAGTGCGAAATTTCCTTTAAATTAGTAACAATCTGTAGATTACCTAGTTAATCTGCACAGTAACACATTCTATGTTGTTAAAGTGCGAAAAAGTATTGAAAAGAGCAATACAAACACGTAATTCACGTGACAATAAATTATTATACTACTACTACTACTACTACTACTACCACATATCTAGTTCTGTCTTAGTAAAAAAAAGTTGTAAGGATTTGACCAAACAACACGGTGTTTTAATAAAAGTCAGCTGTTATTTCCACTGTAAGTAACTAATTTAATATTTTTAGGAATAGTTGTTAGGAGATCAGATGATGTTTTTACTTGCCTGGTATGTTACAAAGTATACAAATTTAGAAGATCGTTACAGCGACATTTGAAATACGAATGTCAAAAGGAACCGTTACAGATTTGCAATATTTGCGGTAAAAGATCACATCATAGGAGTAATTTAATACAACACATGCGTTTGAAGCATTCTTATTCTTCTGAACAGAAAGAATAACGTATTTCGTCATTTACGTGTAAATAAATTGTTATCAGTATTGTAAATAAAGGAAATCTAGAAACTACTATATAGTCACCTACGTTATACATGGAGTTTTTATTATTGTTTTAAACCCATCAACATACAATTTGTCCCTTGTAGGTAGGTACGCATGCAGTCTTCACTAATGATTTCATTTCCAGAAACGTCCAAATACTGCTTGGCAATCGAAAATGACGCGACTCTTCGTGCATTACTCAGTATCCCAGTCGATGGCCAATTCAAAAAGGAAGTGGGTAGTTCTTTGCGGAAATTTCAAATCATAAGTGATCAGATTATTCGCCCCGGTTACAGTAAGGAGTCACAATTTGCATGTCGACATTGCGGGAAAAGTTATCGTTGGAAATCCACAATGAGAAGACACGAACTGGTGGAATGCGGCGATAAGGAACCAAGTTTTGAGTGCCCCAAATGTCCTTACAAAGCTAAACAAAAGGGTAATTTGGGTGTTCATATGCGAAAACATCACCACGAAGAAAAACAAAAACAATAATGCAATTTGTGTGGTAAAGACGTTGTGCCTTATTATTATTCTAAACCTATACATGATTGATTCTTTATACTTATAGTGTATACTATTCTTATAAGTAGAACGTTATTATCGGAACCACATTTATTTTATTTTTAAGTGTTGTGATTAAAGATTGATTATATTTACATAATTAATGTTTGGTGCTTGGACAAATAAATCTATTTTTGTTATGCTTCATTTATAAAAACTCTACGATGGGAGTAACTTAACCCTAACATTAAGCATATGCTTTTCATTTTGTGTTTACAGTTAAGCATATGTTTACCTGCTGAAATACACGAGATCTTCATGCCGTTTACGCTTATTAGTGTATCAGTAAATTCAATTTCGATTAAAAAAATTTAATTAATAAACCACTACAACGGATCGTAGGGCCGTGTATTTTAACCTTCGGTCCATTTAGGTTGTAAAGAATATACAATTGGGATGATTTTATGACGTGTTGCAGTGTCGTACGGACAGAAGGGTAGATATTGAATCAATCATGTCTTGGCCATCGAAGTAAATGCTCTTGGTCTTTTTTCAGCGATGTCGGTGCAAGAATAACTGATGTTTTGAAATGTTTTGATCAAAATGCATATCGTCAACAAAAATGCATCAAATTCATGTCTTGAGCATTGCGATAATGCTCTTAGTTTTTTCCCAACGATCTTGATGCACGAATAACGATGTCATTATTTTGGTCAAAATATATGTGACCTTAGAAAAAGAATTTAACATCTTTGAATCAAGCACACGCAATTATCAAATGTACATGTAATGTACTTTTTTGGCATCAAAATAATGATGAGTTTCATCCCACCATGGATATCTCATAATCTCGTAATTCATGTGTAAGGAATAATTTTGGGTACCTACATTTTGCTCTATAACTTTTGACCTAAACCACAGAGAAGAGTTATACTGAATTGTTACACATCTTAAGAGTCATAGGGAATAATCTAATGAATCTCGATACATGACATGAATGCAATATGTTTATATATATTATAATTATATTATATGAGCCCACTGTTTTTCCTGTTCTCTGCACTCCTGCACTCTCAAGTCCTATAACGTGTGTTCTTGTTGAGCCAGCTTCCTGAAAATCAATAGCGTTCTACCTTAATGTCCCAAGGACCCGTTGACCAACCATATATCAGGGTATTTTTAAAAAGTTAGAGGCGCACACGGGCGGACAAAAATTAAATGCTATAAAAATACATTTGAGGATCATACCGAACACAGACGAACACGCGGAGGACCAAAGGACGGACAACCATACAAAATTATAAAAGATTTGAGGAGCCTCAATAACGTTATATTTTAAATTCAAATACACAGTACATTTGAAACTACCTAATAGAAGTGGATTTTTACTTATTGTTAAAAACTAAAAAAATCGTATTACGGGTATTACAAATTTCTTTCTTCAAAATAAATACATTATTCAAATGTTATATAGGTATTAAGGCGTACGCATGTTACCACTTATTATTAGTATGTGCATGTTATGGATGCCTTAATGTTCGACATTCGAGAATGGGAACGCATTAAATACTAACGGGATGGCAAAATTGCATGAAAATTTGAAATTTCCATAGTTATTACCAGAGGGTAATTCTGTATGTCTTCCTAAAAATTATAGGTGACATTACAGTTGTAGGCTTTGTCTTAATACCTAATAGAATTCCGGGATGAATATTGTTTGAGTACAACATAAATAATTGTGTTTAAGAAGTCTGATAGCCAACATTACAACTTGCTATACTTGTCAGTTTACGTTATTTATTTTTTTAATTCTATTTTTTAGTTTGTGCTTTTACATAGCAATATTCACTAGAACTTAAGATGCATGCCAATGTGCTATGCAAACGGTCAGTTTTGCATATTATTAGGTATGTCTATTTGCTCAATTGTTTGTCTTCTGGCAGCTGGAAATGTTTTGGTTTGGTAGTATTTCATGATTGAAAACCGGAAAATTACTTGTAGCTCTAGTGCATGCTCGAACATTATTTATAATGTCTCAGAATTAATTGAAACATCTTTCGTATTGTGTAGGTTTGAGGTGGTGGATTTGAAATAATGTACACAACTTTTAATCTTGTTAATGACTTACAGATTGGTATTGTAATTTACCAATGAAAATTGAATTAAAGGAATGGCAGGGTTGGACATTGGAAGAATATTCATCTCAAACACCTACGAAAATTATTAGGAAATCGACGCCTGCAAGCAAGCGGATACGCGGCAATTTTAGTTGCACGTGCGGGAGAACTTACGTGAGAAAGGATTCCTTGCAACGTCATGTTACATACGAGTGTGGGAAAGATCCTCAATTTCAGTGCCCGTTCTGTCCACAAAAATGTAAACGCAAAGGTCATCAAATGCGGCATATTAGAAGACAACATAAGGATAAGATTCGTGTTTTAGAAGAGAACAATCCAGAAATCAAAAAGAATAAAGAGAACATCGATACAATTAAAAAATAAGATTGCCTAGTTCTCAAAAAATTTGCGTTGTTTTTTTATTATTACTATTAAATTATTCATGGCAATTGTGATTTTTTATATGTGTAATTAACTACCTACTTGGTAGTAAGTTTAAGGCTAGTACTGAATGTATATGGGGATGATTTTACGGTTCTTGGTAAGAAGATTGCCTTTTTATTTCCCTCAGACATCGTATATTTTTTGCCTATACTACTAAGGCTTAGTGTTTTTACCGGAATCAGTATGTATACCATTTACGATACTCAACTTTGTCATATATGTGTTTTGCGTGAGTTGGATAGCTATAATTGTACAAATATGAATTTTATTTTGTTTTTGGTTAGAAAACGAAATTTGTGGCAGTCGGAAATAAATTATTTAAACAACCTCTTATGTCAATCGTATGTTATTAAGTTTACCTATAACAACCAATTGAAGAAGACACCCGAACAAGTTCTTTAGTAGCGTAATAACGGCTAACGTTTGGTTGCAGTTATAATAAAAATGATGCTTTTAAATAGTCACTTGTGCCATATACATTAGGAACGAATTTTTTTGTCTGATTACTTACAGATATGTACATTTTTTTTTCTTGTATGCTACATATGTATATTTAGTCAATAAAGTACAATTATTATTATCATTAATCAATAACCGACACTATACGTACAGGACACGTTCTAAGATTAGATTGAGACTTTGGAACTGTTATGTTACAAATGTATACTTATATATAACCAAGGCTGTTTCAACTCCAAGCTTAGAAATTATGTAAGAACCCACTTTCTTTACGACAACTCGGTAATAATTTTAGACGAATAAAACTTTTGGCGATTGAGAAATTCGTGCGGAAATTTATGTTGTCAAACGGTGTGATTAAGCAATAATCACACGTGCTATAGTAGAAAAATAGTGCAGAATTTGTAATAATACCCTATCCAATAGACAGAAATACACGTCACATAAAGTATAAATTAACTTGTGTAAAATATTGCTTATCTTTTGTGATATTTAGTTGTTTATTGACACCAGTGTTTGTTTCAGCTCAAGATTTACGGGTATCTAAACCATGGGAAGCATGGTCACCCCATCTCTCACTCCCATTGTTTCTTATGCACGAAAATATGAAAAAGTCAATACTTGCCATGACAAATACTTCTCTTGATCTCAGCGTTACCTCAAAATCGTCAAAACACCAAAATCACCAAACTACAGATGTAAATGGTTTTGCGTGTAGCGTCTGTGGTCGTGTATATAAATTGAAAAGTTCATTGCGTAATCATCAAAAATGGGAGTGCGGAAAAGATCCTCAGTTTAAGTGTCCTTACTGTAGCTACAAAGCTAAGCAGAAAATGCATATGGCACGACATATGGAACGTATGCATAAGGAAATTGATTATTCGGCTGTAAAAAGTGAAGTTGAAACTACCGGTAATTAGCACGGTATTATAAAGTTTCCTGGATAACCTCAAAGCGTTATATTAAGTGTCAATGCTACTATTTCCATACTTGTGATAAATTTAGTGTGCGCACATAAGCTTGTCTGAAACTGTAAATGAAAAATGTTTGGTAGTACACTGAGGAGCGAAACCAGTTTCGGTGTAAAATGTGATGAAGGATTTTTTTCAGAAGATGTGTTCTAGAATACATTTTGTGATTAAAAGTACCTTCTGATTTAACCATCAGTTTACCTATAGCAGACATATCTAAAAGTTAACAAATTAAAAGGTGGCTATCAAATTACTTGTTAATGCGTTGCAGGATTTTTCACAAAAATTTCTTTACCATCGTTTCCTTACATTTTCGTTTATAAGTATTCTTAAAGTAAACATGCGCACATTATACTTTTAGTCTTTTAAGCAGCTTTATTAGAAAAGTACCACTTAAACAGTGTGCTACAGTTCCAATAAGCTCTATAGAGTGAAAAGTCCGATAGTGCCTCAGGTCTGCAGTTCCTTTAAGTAGGAAGTTTTGATGCCTTATATTACCTCGTTTGGCTTTGGGATTGTTTTTTCTAGCTTAAGGGTGGCCTCAAATAGTGTTTTTTTAGATATTATGTGAACTATAAAGTAGAATTACGCTAGAAAAACTTCCCGGTGGTAGAAATACGATATTATATCTACTTATATACATATCTAAAAATTACTTTCATATTGTTGATTTACCATATGGAATCCGTGACAATATGAAAAATTAGTGCCTTTTTAGGTTTTGAAAAGACCTTGACCTGTTTGCTTATGGTATGTATAATATTTGTTTATATTTTAACTGTTAGTGGATCTTGATTACAACAATCAGTACCACACAAAGTCACGTTTCTGTAAATTAGCGCTCGAAAAATATGGATTATTCTACACTTATACATGTAAACAAGTAGCTACGCGTATTTTATCGAAAAATGTATTTCCACAATTTTCAGCATTGATCATTGATGCTGCGATTTTTTTCACCACAGAAACAGCAAACAGTATTTTTTCTATTGACAGATCATCTATTGATTATAATAGGAAGTCATGATATTTCCTAGCTGGTTGTGAAATATGAAGCGTTAAATATTATAATTTGAGAAATTTTGTATCTGTGAAACGCATTTTTGTTTTTTTTTCAAAACTAGACAAAATGCAGCACGTAACGTATGATAAATGCTTTTGTTTTGTTTAATTTAAGTCGATAAGCTATTGCATTTAGAGTTTTATTTTAGTCCATTGATATATTGTTATATTTGCTGGGCTTAGCATGCGTTTGTCGGAGGACGCAACTTTATTTTTTAGATATCAAGGAGGGGTTAGTCTAAAGTTAATTCTAAGTTTGTGAGGTTGCAGTCCTTGTCTCGCGGCCGCCATCTTTAAAAAAGGCGTTTATCTGACAAACTGAAACTATTGGTCTCGTAAAAAATTGATTAAAACATTTTTTAATAAAAATAAAATTCTCTTCAACTTTCGTCCAGTAACTTTCAGTCGAATAACCACAAAAAAACAAAGTTATAAACGAAATTGATTAATATTTTGTAAAATATTCGGATTTGGTCGTTATAACATTTTTTTTGGTCATTTTACAAAAAAAAATTACAGACAATTTTTATAGAGGAGTATTCAAGGCATAATTTTCATTATAAACTTTTTCACTTATTCACATTATTCACTTATTAAGATTTTACAGCCAATCTATTCTACAAAACAGTTCGTAAACATTGTTCATCGACCTCATCATTTTTTGCTACAGCTCGGTCAAGTAAAATTTTGACTCCTTTCGCCTTCACAGTTCTGATTTTATGTTCGCCTAAAGGTTTTTTACAAATAAAACAATCACGCATGATGGAATAATACAAAAAGCACGCTTGAAAAAGTCTAAATGCTGATTAAAAATATATAATAAATATTATATATATATATAAATAAATATATCACCCGATTTTTTTTACATGCGGTCGATTATCGATGCATTTAAGACTTTGTTGGCAAGATGCGCTTCCTATTCGTCCACGAAAACAACGTTTCATATTCTTGATAATAGGCCTTAGTGGATTTGGATTTTTCTCCTATAAAGTTTTCATCTAATTTTGCAACCATCCATTGAATTGACGGTGTATTATCTTTTTCGACCGAAGTCATTTTATTTATATAATTGGTCTTACTGCTGCGCTCCGTGCCATTAAACTCGTTGCGCATGCTTTAAAGACTTGATTATACACTTGTCTCTTAATATACTATTTTGTGAGACCAATAGTTTTTCAGATAAACTGTAAAAGTTATTTTCATCTCTTTTTCCAAGATGGTGGCCGCGGGACAAGGCCTGCAACCCCACAAACTTGGATATAACTTTATAGACTAACCTTGATATCTCAAAATAATATGGCGTTCTCTGACAAATGCAACCCCAAATGTAACTGTTCAATGAACTATTTATTTTCTGGTTTCAGAAAGATGTCTTCAATAAAAGCCTCAAGAGGTGATTTAGCCATTATATAAGCTTATTTGAAGCTTTTTGTTTCATAAACGTTATAAATGAACATAGTTTCCAATGCATATACACGTACTTACTGACCCACTCACGCTATAAGTAGAATATTCCATATTTTTGCGAACTAAATTATTATTAAGAAGGGTTGATCATCTCGCTGTCTGTTTTAATGTGTCTAACGTCCGATTTTTAACCGGAGACACGAATGTCCAAATGTCCAGTGAGCTATACTTGTGAATTTGCAAATATTATATATATTTAAGCAAGGAATGCTTGTACTTTCTTCCTTTCACATGTGTAAAATTGTGAAATATATTTTTATATTGTTATCGCTTTTGATGATGTTAAATGCTCATATGTAGTAAAACTTTGTATGGTGAAGGGATGTCATAAAAAAGCTATTTCAAAATATCTGAAAATACTCATATGTAACTTTGTGATGTTATAAAGTGATTCTTACCCGTAAGTTATTATAAGGGGTGGGTTATGTGTTGGTTGGTTTTTAAAACAGTAAGTGAACTCCATTTTGGTTTATTGTAGTGCTTCAACTACTCTTCAAATGTTCAGGTGAAAAAAAACTAACACATGCTCCACCCTACATATCCAGTTCCTTTTTATATTTTATTGTGTACTAAATTTCATACAAACGTTCCTATACACATATATCATTACGCATACGATTTTTTAGAAACCTTGCTTAGTTTTATTATTAATAATTAGTAATAGTTGATAAGTAAGGCATTTTATATTTTTCCGCAATATATAGGCATGCGCTTATTTTTTATTGTTTGGTCGTAAAATTTTGTATCAAACTTTTTATTAATAAAAGAATTACCCTTATTAATTTAATATACTAATAGTTACACTTGAAATTTCTTTATATTAGAAGTGCAATTTGCAGTAAGTTATAATTTGTTTCAGAATGGTACTATGAACACCAAAAGAAAGTTTGGCATTTGAAAGGGAGATGAAAATACTGATTAGTTGAAAACTAAATGATTTTTTTTTAGAAATGGTCAACTTGAGATTCAATTGTGAAAATTGTTGGAAAAGTTACAAACACAAAGCTCATTTATTACGTCACAAAAAGTATGAATGTGGCAAAAAACCAACATTTCAGTGCCCACTTTGTGATTATACGTGTTATCGTAAGGATGTACTTCAACAACATCTTTTAACTAAAAGAAATCATCAAACATTTAACTGGAACTCGCAGAACTAAAGATGGATGGTATTATTTATTTTATTTCTATATTTCAAATAAACTTCCAGTTTGATTTGTAAATTTTAGATCAGAGTATTTATTGTATGAAATTAAAATCAATTGCCGAAATAAGATTTTTAATTTATTAAATTGCCTTTTATGTTGTGAATGGTTAAGGAAAGGATTCAGTTTTCAGCGCATTCGTTGATTTATTTAGCAACCGTTCTCAATAGTTTGTTATTCACATAGCTATAATAAAAAATATAAAAGGTTACAGTATAAAAAAGAACCAGTTGAAGCAATTAAATATTTGCTTGTGTGATGTATATGTTTAGAAATCGTACGGTCACAATACAAGACAGTTTCAAATGGTCTTAAGTTCTCTTCAATTATTTTGAAATTTGTACAAGACTAATATTTTTTTTGCTTTTATAGTGTGCACGATTTACCTATAGCACAGATTTTGTGGTTAATCTGTGGCTATAGGTTTAGGTAATTCCTTTGTCTGAAATTATTGAACTAAACAGTTTTGTGATCCTCTACGGTTATTACTAATTATTGCAGACTGTTCAAATATGCAGTATCGCATCAGTTTTATGTTGAAGAGGACATTTATACAAACAAAAGTAAAGAATAAAAGAATTTTCACAGAATGCAGTAGGGTTGCAATTAAATTGGTTAAACGCACTCGCATATTTTCAGGTAAGAGTAAATAAAAGGTCTGTGTGTGCAGTGCACACACTTACCTTTCAAATCGACGCGATGGCTATATTTACTTCAATGGAAGTATCTGCAGTCAAAATTCTTTGAAATATTTTAACAGCAACTTTGAAATTCGCCTGCGTAGACGCATACACGTTTTCTTATGTAACTAACCCATGTAGTACTTTTTTTCTGTTTTGTTAGTTGCAATTTACTCGGATTTACATACAGTTTTTTTTAACTGTTTTATCTAAATTCATTAAAATATTTTTCAGGTTTCGTTTGTGGAGCTTGCAATAAATCTTACAAGTATAAGTCTACTTTAAATCGACATACGCAGTACGAATGTGGGAAAGCGGGTTGCTTTAAGTGTCCTTATTGTACTCATGTGACTAAACAAAAACATTGCCTAAAGATTCATATAGTCAATCGCCACATGGATAAAAAGCAGGAGTTCAAACATTATTTATATCAGCGTAATTAACTCAGTGTTTTAATATGGTTATAGATTGTACATACCGTGTGTCCCAGGGAGAACGCACCATAGGGAAACCGAATTAATGTCAGGATCCACGTGGCTTTTGATATGTATTTTGAAGTTAGCGTTCAACGTACGTTATTGCGCTTGCCTGATTCTAGAAAGAGATTGGAGTAGTACATTAAACGCTAATTTCACAGGTCACGTGGATCCTTCGCGTAAAAATACATTGTCGTTTCCCTATATGGTTCGTTCTACCTGGGCCACACTGTACCTATATGCCTTCTACGATTGTTTACAAAGTAAGCTGCCTGTAGTTCAAAAGCTTCGAATTTGTATCGGATTAAATATAACATAAACCTTATTTATTTATTCCTTACAATTATTTATCTGTCTCCAGTATCCACGTCATGATCCAGAAGTAAACTACCGCTGGTGATGAAGCAGGCCATGCAAGAGTAATGAAATTTCTAAGTGGCTTTGAGCAATTGTACGTTAGTGTAGGGTGAAAGCTAATTCAAATGTTTACTGCCATATAACGGCCGGAAAGCACCACTGTACAATTCGCAGTTCTCACGAGTTTTAAGTTTTGTAATGATGATCACAATATATACAGGATGTCTGATGAACTGAGCTTATAGTATACACGGTGTCCATTTTTCGAGTGCCACTATGGGAATCTCGCTTAGCTTAAGAGATAGAAAGTTGGTTAAATGGGGGCAAAGTTGAGAATTTCCGTGCTGAATAACAATCTGAAAAGAAATTTAAAATATCATCAATAGTTTTGAAAATATCGCAAAAAACGAAACTTTCTGATTTTCGTTTTCAATTTTTTCATGGTAAACTAATCGTATTTGAAATTTCTATAATTAACACATTATTGAGACACTTTTTAATGGAGATTTCGAATATGGCATCTCTTTTTTAATAGCTTTAAAGATGACTGAGAAACGTGGCAACTTTAGTTTTTCTTATGGTCGCCATTTTGAATTTTGACATTTTGAGATTACGTCTTTTTTTTCTCTTTACAACGATATACCACACATGGAGGTTCAGTATCACATTATTCCTAAAAAAACAATTTTTAATTTTTTGGGAAAAGTGCTTTGCAAAAACAAGGCGTTATTTTATTGTGAACAAAAGTTTGACAGCTTGCTCCATCTGTCTGGTTGCAGGGTTGGCAGGGAACTACTTGTGTTAAGAAAATGCTATTTTCATCTGTACAGAATTGAACCTTCGTTTTGCAAGAAAATTATAATTCAAATTAGAACAAAATACATAAGAATAAGTAATATTTTCGGAATAAAACTAGCACAAAATTCGTAACTTTGTCCTCATTTAACAAAATTTCTATCTCTTAAGATAAGCGAGATCCCCATAGTGGCACTCGAAAAATGGACACCGTGTAGTATATGGGAAACTAATATGTGACTAGATTTTTCAAAAATTGTACATAAGGGTTGTTCAATAATACTGTTTCATCTAAAATGTTTTTAGTTCTATACGACGACTTCTGGTATCATTATCATATTTCTTATAACAGCTTTTCATCTACGAGGTCTTTTCGGCAATAGAGTATTACAGCGTTGAAAGTTGCACCTTTACACAAGACAAGTTGATGTGATTATTTCCACATGAGACGCAACCGAGTTGTATATTTTGTGTAGGTTTGTACAATTTTTTGCCTGACAGAATTAGTGTTATACGAATCGTCCGCTCTCGCGTATCTTATTTTCTTATGCGACATCGATACTATATTTGAATAATTTTTAGAAGGACGTCAAAAATCCTACAAATGCATTAACTGCAGTAGGAGTTATACATGGCTGCATGGCCTAAGTCAACATCAAAAATATGAATGTCAGAAAGAACCACAGTTCTTATGTACAGCAGGTGGTTGCTACTACAAAACAAAAAGGAAGGGATCTTTGAAGGCACATATGCTGCGAATACACTTCAAGCAACCAAAGGAAGAAATACACACGCTTTTTAATGATATCGGTAATCTATCTCAAGTTGGTGGCAATTCACGTAACAGTTTTACCACAGTATCACCCTACGGACAAGAGTAAGCTCTAGTACTATGTGTGCTTCCACGTACATATATACCTACTCACTTCTTCGTCATTAGCATTACAAATGTTGTAAATATCTAAAATAAACGTCTGCTTCGTTTGATACTCTGTGAGCGTAATAAATTCCCATATTGATTTTCAGGTGTTACATAAATATAAGAATTAAGGTTATGACTACAATTGCATATTAAAAACCCGTCACTGGTGTTTTACATCAGGGCGTTGAAGAAGTAAATGTGTTTACAGAGTATTTCGTTTGATGTAACTGTAGCAGGTAGTGCATGACTGATTTGTTTATGTTTGCTATAGTTGCACGTTTACAAAATGCTAGTTATCATAAAGAATTGTACCCATTATTTAAATATGAACTGGACCAAGAAGGTAATTATTAAAGAGCTAAGAAACGTAATATATGATGCCCATTCAATATTGAATATTATTTCTTGTCTTGACTACAGTAAAAATAATGTTTATTTGTGTAGTGGGTAAAATGCGATGTCGTCTGTCAACAAATTGGGAAGAAGATGAATTGGGAGATTATTTTCCGTGCGAAAATTGCGGTAAAGTGTACAAGCATCGTGGAAATATGCGTCGACATATGGCATATGAGTGCGGCAAACAAGCACTTTTTACTTGTAAGTACTGCGCCCGTAAATTTCATCAACTATCTAATTTAAAAAGGCACTGTGAGACTCAGCACAAGAATGGTGACAAAAAATGTGCCTTTCCAAATTTTGCTTTCAAAATTTCATAGTTGGATTACTATCGCATGTAATTTCGTAAGTTTGGCGATGCTCTCTACCTAAGTTTCATTTTGGTTCATTTATTTTTCTGAGCGTACTCCATTACATCATTATGCTTTGTTGAATATTGATTTTATTGTGTTAAATTATCACTATAAACTTGTAAAACTGTCATGTTTGTGGAACAATGCGTGCTATTTAAGATATATTTTAAGCACCACCTGTTTAGTTAAAATTATAGACGATGGAATGGTTTACTAACTGTTTGTGTGACGAACTTTAATCGTGTTAAAAGAAAGTTGGATAACCTAATTCTAATTTGGCTAGCTGATTGTCCGGAAGTATTCATTAATCATTTAGGGTGATAGTTAATTAACATGCATTCATGTATTCATATATAGTAATCCTCCAAATTATGTGTTGTAGACCACAATTTAAGTTTGAGCAATCGTCCTATAGTGAAATTCTTTCATATTATTCAATGCTTCCGATCTCCTAAGATTTTTACGACTGCATGCAAATTTATAGTCCATAATAATATTGGATTTGGAGAACGGTTGCTTTATAAATGATGTATACTATAACTTTATATGTAGGTTAAGTAGTGCTATAGTATATGTGTTGCTTATGATGAATTTTCCTCGTACACCGGTAAGAAAAGAAGACGTAGCCTAAAGATGATCAACTGTTCATAGTTACCATGTCTTTGACGTAAAACTAGATTAAATTGTTTTGTAGCTAGAAATAAGTGGAGCTTTGTGTTTTGCAAATATTCAAATAAATGTGATTTTGAAATGCGTTTTTCACTGCGTTTAGTGGTATGTCGCTTGTTGCAATAGGTTTGTATTGATTAATTATCGCATATTAAAACCCTATTTTTTAGGAAATGAGATTTTTGTTTGTCCTCGGTGTGGCAATACTTATAAAGCAATAGGATCTTTAAAAAGACACATTAAATACGATTGTGGACGTGTTGCGAAACCAGTTATCACCGGATATACTGTTTCACCATCGGGTTACGTCTGTCGAGGTTGTCAGAGGGTGTACAAAACATTTAGTTCGTTAAAAAGACATCTCAAGTTTGAGTGCGGAAAAACTGCGAATATCGAATGTCCCATTCGTGAATGTAGTTATAGAGCTAAAATCAATTGTAGAATGTTGCAACATGTTAGGATGGTTCATAAAATTGACTGTTAAATCAATATAGCAAAAAATTGTTTCTATTTAAATATACATTATATATAGTTTGTAATATAAAAAAATGTGTTTTTTTTCAATGGTGGCTAGTTCATAACATAGTTCTAATAGATGATAACCCAAAAAATAATCGATATCGAAAATCATCAAATGTAAAATAGACATTCTATTTGTGTCTTTTTGTGGTGTATCAAATTTACAGGTTCAATCAATCTCGAAACTATGATTCGCTATTTCTTTGCAATACAAAATCGGATTGTCGGATTGAGTTGCTTTAGGTATTTTAAAAACGTGAAATTTTTTCTATATGCGGCAATTTGATTGATTGATAAGTTCCTTTCTAAAGCAGCTTAATAAAATTAAAAAAAATACGTATTTTCTCATCATGCATAAGCGATAAATCAAATATTATTTTATTGAGTAATTTTCCGATGAAATTCGACGAACCTATAGTGAACCACCGGCTGGTGCGACCCGTTACTAACGACATCCACGATTCTAGAGACAAAGTTGGCACAACTGCTATATCAGAGGGACGTATTACTATCATAACTATATTGCATTTTGTTTTGTAGTTGCTGTACTTTAGAGATGCCTATCCGTAGATGCATGTTTTAAATGTGAAACAAGCACCCGCTAATTCTTCAATATCATTTTAGATTTTGTGAAACCACATAAATGCTCTAACTGTACTAGGGCTTATATGCACAAGTCGACACTCTATCGCCATATCAAATATGAATGCGATGGAATAGCCAGGTTTGGCTGTCCCATCTGTGATAAAGCATACACCCAAAGCAATTCGCTCAAACAACACATTCGTGCGATGCATTCTGAATTGGTTTTATAATTACATTTTTTTGTTCATCTGTCGACATTTATGTCTAGTTGTTCACGCTTATAAATATGTTATCTATTTTTAAACAATAAAAAATTTTTCTAATTATTGAAATTGTGATTTTGTCTCCTCTTTAAAATATGGTGTCGCTTTTTAGTTACATACTACGTTTATTTCTTCTATACTAACATTTTCCCCTCATTTGTACATAGGCATATTTAATAATAAATAACTCTTTATGTACATATAATTACGCATTATGTTTTGCACGTATGGTCGGTTTAATTACAAGAATATCTAATTGTGATTTCAGAATTTTTGATATTGGACTCTATAATACCTCCCGAAGAAAATGAAGTATTACTATCCCTTCTGCATAAGTCACCGCCCAGACAAAAGAACCCTGGTCGTAAAGCCATGCGCAAATATAATGTAGAAGGTGAACGATCGTCGATACGTCCCGGATATAGTAGCGATTCCCAATTTGTTTGTCGTCATTGTGGTAAAAGATATCGCTGGAAATCAACAATGCGAAGACATGAACAAGTGGAGTGCGGTGGAAAAGAACCTCGGTATCGCTGTCCTATATGCCCTTATAGGGCGAAGCAAAAAGGGAATTTGGGTGTGCATTATCGCAAACACCATCTGTAGTGCCTTTAACGTAACATTTAATGATGAAATAATTTCTTCCCAATCTTCGCAGAAGGGGACAACAAATTCATATATATCTTAAATGCACCGGACGTCGCCTCTGGGAAGATCAGGGCGAATACACCAAATGTCTTCTTGTTATCGATTTTTATGAATTTTATATTAGTATACAATTAACCGTCCATATATTAGAGTGCAATTTTTATACATTGTTTATGAGGTCATGTAAGTGGTGGATTGTTATATAATATTTTGTTATGAACACTGGGATAGTATATATGAAACTGTTTTCTAAATAAATTTTTCTAGGGTTTTATATGTATCCAATTTTCTTGTGTATGTACGGAGATCAAAGCAAATATTAATCGTTATGTAACGAACTATCTTCTGACTCTTTTTATTTTTAGAGACTGCAGAAATAAAGCATTATTTACTTCCTGCAAGAGGGCTAGTGCGATTTCAATGCAGTAGATGTTCAAAAAATTACAAAAATAAAACTAGTTTGAGGCGTCATTTGAAATTAGAGTGCGGTGTACCACCCCAGTTTCCATGCTCTCTGTGTAATCATCGATCTAAAAGAAATCATGATTTAACTGTACACTTTCGTGCAAAGCACAGTGATACAAAACCGATTTTCAATTATTGAACATGTATATTTAAAATTAAAGTGATATCTAGCACCATTTACTTTATTGTAACTATAGAATTATCTGGTATCTATCGCTTTAATTAAACTTGAGAGCTTTTAATTTAATTTTGATTTATGTCTAGACTATCTTGCCAAACCGTCAACGCAATTTCAACTCCTTAAAGAAGTCATAACGGATAGCTATATTGAGGATTGCTCTTCACCTGTCACGATTAAAGTTGATCCAGGTATATCTAGTGAGCTTAGCAATTTCATTGACTTCGTTTGCCTGTAGACACTATGTCCATACTGTTATACATCAAAGAACAGAATAATCGAATTTTGTCTATCTTAACAAAACGATTTACGGCGGTCTCTATTTCCCAACTCCCCGATGATCTACCTATTGAGTTTCCATTACAAAGCATTAACGAAATTTTAATACTGGAAAATTATCTGAATAACGAACATTCAATAACGTCTTTGGTAAGTTATACTAACAGCTATGGCCATGTATCTATCTAAATAAACGAAAAAACATTTCATTTTAGTGTACTTATTTCTCAACTTTGGGAGGAAGAGATGCCATATCCTGTACAAACAACATTCTCAAAAGAATGCTCAGTAATACGGTGGCTCAAGAATTTAGTTTCTACGGTTCAAGGAAGCCTAAAAAAGCATTCTCAACTTTAAAACTTAAATATCTTACAGTTCGTAAGTTTTTCTAAGAGTACATTCTGTAGATTTTTATATATTCGTATCTTAGGAGCAGTACAATTAACGTGTTCGATGGCAACCGAAAACGAAATTTGCGGATACATAAAAACATGGCTTAAGCACGCGCCTCAACGTTTGTCTAATGAATTAAAACTAAAGAACAAGTCAAATTAATTTTATTACGTTGTTTCTTATATAACTGAGATTTTTTGTCAGCTTGTAAGTTGCATTAATACATAAGTACCTAAAGTGTGTTGTCGTTTTGCAAATGATTTGTTACTTCTTTCGATCATCCATGAGAGCGTTGAGTGAAAATTATTCAATGATGAAAGTGATTCCATTAATGTTGGTTTTATAATTCTCGCAACGAGAGATTTTCCCCTACGTCATTATTTGGTGCGCATCTCGCATATTTACACTCTCTCTCACAATGGTACGCAACCCTATATAACCGACCTTATTAAGATCTAATGACGCAGGTCTAAACACTTCTAGCAAAGATTGTATGTTAATTGTTTTGTTTTGTAGGTGACAAGATGAACTACGTGTGCAAAACTTGTGGAAAAGTGTACAACAACAAAGGCACACTTGCGAGACATGCAACTTACGAATGCATGCAACAAAAACGATTTCATTGTACCTATTGTAGTCATAAATGTAACAGAAAGGATAATTTCAGACGGCATCTCGTAATTAAACATGGAAAAATTTTATTTTACTCATAATGGGTTGTGGTGCGGGTTTAAGAATAATATATAATTTATTTAATACTGTAACATACTCTTAAATAATTCAAAGTAGAGATTGTAGATTCAATTTTTACCATTCAATTATATTTTTAATGAAATTTTATTCTAGGAGTACGTACTTTTGTCTATACTAGAGATCAAAATGGGCGATTCGTTTGTATACAATGTGGTTTATCCTATAAACAAAAGGGCCACCTTTCGAGGCATATAAAATACGAATGCGGAGTGGAGCCAAAGTTTCGTTGTAACTTTTGCAGTCGAAGATTTAAGCATAAAAACAGTTTACAACTACATACTCGTTTACAACATCAACCGTTTGCTTTTTAGCGCTTTGTTTATTTGCTTTTTGTGATTTTTTTATACACTCATTTGAATTATTTACTTTTTTAAGGTTTATTATCATGTTACGTTTGTCAAACGACGTTCCGTTGGTGCCTTATTTCTGTAGCATAACTTACTCTGTACTATATAATCTCACGCGAGGTGATTATGTTAGATTAATGATTGAGAAATTAGTTCTAAAAAAACTCAGCTGATTTACGCTTCCTATGTTATTAATTGTTAAGTAAATACGGAGTGAACCTCTGGAAATGTCTATATATTTTTCATAATTCAAAAATGAGTGGATATGGATTGATACTTTTTGTGTTGTTGTCTGTTACATTGGGTCATACGTTATGCAGAAGGAATTAGTAAGTAGCAGCTCTTATTATATCATACGCGCATTTTCGTTAATCATTGTCTCAAGTATGTGTATTTCCAATTTTTGATTGACTATCTATAAGGAGAAAATACATACTTCAAGTTTCGGTACAATGTGCTGTTAATTTAAAAATAGGCATGGACATGCTCCAGATCTAACTTCGACGAGCTGTTACACATAAATTGGAAAAGCCCTTCAGACTGCCGTAACATTCAGACAACTTCACAATTAACGATTCATTTCTTTGAAATACTCTCCACACGGATACGTTTAAGTTAGTTAAGTTATATCGTATTACCTATTGTTTTAGACCCAATTTAATAGTAGCGTGTATCCTTTTTTTATTATTAGTAATATTTTAATGTTTTTTTAATACTTCGTTGAGTATGATCTGATTACGCATTTTTATATAGCGGACTTTATGGTGGCTATATTATATGTAAGAACTTTTATACGACAATAAACATATTTTTAAATTTTTAATCATGTTTTTTTTTGTTTTAAATAGATTTTACTTAATAGTCTTCGAGTTTTCTTGCCTTAACGTACGTTCCGTTACTTCTTTTATTATAATTTTACAAAAATATTTTGCCTTGGTGACTGGAATCTATTAACTTGTCTGGAAGAGGCGCATGTAAGATCAAGCGTTCAGATAATGGCAATTTTTTTCTTATTTTACTTGATGTTTGATTCTTTAAATTACAGGTACAGATCTCGAAAAGGCATATACGTGTTTGGTGTGCAATAAGAAGTATAAATATAAAACATCTTTACAACGTCATGAAAAGTACGAATGTGGAAAGGATCCCAAATATAAATGCACTTTATGTAATCACCGGACAAAGCACAAAAGTAACTTATTAGCTCATTTTAGTACACATAAAGAATATCTGGAGATTGTAAAGTTTCGATGAATCATCGGATTTACTTGATAAAGTATGTTCATGTATTGATAATTAGAATAAACTCGCTTGAAGTATACATTTATTCCTTTTTAGTAACTTGTTACGAGGTGTCATCATTTACATGTTCTTTAAACTAAAATAATTATTTTTTAGATCTGCTGTTCCAGGAACATCGTCACATGTGCCAAATATGTAGGAAAATCTATCGTCATCGTTCTTCCCTTTGGAAACATCAAAAGTATGAATGCGGAAAATGTCCAACTTTTTTTTGTATTGTAAGTGGTTGCGCTTATAAAGCGAAACGAAAGGACAATTTGAAAAAACATTACTTGAAATATCATTTGCATTCAAAGTAATTTAAATCGCTGTACCCGTTGTAGCTAATTGTACGATAACTTAAAACTATATACCAAAATATAGGTCTAGAAATGTAGTCGAATTAGTAACCTACTTCTTTGATGTTTGGAAAAATCATTTCATTATTAGGTACATCATAATCATAATTGAATGAATCATTCTTTTCAGATAGCCAACAATTGTATGGTGTCGTAGCTAGAGAGACTACAGAAGACATTTCTCGGCATCGATAACGGCGTTATGAATATTTGATATACCTAGCATATTGATATGCTATTCCTTCATTAATAGATGTTTTAGTTTTATAATTAACACACTAATAATTGACTCTACTCCGTGGTTTACAGAGAAAATATTGAGAGTCTAAATTTTTAATGTAAATACTTCGAATTTCAAGTTTTTGCTACTTAACATCATTTAAGATCATATGTGATCATTACCAACAACTGCAAGAAATTTATTTAAAAAAAATAAAACTTTAACAAAACGAACACTCTTCTACAGGTGGTTTCGTCAGAAAGTAACATGTTATAGCAAAATTATGTATTTTATACTGAACCGAGTACTTGTTATTCTCTGTTTATTGCAGTAAAATACATTAACCTATAGGTAATAAGTGATGAGAACGTTTTATACCCATCGCTTCAGCTATATTTAGCAATTTATTATTGTCAAACTCAAACAACTAAACCATCGATGTGGAGTTTTACGAGTCGATGCTAACTGGGACGTGTTACTTAAAAACAATGGTCTCGCTTTTGATCATCTTTTGATGTTATACGACGACAGTATGCCACTTTATTTAGCCCAGCGTATCTAGAACGCATTTGAGGAGGTAATGTGGCACCATACCCTTTCACCATGTCTATTATTATTATTACACCATGAAATAATCTCCAGGCACTCATCTTTAGAGGGCGAGTCGACTCTACGTATAAGTCTGGTATTTTCCGATTTGTATATTCTAAAAATATTTATTAAAAGTAGAAAGCTCGTGTAACGCTTGCTGAAGTGCATGGGTGGTGCGGTTATTACCTACTGTCTAGTAATTTGACATTTCATTTCACTTCTGTAGTATCAAATTGACATTCCAGTACGTTACCTGTCTGTTGTTTTAATACTACCAAGATTTATTTTAGAATTCGTCCTGTTAGAAAAAATAACACAATCCATTGATCTGTTAGAAAAGCCAAAACGTGCAAGAAATAATTTAGGGATTGACTCGGGTCACGCTTGTCCGGAATGTGGCCGAATTTATAAATTGAAGAGCTCTCTACGAAATCATACGAAATGGGAATGCGGTAAAGAACCGCGTTTCAAATGTCCCTATTGCGACTATAAGGCTAAACAAAAAATGCACCTCGTTCGGCATCTTGATCGTCTACACAAAGAAATTGATTACGCCATTTTATCTGAGATGGATATTACCTTCGAGACTGACGACGTATTTTAATTTTTGATTTTTGTTTTACACTACCAATTAATTATAGCCTTAAATTATGTATTTTGCTACTGAGTTTTTTTTATAGTAAATTTTTAAGTTTGTTTTTAAGCATACATGACGTGTTTGTATATACGTTACCATTATATCTTACCATAATTCGAATCCATTAATCTAATTATTGTATTATAAAGATTGCCGAATATTAGCTATTAAAGATGGGAGTCACAAATCTGCATGCAATCACTCAAATGTAATATTTTTTAACTCTCAGCTTTTAAATGAACTGTAAGCTTTTTATTTTGTATAATACATACTCACAAGTTCTTAGGTGTAGTTTAATTTTCTTATCCATGCTGTCGCATGACTGACTCATATTTCCAGATGTGAAATTTATCTTTAATCTATTTTAGGATTTCCATTTTCCTGTAACGTGTGCTCAAAAAGGTACAAAACGAGGGGTTCTTTGAAACGCCATCAAATCCTTGAATGCGGGATTGGCCCGCAATATCAGTGTCCATATTGTCCTAAGAAGTGTAGGCAGAAGGTTCATTTACGTTCACATATGTGTCGCATACATAGTACAGTGCTTGCTGTAAGTCACGAATTTTTGTGGTTGCTTGTATTTATTTTCATTATATTTATTGCCTAGGAATTTAACAAACGTCATACCGATACAACATAGCCGATTTGAAATCGAAGTAACTGGAATTAAGAATGAAATAAGTCCGACTGTAATGCAAATATGTACCTATAAAATGCTAATATTAAATATATATTGGCAACATATCCGACGATTTTTTTCACTGTATTAAGGACCCGATTTTTTAAGAAATAACATTTGTTCAAGACGCAAGGATGTTTATGAATTTATATTTCAAATGGTTGTCTTGATTTACAAAAAAAAACTTGTTAGGAATAATAATACAAACATGTTGACTAGCTACAGTGACGTCATTGACTTTGAATGCAGAGATTAGGTTAAATAATTGCTTTTGGTGTTACGAAGACAATTAGCTTTTTTTGTACAAAAAATGCCTTCGTTATTCTAAATACTATAGAAATCTTCACTTAGCATGCGTAAAAGTGGCAACATTGTTAATTAAGAAAATTGGAGTCGGTCGGACCCAGACTGTTGAGGGTTTCTGCTTCTATTCCGAATGGGTAAACCGAAGGTGTGAAAGTGTGTTGAATTGAGAAAGTGGTTCCGACTTAAACGCCGCCAAGAATAAATATACTAACAGTAAAAAGGTTTTCACCCTAAAGCGAGCAATATTAGTGCATTTTCTATTTAATGATCGGTACTTTTCAAAAGGTCATAGCTATGTGCACTATGTTTTTCTTTAGTAGAAGCATCTATGATTAAAATTTCAAAGAAATGCATAAGTAAGAAAGTTGGCATTGCGCAATCGACGTATGCGCACATCTTATTTTTTACAATATGCGATATCTTTGCCTTTACTAGAAGTTGAAAAAAATGCATACAGGGTGGCAATTTGAAAACTTACCACCCCCTATGTCTTAGTAAATAAACGAGATATTTAAAAAAATCAAAATCCGTTTCGGTAATTCGGAGGGGGAATCACAATGACATAGTTGGCGACGCACCCCCTCCAACCCCCATGTGTGATACGTCGTTGGAAAGCTCTGAAAAAATGCTTTCCAACCATACCAAATAGCATTACATTTAGGTTAGTAATTATCGTGCAAATAAAAAAATAAAGTGCTGTTTAGGTTTTTGCGTTTGGGTTGAATACGAGTGGGTTGTGATAATGTGGTTTGCTTCAGAGGTGATACTCTGATTGTAGTATATGTTGTATCATTTGTTGTACCTACTTGCTTGTTCGGTAAGTTGTATTTGTGTGATTGTTTGGGCTAGTAGTGGAGATATTACAGTATGTTGTGTACTGTGTTGTGAGAGAGTACTGTTGTTTCCATGTATACGTTATGGATCATGTGTGTATGTAGTATCATGTGTTATGTTTAAGAATTTACAACATGGCAAAAACAATATGGCATGTGCTGATGTTGTAGTGTTGCAGTTGAAGTTGTAAATTGTGGTGTATTGTCTTTGGAATAACTCCGGTAGCACTAAGAATAATGGGAACTATAACAGTAGATTTCATTCTCCATTGAGTCTTTAGCTCGATAGCTATATCGGTGTATTTGCGGTGTTTTTCTGCATGTGTTTTAGTTAAGTTGTTAGTGTTGGGAATGGCAAAGTCTATAATACAAATGGATTATCGTGTTTTATCTATAAGTGTAATGTCTGTCTATTGTTGTGGATAGTTTTGTCTGTGAGTAGTGTCCTGTCCCAATATAATTTGTGTGTGAGAGGGTGTGTGTGTGTGTGTGTGTGTGTGAGGGTGTGAGGGTGAGGGTGTGTGTGTGTGTGTGTTGTTTTCAAGTATGATCTGTGGCGTGTATTTATAGTATGGTGTCTTATCTGTTATGAGATTATGTTTAAGAGCTAATTTTTGATGTATGATTTTAGCTACCTGATCGTGTCGATGTTTGTATTCTGTTTGTGCAAGTCGTATGCATGTCGATATTATATATGTTGGAGGTGGTTAAGTGGTGTTATTATTATTATTATTATTATTCTCTACGATACCCATAGGTGTAACTAGTATAACAACATACAATAGCCAGGTTGCGGACAGCATTTTCCGTTATGTTAGACGGCCATTTTTCCTTATAATATAAGTTTATAAGTATAAAACATTTTTATAGCAAAGTTAAGTTGCGGTGTGTGCTGGGCGTGTTCAATTTTGCTTATAAGTTTGAAGGAGTCTTAACCTCACTTTTATTTTACATTGTGTTAAAATGTCCAAAGTTCACTACTATGCTCTGACAAAAAGAAAAGAACTACCGCCAACATAAACACTGCACAATTGTAGGTTAGCAGGAAAATGTTATTTTTATGAGTGATTACGTACTGCGCAGTGACACATTATAAGAACTTCATTTTCATTGGTTCCGCTATTTATAAATATATCGTACAAAAAGTCCTCATACCGTAAATTATTTCTACAAAAATTTATATTTCTTATGTTATAAGAAAAAATGGCCGTCTAACATAACGGAAAATGCTGTCCGCAACCTGGCTAATATCGCGAAAAAATTATGTTATAAAACCTTGGATCTACCTCTGATTTTAATTCATAGACCATATTAGGAGAACACTCTTTTGACTGTACAAAAATCTTCTATATGCCAGGTATGTGCAGAAAAATTAACTATAAATAAACACGTATATAGATTTAAGATTAAATAATTTGAATTTCTGATTTATCCCAGGAAAAACAAGTTCAGTTGTTTTTTTTGTGTTAATGTAGTTTTTTAATTTCAGGGTCATTTCCTTGTGTGTCTTGTGGAAAAATTTATCGCCATTACCAGTCGTTACATCGGCACACGAGATTCGAATGTGGAAAACAGGCTACATTTACATGCCCAATAGACGATTGTCATTACAAAGCAAAAAGAAAATATTACTTAAAAATTCATTTATTCAATATACATAAAATATAAGATAGCGTTGGATTATTGTTGTATGTAAGATGAAACGTTGATCATGTTTAACTCTTTCATGTTTTCAGGAGGTCCAGTCGACCGAAGACTTAAGCCTCTTTCAAGACACGTATTTATTAGATCGGACGGCATGCCTAAGAAGCGCCGTTACTGTAGGGGATGCTATAAGAAAAAACAATTAGGTGAAGTGTCTAAAAATAAAGTAAGAAAAGTGTATTCTTACTGTTCTGATTGTAATTTTCGTCCTCATTATTGTCCAGAATGCTTCGTAAAAGAGCATCAGCTTGCCACATGACTTCAATAACACAAATTTGATACGGTAGTGACAGTATTACGCCTATAGTGCTCTACGGTACCGTACTGTTAAAGCTCTTATTGATGGATTGCAAGGAATTCTAACATATGTTGTTGCTTTATACCAACCTACTTAAATCCGTAATGAAGATTTTTTTTAATATTTAGCGACAATCCACCTCGAATGATCTCATTGTTAATTGTATGATGTTAAATAAATCATTATTGATCATGGACACACAAAAAATTGTTAGAGGGAAACTTTCTGGCAATGTTCAGTTCTTGTTAAAATTTATTTACAATTAAATTTAAAAGAATTGTTAATTGTAATGAGTGGACATTATATTGTATTGTAACACACAATAAATAACCTTCGTTATTCTGATTATTTTTTTAATACTTGAACGTACGGTTTTGGTCAGATGCGAGGTCAGATGTAATGTCGCTCGATTATCTCGAGTGTAGCACACAATTAATATACCAGATCTCATGCCAGTTTTGATCTTTTTAAAATGAGGAAAGTCCCTAAAATTGAAACGAAATTGAACTAAATCACGGAGAAACTGACATGTTAGTACCTACTTTTTCTACAGTTGAGGTATCTGAGGGAGGACATTGCTTCTAACCACGACTGTACATCAGCCGTTAAAACCGTTAAAAAATTGTTCTTTTTATTTTTATTTTATTTTATTTTTCTCGTACATTTACTTTTAATAGCTCACAAACAGAGAATATTTATTAGGAGGTACAGGTAAGGATTTCAAATTTGCTTTTCAGTTTAGGATATACATTATTAACATACTTATCGATAACACTGCTATCTGTTCCGAGTAGTAGTTTTTTGCTCATGGTACCATATAAAAAAATACAGTAACAAAGTAGCGAAACCTGTCAGTTTATTCCGATTTTCGCCATCTTCCAATTTTACGCTATCATTTCTTAGTAAAGCTTTATGGACTAAATTTATGGTTCTGGTGGCAAGATGAGTAGCAAGGATTTTAATTCAAAGTGTCTCGAAATCTTGCTTACATATAAAATCATAATTTTATACGTAGACTGCAATCATTGCGAAAAACTCGGTTTGCCAAAGTTAATTTTTTCTCTGACTTTCTGACATCAGCCCTTAATTTTGTTACTCTTTTGTAGGAAACCCATTTTCCGCATTAAAAGTCAGGTAGTCTAGGTTTTTTTTTCAATGAAGGCCTTAAAGATGTGAACCGTTTCATTTGTGACTGGACCCCACTTCCCAAAATCCCTATTTCTCAAATATGACCGTGAAATTTTTATTAACGATCTTCGAGATGGTTTATAATTTTGTATTGCGGTATTTGTGTCCATGTGCACTATAACTTTGGTTAGAAACGTTCGATCGCTTTGAAAATTGGTACACGTGTTCAAAAGTGAAGGTCACTTTTCAGCTACGTACGCTGTCGGAGCAAAAAATTATAGCCTAAACTTCCAAAAAACATTCCTCAAGCAACTATACCTATACAGATGCAAAAAATGGTTTTTTCTGTGACGGGAAAAACTTTTATCTCTGTTGATAGGTAACAAAATATCACTTTTTATGAAATTACTTTTTTCCCGCGTATATACATAAGTAAAGATAGATATTCAATTTTTGTGAGTCTACTTTCACTGCTTCTACTAACTCAGGTAAAGTTAGAGAAAATTCAGAATCAGACATTTTTAACTTCATGTCATTCAATATAACTACTATAAACAATCATTAAATTCGAAATATTTAAATCAAATGACAAAACTGAATTGACAGATATTCGAGTAAAGGTTTCCGTAGCAACGCAGTTCGTATTGTCAATTGTCGCGAGAAGCCTATCTGCAGTTTAAAACTTCAAATTTCTATAAATCGATACGACTTTAATATATCGTTTTCCCCGTCGCGTCACAGAAAAAAATAGTGTATTATACACGGGAAAAATGTTAGATTTTAGCTCTCGGGCAAAACTTTTTTCCCTTGTATAATAAATAACTTCCGCATGCGCAACCCAACTTTTTCATTTGCGCGCTCCAATTTTCTATATAGCACCTCGAATAAAAATAAGACTAATGCCAAATCAAAAAAGTTGTTTTGCACATATGGAAAACGTGTGTGTTGCGATACTGTAATTTACAACTTCATGTAAACATTTACCCCACGATTTAAACTTCATCCTTATAATTTCAACATGGAACATTTCACCAATAAAATTTACCTGGACGTTGATGTAGTTAAAGATGCGATTGGTACCACACTGTCTCACCTAATTCACAAGCTACGCTGATCCAGTGGGACAGATTCAACTCCTTTAAGGTGTGTTGTAAAAGGATGGATGCGATCTCGAGGATCGTTCGATATGCAGTTGTATCGGATTTTTAAATGTTGGCACTCATGTAGGTTTTTACGAATTCAGTATATGAGAAATCTGAATACCATCATAAAGTGTAAGAAAGCCACAGTTACTTATTTGCAAATGTGTAATTTCTTTTAGGTTTCAACCGTTTACAATAAAATATTCTAATCAAGTACATTTTCAGGAATAATGGAGGACATGCAGTTATCTGCACAAAGCTTCGAACTATTTCATGAAACCCAGTCGGCAACTGTACAAGTACTGCTTTCCGATAATCTGAGTGTACCTTCTTTCATTTCCGACATGGATACGTTAATATCGTTAGAAACTCTTCCCGAGGATAACACGAAAACCGTTAAAGAATTAAAAAGGCGACGAAGTCAACGAGTACCGTGCACCGAGTATTTAACAAGTAACGGTTATTCTTGTCCAAAATGTGGGAAGTTGTATAATGCCAGGAAGAATTTAGTCCGGCATCTAAAAATCGAGTGTGGGAAGGAGCCGCAATTCATCTGTCCGTATTGTGACTATAAAAATCATAGAAGAAACGAGATTAAGAATCATTTACGAAATAAGCATAGTGTGCTATTGGTTCAATAACTGTAATAACTCAAAGTTCACGAATAAATTTCGTTTCTATTGTAACTGATAACCTTTGCCAGATTCTCATAGCTTTATGGTGAAATTATGCTGTAAATATAATAACTTTTGTTTTGTACATTAATTTATGGAAGGGTATTGGTGACTAATGGCTATGTATGGTAATTTCATAGACTCATTTCTTTTTATAGGTTCATTACCTGACACGACTCATTATAGCTTCCCTTGCAATTGTGGAAAGCGCTATAAGTACAGAAGAAACTTGCTGAAACATGTGCGTTATGAATGCAATAAACTTGGATCTTTTGTATGTAAATTTTGTAAACGAACCTTTAAGCAAAAAGTTCACTTAAAGTATCATGTATATCATCTGCATCAGTTTATGGGGAATATTGCCTGATATTTAATAAATTACATTAATCAGATGAATCGTGATTTCTTGACGAGTAACGGACCAATTAGCTCAGTAATTTCAAGCAAATCAACTTTCCAAGCTATCGCGAGTTATCTATATTTTAATAAAATTGTATTGGGTGATGGACTTTATTATTGTTATATATCGTATTTGTTTTTTTTAATATATGTGACTTACTCATGTAATTAGTCGAAAGAATTGCTGATTGTGTTAGTATTAATGATTGAAAATTTACCCTCGGATAAATATCCAGATTTATATCACGTTGTACTTATATTGTTAATTTTATTATATTTGTTGAGAAAGGTAATAAATTCTTTATTTTTATTAAAGAATATTATTGAGACGAGGTATATCAACGTACTATATCTTTCATGTAGTGACGCAGTTTACTTCAACGAATTGGAGTTTGTGTGATCTTAATACTTGAACGTTTATCTTACCTAGCAGATATGAGGTTGGTAAATTGGGATAATTTGAAAGTGAAAACACTTTTGGGTTAAATTTTTTAATGTTCATACGAACGAAACAAATACTATTTTTTTTATTTTACAAAAAACTTTTGTAAAAGAAATTCAAATATGGTTTTGCTGTTATTGTATTTTTCAATTTCAAATTGCAAACAAAAACCTGGTATTGTTCGTGAGTGTTAATTAATTCTTGTCATTATTAAGCGGCAGAGCAAAGCGATGCAAGCTTTATAGGGGAGTCGATGGTGTCTGTCTGTCCGTGAACACGATAAGTGTCAAACGCTTGGACCGATTTGGTTCAAACTTTGCACAGTTGACCCACATGTAACAAGCCAATTGAAAACGGGTCAAATCCAATGACTCCGTGGGGTCACACCGAGGTGCTCTGCCGCTTTTTTAGACGCTTTTGATGGGTTTATTATTTGTTACTATTGCTGTGTCTACTTTTTCACACTACTATAATTTTGTTACTAAGAACTCTTATTTGGTGCAAATGTATTGTGGTTAATAGTACTCGTATTGCACTGAAATTTATTTACTTGTTCATTTTGTAATTTTTTGAAAGGTAGATTGATATGTTCGTGTTACGATTTCATTTATACTGAATTCGAACCCTTTTTTAGTACATTGCCAAGGAATTATTCATGCCTGTATGCATTGTGGTAAGACATATACCAAAAATTATAATCTTCTTCGTCATCTACAATACGAATGTGGGCAAGAAAAGAAATTGCAATGTCCGTGCTGTCCCTATAAATTTAAAAGGACAGACCATCTTCGGCGACATTGTGCTAACGTACATAAACAGGTACTGGACAGAAGAACTGCAAAACCGCACTTTTTGTAATATTACTAAGGATGAGTTAAAGCGGAAGAAAAGCACATATTATGTACGTACGTACTCCCCAACATTGGATCGATTTCGTGAGTACCTATTCAGAGATCAGTATGACGGTAGACAAACACTTAGCACTTAAATTTTTTTGTACCTCTTCTTGTAGATTGTAGATCTTTTATACAAAATTATATTTTGAGTACAGTGCTGGTTTTTTTTCCGTAAACCTCAACTCTTCTTACGCAACCATATTTTGTACAGAAATAACGTACTGTGCTTCATATGTAAATTGACAACTTTTGTATTAATAAAAGTATGATCACTTGTTGGTACCAAAAATTTTGTATTCGGAACGCAGATCGCTTTTATTAAAAACCTGTTATTTTATGTCCTCTGGTTTGGCTTTTGCAAATATCTTTGGGTAGAACTTCTGCTTTTTAGTTTCCTAGCTCGAGCAAGGGGGCAATTCATTTTTGACGTGCTACTTCAATTTCAGTTTATAAGAAGAATTTCATTTCATTGCTTTCCTAAATAAGAAAGTTGACACTGCGCATGCGCAAACCTAGATTTTGAAACTAACGTTAGATTTTCCAAGACAACAAGTGGAATAAATTAAAGTGTGGTTATGTTATTTCAAATAACATTTTGGTGAAAATTCCATTGTTTGCAATGGAGCAGCTTACTGCAATGAGTTTATGTTACTATATCCTGAAAAAATAACGCATTTATAATTAATGTTTCTATTTCGGTATTACAATGAGAATTTTGTACAACTGTACGGAAAAAACAGTGTTACAATGACTTTCATTGTAAGATTGTTTTTGGTAACTTTTCATCTCTAAGTTTGCAGTTCGTCAACGTCAAATCACCAGATGTCAAATGAAATTGCGTAAAATTTATGTGTATTCATTGGTTTTGGTACACCAAGAACTTAATACATTCCAAATCCACAGTTTTCTTGCAATAGATGTAATTAATAGTCAAGCCGACCGTGTGGCGCAGTTCAGTTAAAGTTTGTCTGTGGTGCTAAGGGTTCCTGGTTTGAATCCGGGTTGGGGCATGGATATTTGTAAATGTATAGTGGGTTGGGTTGGTAGAGCAGCTTTGGCTGAAACCCCGTCCACTCAAAAATAAAGGCAAAATAAAATAAAAAATAAAATAATAAGAAAAAATTGCGCGTAAAGCAAACATACATTCAATGATACACACCACATTTTAAGTTAATTCTAACCTAGGCAACCAAATGAGGTATTTATTTACGTTTGTTTTTCATGTTTTAATGGCCCTTCATAAATACGGTTCCCGAGACTACTTTTTGTATTCGCAACTTGGCTTTAGTGCTTTTCTGCTACTAGACGATTTCAAACAACCACGTTTTTCAATATCAAGCATCTTGACTAGAAAAAAGGTCTATTTACGCACAGTTGTACCGTTGTAATTTGCGAGAAACTATGATGAGCATTGAGCAACGCTCATGGAGTTTCACATTTGCATTATCTCGCTACTCGCTAGTACAGCAAGCCCCCGATTACTTAACATAACATCTAGAATGAACGTATTAACATTATGGACAGCTGAACTTGCAACCTTCCCGTTTAACTGTATATGAAATTGTTACTATAAAAAGATGTGCGATCGTTAAGTGTAGTTACGTAAGCAATATTATGTTCGATAGATCGGTGTATTCCATTGTGAAATTAAGCAGTGTTTTCTTGAAGGATTTGAAGATATCGTGTCGTGTGTAGATAAGTTAACTTTAAAAGTAATGTAATTATTATTTATAGTGGGGTAAGTTTCGCGGTAACCTACGAAAGGTGTAGGTTCTTCACCTATTAGGCTTGCCGTCTTGCAGAGGGAGTAGGTACATGGACGTTATGAATTGATTAAAAGTTTACACATCTACGGAATTTAAAGTTTCCAAACGTCAGTGTTGTGTTTATCTACGCTGCCCAACTTCAAATTTGTCAACGTAAAAGGTGTTGCCAACTTAAGCCATATTAATTCTAAAGTTTCCTGTAGTTTTTGGTTATTACTTTTTAATTAAATTAAAGCACCGAAATAGAAAAAATAGTATGAAAAACACGTGTTACAATGCTTTATTGTAATACGACTATCTTGTGGCACGAGTGGCGTAGCGAAGCGCATTGTAACACTTGTCTTTCAATATACTATTTCGAATTCTGATGTTGAAATCTTGCACCTTCAAAATAAATTAAAACTGTCAGCATCTCGGACTATATTTTCTAATCAAAGTATTATATTATTTCGGTTTTTCATGTTGAACCGTACTATAACTATGACGTACCGGAATTCTCGCCTGGCGAGAATAGTAGCCGTTTTTCTCTCTGTAGAGTCATCGATTGAATTCTGTAGTAGCTAACGCTAGTAACCGTGACTGGTAATTTAACTTATACCTCTCTTTTTAGGTTATGATTGCAAGTTGCAACTATTTTCAACCGAAAAGAAGGCATATGAATGCCCGGTTTGCTACCGAAAATATAATAGAAAAGATAACTTATCGCGGCATGTTAAGTTGGAATGCGGAAAAGAACCCAGATACCAATGCCGTCATTGTTTGTTTAGGTTTAAACGAAAGGAGCATCTAAAACGGCATTTGATAAATATTGAAATTAAGGGAATAGTCATGGAAAACTGTAAAGCTTTCCTTAAGTACAATTCCTGGGTACAATAATTTTTATGTGTATCCTATTGAAAATTATTTTTAATAAATAGATTCACATTTTAAAAGAATGTTTTTTATTTAAACAGTATCCGTTTTTACAATCCACTATACGAGAATGGAAATATAAAAAGAGTGTAAATATTAATTACAGAGCATTGCGAGCGCAGATTATTACACGTTGGTGTGGGATTTTTAATTGTGTGTGAGTGTGTGTTTGAAAGCTTGGACATAAAGTAACACTATTTTTAAGTTAATTGTAAGTACTAACAAATGTGGCTTCAATTAACGTTTACTACTCATCTATACCAAAATAAAAAGTACCATATTTTTTAGGACATTTTCTCTATAGGAAGGAACATCGTATTCATACGTTTCTATGCAAAAATTGTAATAAGACCTATAAGTACCGAAGAAATCTTCTACGTCATATTGTTTACGAATGCGGGATCGAGCCTAGATTTTCCTGTAGATACTGCAACTACAGAGCGAAGCAAAAGGCTACACTGCAATCTCACTTAATGAACAGACATCCAAATAATTTAATGTATATAATACAGGATCGATGATTGGTTATGTTTATAATTCACGTGAATATTGTTGTTAAGTTTTAGTTATCATATAGTTTTGTTTGGGGTAATGAAATAGGGTGGCATTTTTAAGGATAATTTTTAAAATGTAGATCGTTCTATATAACTGTTAAAGTGAAGATTGCTATTTTTATACGGAGAAACTGTAAAACTGTTTGGTAGAAACAGGAAAATAAAATTTTAACTAATGATGCATTATGCCATAACGGATTTAAAGCACCCTTTTTACCAATGTTTTCCATATTTTATTTAAAAAAAGCGACATATAGGGATACTTGATACTTTGACATATGCCTGGCGTCGCCGCCTCTCCCAGGATTTAGTCACTAATGAATATTATTTTAATTTAAACTATCATAGCGGCTTTTAAATTTATTGGAAAAATGAATTGCAGATGGCGTTTGATCTGTGTACATCATGTAGCCTGACAAAATGTTGCTAAACCAAGTAAACGTAACTTATTCATCGTGTTTAAAATCCCCGCATTATTGTTGTATGCACGCCTCTACGGTAGGCTTGCATAAAACAATATGATATACTTAACATACCTACCTGTTAGTGTTAGTAATTACCTCGGTAATTACCAATAGTAAATGCACAGTGATTTACTTTACCTTCTCCAGTCGTTTTACAAAAGTGAACTGAATGATATCGTCTTGGTGTTCCTATATTTGTCATTCGTCTTTAAAATATGCTTTCTGTAACAGGTTCATTTGCTTACCTATATCAGGATTAGGCGCGTTGCTGTTATTTATTTATAGGCCTACTTAGGGACTACATTGGGAAAATTAATTAAATTTATTTGTTTTAGTGGCAGCTACTGGAAGTGCGGAAGAATGTAAAGCAATTTATTCGTGTCAGATCTGCCAGAGATCTTATAAGTCTAGAGACAGTTATAGGAGACATACAAAATATCAATGTTTAGCCGATCCTCAATTTCAGTGTCATTTATGTGATCACAAAAGTCGTTATAAGAGCAATCTTAAAAGTCACTTTATGCGAAAACACAAGCTTTTGTAATTTTTTATAGGCTATCCACGCAATTTCCTAGTAAATTTTCAGTTTGTTTTCCTTGTCTAAGTGATTATAATTAAACGTTTATTGCATGGTATTACGTTACAGTACGGTCTGCTAAAAAGAATGTAGTAGATGTCGTGTGTGTCTTAATTTTTCTTTAACATTTACAGCTTATTCTTCTCTCTTTTCTAGATATTTTTAAGACACGGCATACAGTTAGTAAATACAGGGTGGACATGTATGGACGTTATCCCTGCCCAAGGTGCCAATCATCCTACAAACAGAAAACCCATCTAATAAGACACATTAATTTTGAATGTGGTGTCGAACCAAGATTTTCATGTCATTTTTGTGGACGAAAATTTAAACAAAAAAGCAATTATCGAACGCATATGAAATTAATACATAGACAAGTACTTTATACTTAAGAAATCGCAATGTGAACAATTTAAACAGTTGTAACAATATTCAAATTAATATCCTTAATGATTGTGTTTCTGTTTAGCCATTTTTTTATTGTCTAGTATACAATACACAATTCATACTTTGTTTTTCGTTTTCTATTTGTATAAATATATGTGCATCGTCTTGCAATTATTTTTCTAAATATATTTGATTTTAGGTAACGATTTTCAATACACAAAGACCGTGAAGCGTTATTTTTGCGACACATGTGGTCGAAAATATAGTAGACCGACGTCTTTATACTCACATAAAAAATATGAATGCGGGAAGGAACCTCAGTTTTTCTGCACAGTACCTGGATGCACATACCGCTGTAAAACCAAAGGAAACGTGAAGCAGCATATTAAACGCCGGCATAATACGGATAACGTTGAAACAAACACAATGATTTAGTGCATTTGATATAAATATTTCAGCATTGTTGAATTCTGTAATAATATATTTTTTGAATTGTTTGTGGCATATTTTTTTAAAGCCGTTCCTTTGTAATAAATTAAGCAAGTGAGACATGGCATTAAATTTATGGCATAATAAGTACTTGTATGATTTAGAAGAGGTCAATAGGGTCATTTATTACTTTTTTTCCATTTTTAAGTGTCAGAGGGTAGGTTACAACCAAAGCCTAACGCTGGTGGTGTAGTTTTCAAAGTTTGATGCGATCGACTATTTGATGCTGATTATCTCCCATAGAAAATCTATTGGACTGGCGGCGGCTCAATTCTGAAATTATCTCAAAATAGTTTTATGATGTAGAGCTTTTTTATCACCTTCTTCTTTGAAAAATAGAAGATATTGTAATCTCAGAGAAAAAGATCCTATAGTGCTAATACCGACTGTTTTTAAATAAGAGGTTTCCTTGTTAGTTGCAACTGATCTAACTATGAATGTTTTAGGTTACCAAGCGATAAAAAACACGAACGATTACAGGTGTTCCGGTTGCGGTCGGCAATATAAATATAAACAGTCGTTGCATCTTCACGTAACCAAAGAGTGTGGCAAGGAACCAACGTATTTTTGTAATGTCCATGAGTGCGCCTATAAAAGTAAACATAAAGGAAATTTAAAGAATCACATAATTAGAAAACACGGGTTGACTGCCTTGGAAAATAACATGCTAACAAAATAAAAATTATTTATTTTATTCATTATATTATATTTCACTTTCAGTGGAAAAATATACATAAAACAGCATGTCACTGTTATTACTGTTGGATTTTACACAATACGTCCAACTCCCTAACCCTACTCTTTGCCAAATAAAGTTAAAATTTTGGGTGTTAGTTAAACAAATCCTAATTTAGAACGTTGTTCAAAAGTATCTATTTGATGTTATTTTTTCAGGTGCAAAAGTTCAGTGTGGAAAATGCTGCAAATATTACAAAAATATGCCATCTTTATTGCACCACCAAAAGTTTTATTGCGGTCAAGAACCGCGATATCTTTGTGCTTATGAAGGGTGTGGATATAAATCTAGAGCAAAATCTAATCTCAAAAGACATATTTTTTACGTACACGAAGGCAAATAAGTAAAGTACTATTGTTTCTTCTGGCGTGACAATTGCACGTTTGTATTAATAGTCGTATGCAGAAAAGATTAGCCTTACGTTATTAGTTGGTAATAATTTTAGGTGTCTACTATTATCCTTTGTTTTGATAGGTACACCATAAAGAACAAACCAACGGCGTTGTACTGATTTTTATGAAAGTTTTTAATTGTATTGTTGTAGGTATTTGAAACATAAAACCACCACACAGGAAAGATGTGTATAAAAAATAAGTATCCGTTTCAACAAAAATTACGATTGTTCGATGACGCTGAAGCGGTTAAAACATTTGTGTTGATTTTTATTGTAATGTGCATTGGTAGTGGCACCTATTTTGTAAACTTAAAAACAATACTGTCACGCAAAGAAGGGTATAGATTTTGTAGATTACTATCGCACCTTGATTCGCCTTCATCTTGGCTTCAGCATAACTTCAATGTTTTTTGTACAGTGTCTAACTGTAAATAATAATTAATCTCAATACAATCTATTTAAGCAACATTTTTGATATTATACATGAAGGTAACAGTAAATAAAGGAAATAAGGAATTTCAGTGAGGTTATGTGTGCACACGCAACTCCTCGACGCGTAACAAACGGAGAATGTGTTAAGTATAGATAGAAGCAAGCACACAACATTTTTGTGATGTTTTCCGCACTAACGTTTCAGTTAAATTGCTGAAATCGACAATCAATTTTATTTTTACTGGGAATTTACGAATCGCGGTACTTTTATTAATCTAGGGTCTTTAGTGTTATAAAGTGCTCCTGTCTCGTGTAATTATTATTTATTAAGAACTTGTTTCGATTCTTCTTTACATTATTTTTTACTGGTTGCGGTAGATTTGTTATTTCTTTCAAGTTTATATATTATATAGTTGTATTTATAGGTAATTTGAAATCAGTGTAATTGTATTTCATTTTAGGGGGATATGTACGAAGTAAAGAAAAAAGAAATAAATCCAGTAATACCTGTAAGAACTGTGGTAAGACGTTTACGCGAGTTGACAATTTACGCAGACATATTAATTTTGTATGTGGAAAAGAACCACAATTTTTTTGTAGCATATGCAAATATTCTACGAAACATAAGTATATTTTGCTGCAACATTTAAAACAAAAACACATCGAATACTGTATAAATTTTCTATAGATTTAGATAACAACCTAACTCTTCTAGTAAACTCTAGGTACTTATTTAATTTTTTTTGCCCAATAAACTTTTTGTATATAATTCGTGTGTTATGAATTTTGGAGTGAAGCTTTGGTTGTGCTGAGTCAAAATGTTGAGCATATACTGTAATAATGAGTAACACTTGGTTCAATTTTTTATCAAACAGATAAAAGGAAAACAATATTAAGATATTAATCTGTACTTTATGTATAACAATTTGAATAAAGGATTTTGGAATACTCCTTGCTGATGTTTATTTATAAACGGCGGTGGCTTGAAGATAAGTACATAATGATAATTAAATAATTAAGAGTGGGCAAACTATTTCGAAACATTTGGAAATAAAATGTTGATTGAGATTAATAATGTATCTGGAGAACGTAGTGGCCTTTACCCTACTCTTTATGGCATGTTGTGTAGGATTGACAAGTGGTTCAAATTCAGTTAAATTGGCAGAAGTATGGAATTTGATCGGATAACTTTTAAGTTCTGATTAACCAATTTTATTGCTAAATTTGAATAGTTCAGCTAAACCAAGGTTTAATAACCAATAAGTTCGGTTACTTGATCGTTCAGTTAGATGTCAGGATATTCCATAATGAAGTGCAGACACGCTACCTATTTGTTTACGGCATTGGTAAGGAACATGCTTTAACATTGAATTAAATCTGAAGCCAAAAGGAGGAAAAAATATTTCAGCATTCTTACATGTACTACATTATACATCCTACTGCGATTTGACATAATAAACAAATGTTTCAGAACATTTTTCTAATGGCATAACCAAAGAGCTATTATATTTACTTAGTTTTTTCCTCTTACATTGTGTCATTTTAGTTTTCGTTCTAATTCTCTGTTTTTTAGACCACTCGACAGCTTACCTAAGTCAAAGATATGACGATTACCCCAAAACGAAAAGATTAAGGACTTCCTTTCAAGAGTATCAACTTAAAGCCTTAAGATCATTTTTTGCGGTAAATCAGAAACCAGACGCTTCGGAATTTTTAGAATTAAGTAAAGCAATTGGATTATCTACGAGAGTTTTACAAGTATGAGTATACGTCGAAAAAGGATCGCTAGTTAATTTTATATTGCAGGTTTGGTTTCAAAACGCAAGAGCTAAATGGAGGAAGTCATCCGGTTCAGGGTTGACACCACCAACATCTTCGAGTGAAAATTCTCAGTCCCAACCGGTGCCGCTGGTTTACACTACTCCATACCCACAACCGAATTTCAATCAACAAGTGATGACCAGTAGCACAGTTGAACCTTTTAGTACGGCACCAGTACCACCTGCAACACCATACTCTGGAAATTCTTCATATGTAGACCGTTAGAACTATTAGATTAGTAATTTAGGTTTACTTCATTTGTGAATGTTCTATTCTATCTACGCATATAGTACGAACAAGTTCGACTATTATTATTGATGACAAACCCTCCCATATTAGATTCCTCGTTTATCTGTTGATGAAAATAAGTCTAATCTTTACTATTTTAATTTCCCTTTATTGTTCCAGATACGTACACGGTATATTCAAGAAGGTATAATAGAACTAGATATTTTCAGGATATCAACGGACGTTATTGCTGTAACAAATGCGGTTCGTCTTACAAACATTTAACCCATTTGACGCGACATTGCAATTATGAATGTGGTGTCGAACCTCAGTTCCCTTGTGATATATGCAACAAACGTTTTCGACAGAAACATGCTTTAAAAATTCATGTGAAAAGTCACGAATTGGGTTTAATCACATTCTAAATCAATGTGCGTATACCTATAATGTTAAACAAATTGTACGTGTGTCGCATGTTTTATAATAAATCCCATTTGGATTTTGTTTGTTTAAATTTGCAAAAGATTATTGGTCCCTATCGGAGGTAATATTTTATGCACTGACGGCAATAAATCATAGGGTGATTTCTCACGAATATGTTTTCCTATAAAGAAACGATAAACTTAAAATTCCTGGTACTGAATCCTGTAAATTGGATAAGATTATATACCCAGTGGCGCATTGAAAACGGAGTTATTTTCGAGTAAGTAGGTAAAAATGATATTCGAAAAATGTTTCGAAATAAAGCCAAGTTGTATTGCGGTGTGATAACCGGAGCACGACGTGCGTGGCCCAGTTCAACTACTATGCTTCTAACTACACCGCATTATGACGTTTTCATGGTGCATCCTGTATAGAATGTGTATAGTACGTAATTAGGTGGTCTTCTATATAAATAAAAATAAATGTTTGTCTGTATGTCTCTTATACCTTCCTAAACCGTACATCCGATTGAGATGAAACTTTGGGAATGGTTGGACCCTGGGTTGGACGTATGCCCGCGGTTTCTGATCTAGTAAAACTATAAGTTTAGCTACAATTATCACGGATAGGCGGTTCACCGGTTCAGCTAGTTGTAGAATAATTAGCTACTTGATATGTTGTGTCTTCTATGTACTTAACATGTTCAAGGGTGTAGCACACCTAATGTGGTGAACTAATTAAGAATTCAGATATTCAATATTTACCTTATTCATTTTGAAATGTTTAAAATGTTTATCTTCTATAAGAAATGTATTCCAGGTGTCACTGAAATGCAAGCTCCAATAGTAAATACATCGCCTGGTGTAGGAGAATTCGTCTGTCCAAATTGTGGTCCTCGAAAAAGATACGTTCATAAAGGAAGTTTAGCTAGACATTTGCAGTACGAGTGTAATGTTAAACCAAGGTTCCAGTGTGAACATTGTTTAAAAGAATTTATGCATAAACATAATTTACACGCACATATGTGTATTGTTCATGGTAAAAGATAGCAGCCATTATAGTTAATATTGAGTATTTAATGTTTGCTTAACAAAATTAATTTATTGGTGTAATGTAGCCCTGCAATTTTCGCGAAAGAATTTATTTGTTTGTAATTCTTTTTATTTCTACCTTGCTATACTGCAAAATACAAGTTCTTCGGTCTCTCTCTTTTGCATTTTTTTACCTAACCCGAAATCAACTATGGTCGTGAAATTAATTACACATTACACAAGTCAATTAAAAATTCCGAACATCGATACTCGATAAGTTATCCCAATTTGAGATCTTGATCTTCTACAAGAAATGAGTTTCAGGTGTCATTGAAATGCAAGCTACAATAGTAAATCAATCGTTTGGCGTAGAAGAATTCGTTTGTCGAAATTGTGGTCCTCGAAAAAGATACGCCTATTAACGAAGTTTAACTAGACATATGCAGCATGAGTGTATAACGTTAAGCTTAAGACCACGATTTCATTGTGCGTATTGCTCAAAAGAATTTATCCGTAAACATCATTCCTTTTGTTATATCGTTCATATCGTGCCATACATTTATATAGTAATTTAGTTGGCATATTGTTTTTTTATAAAAAAAAAGATGTTCTAATATAATTTTGAAATTTTGTCAAAAATATAACGAGATCCTTAACATTGCTTTATTTGAGTGCTCAATAAGGGCATAATTATAACATTTTGGCGACCGGTGACAGGACATTTTTTGCGTGAGTTTTGTTCTGAGAAAACGTTTTTGAAAAATGGAGCAACTGGATATGGAACAGCTTAAAAAACTTCGTACTTCTTCTCGGCAGGCGTTTACGAAAGCGTACAACGCATTAGAGATTCTTTTAACTGGAGATAGTACTAAGGTAGTTGAAGTGAAAATATCTTGGCAATTATTACAGGAGAGATATGAGACGTTAGTAAAGACAACTGAGGGATTACACTGCCGAATGTCAGCTGATGAAGAAATTTCGCAGGAAAATTTAACCGTAGATATGGATGAAGCAGAAAAGTACACCCGTAAATTTTTAACGGGTAAATATGCGGTAGAAGAGGCATTGCAACTACTTGAGCCTTCACCCAGTTCTGCATCAGTGCAATCTACTCCTGGAGGAACGACAACAGGCGTAGTTAATATACCGGTTACAGCCAAGAAAATGAAACTACCGGTTATTAACTTGATAAAGTTTAGTGGTTCTACTCGCGAGTGGTTACGGTTCTGGGGACAATTTCAAAAAATCGATCGTGACGCACAAATGTCTACCGAAGACAAATTTGAATATTTAATTGCGGCGATGGTTCCCGGTTCGAGAGCTGCTGAGTTAATTGCACGCTTTCCACCTACTGGTGATAATTACGCAAAAGCTGTAGACAGTTTAAAAAATCGCTTTGGACGTGAAGATTTGTTAGTGGAAGTGTATATTCGCGAACTGTTAACACTAGTTTTGCAGAATGCCAAACGGGGCATTAACCGCGATGCGTTAGGTAGCTTGTATGATAAACTTGAGTCACATATGCAGGCGTTAGCAACATTGGGAGTTACTACAGATAAATGTGCTGCTATGTTATATCCATTGGTAGAATCTGCGTTACCTGAGGAATTGTTAAGAACGTGGCAACGTACAACGGAGTCAAGACAAGCAAAAGACTGCAAAGAGAAACTCGAAGCGTTAATGCAGTTTATCGGTACCGAAGTAGAAGCTGAGGAAAAAATACGGCTAGCCACTGATGGTTTTGGCTTGTTGAACAAAAGCGAGAGGTCCTCAGAGAAAATGAAGGCGAGTGAAGCTGACAAATCCAAGAAAGAACAAAAGATTGTTCCAACGGCAATGGGTCTTTTGACAACAAAATCAAAAGATGAGATTTGTATCTTTTGTAATGGTGATCATTCTAGCGCTGACTGCGACAAAGCTCGGTCTATGAATTTGGATGAACGTCAAAAGGTAGCTCGAGATAAGAATTGCTGTTTTAATTGCTTGAAACAAGGCCATAGTTTTCGACGGTGCAGGGTCCAGCTTAAGTGTCAATGGTGTTCTAAACGTCACGTCATGGTTATGTGTAGAAGCCTGGCGAATAATAAATCGACAGATCAACCTCCGAAAGCTGAGAAGGAAAAAGCTACTACAATAGAACAGAATCTGGCTTATTTTTTAAATGTTCCTGAAGTTTGTTTAATGACATTGACAGTGACACTTCTTCAAGGTAAACGGGAACAGATAGTGCGCGCCGTAATTGACACTGGGTCCCAAAATTCCTATATACGCGAAGCGGATGCGGTTACTATGGGTTATCATTCAGAACGAGAGGAAGAAATTACACACACTCTTTTCGGTGGAGTTAAGACACGACCTCAAAAACATCATGTGTACCGACTACATTTACGTAGTGTCGATGGTAGTTACGCTTGTACTTTTGAAGCCAAAAGTCAAGAGAATATTTGTGATAAAATTCCCGCTGTTAAATTTATGTCGAACATGCAGGTATTGGAAAAACAAGGTATTTTTCTATCAGATGTTGGCTCATCCGTAGAACAGATTAGTATTTTAATTGGAGCTGACATAGCTGGTAAATTGTTGACTGGACAGCGTGTGCAATTAGACAATGGGCTCGTAGCACTAGAGACTTTATTGGGATGGACATTAATGGGAAAATTACCTGTTACTACTTCCAAACGAAATGATATAACTTTAAATGTGATTTCTCTGTTAATTCAAGATCGTGATATTACTAACTTTTGGGATCTTGAGACTATTGGTATAAAGGACTTGGCAAGTCAGAAATCAAAGGAGACGCGAGAAAAGGAAGTTGTAGAGCGGTTTCTAGAGACAGTGACAGTAAACGAAGAAGGCCGCTATGAGATAGAACTCCCTTGGACTGAAGAACATTTACCGCTGTCGTCCAATAGAAGACATGCAGAGAGAAGATTATTTTCGCTTACAAAAAAGTTACAATTGGAAAATCGCTTGTTGGACTATCACAACGTTTTGCAAGAATGGTCCAAAGAAGGAATAATTGAGCTTGTTCCAAAAGAATGTCTCAATCAAGAAGGACACTATCTGGCGCATCGGCACGTAGTAAAAGAAGATAGCACCACTAAATTGCGACCAGTATTCAATGCATCGGCGAAAACTGATAACTCAAATTCCCTAAACTTATGTTTAGAAACCGGACCGAATTTGATAGAATTGATTCCCAAAATACTTTTGGATTTTAGAAAAAGGAATTTTGGAGTAATATCTGATATACAAAAGGCATTTTTGCAGATAAGTGTCGCTAAAAGGGATCGAAATTATTTGAAGTTTCTTTGGTGGTCCGATCCACGAGCGACAGAGATGGTTGAATGGAGACATGCACGAGTTGTTTTCGGAGTATCGAGCAGTCCTTTTTTGTTGGGAGCAGTTATAAGATTCCATTTACAAAAATTTGTGGATAAGGAATCGTCTGACCAGAATGTGGTGTCCAAATTGTTACGCAGCTTTTACGTGGACAATTGTGTAACGAGTGTAGATAATGAAGTTGAACTGACAACATTTATGACAGAAGCGACTTCTATCATGTCAGAAGGACAGTTTACGCTCAGAGGTTGGGAATTTACCGGACAACAGTGTGGAAAAGAAACGAACGTTATTGGACTTGTGTGGCACAAGGAAAGAGACACATTGTGCATTAATCCGTCGATACTCAACACCCAAAAAGAAGATAAAGTTACTAAAAGAAGTATTCTGTCGGCGACGAATAAGGTATTTGATCCGATTGGTTTTACATGTCCGGTTATGCTACTTCCTAAGCTGTTGTTGCAACGAACGTGGCTGTGGGGTCTAGACTGGGATACAGAAGTGGATGAACCAGTTAGACAAGAGTTCGTTAATTGGAAAGAGCAGTTACAGTCGTTAAAAGAATTGGAAATACCGCGCCGATTAATTACTAATTCAGTGACAGAAGATGGATTGAGCATACACACGTTTTGTGATGCTAGCGGCAAAGCATATGCTGCAGCCGTTTATTTGAGAGCAGCATCGTCTCAAGGAGTTACAGTTCAATTGATTACAGCCAAGGTAAGAGTAGCGCCTACGAAGTCAACCACGATTCCTAGATTAGAGTTGTTAGCGGCCACTATTGGCGCCAGGTTGACTAATTTTGTAATTCAAGAGTTACAATACCAGAATGTTCAAGTGTACATATGGACAGATTCCACAACTGTACTATCGTGGATTCTACGAGACGGAAACTGGAATGTATTTGTGAAAAATCGAGGTACAGAGATACGACAGTTGGTGGAGTGGAGTTGCTGGAGATTTGTACCAGGTGAATTAAATCCGGCGGACTTACCTTCCCGAGGATGTTCAGCTAAGCAATTGATAGCATCGAAATGGTGGGAGGGCCCTTTATGGTTAAAGAAACATTCAGAAGAATGGCCAAAGTCACCAGACGAAGTTGATGAAACGGAGGTAGCTAGAGAACAGCAAAAAGGATTGGTGAAAACCAAAAAAGAAGAAGCTGCGCCCGTACTTCTATCAAGACAGTTAACTTCAATCAAAGACAATTCGTGGTATCCCGATGTTTCTAGTTATCATACCGTCGTGCGGTGTATTGCGTGGTCTAAACGTTTTGTGAATAATTGTCGTGTTCCTAAAAGTCAAGTTCCTAAACGTCAAGTTTATAAACGTCACGTTCCTAACAATGTTCGTGTTTCTGGACCTTTATTAGTAAGGGAAATATGTGCAGCTGAAGTTTTGTTGTTAAAGAGTTTACAGACAGAAATGTTCGAAGGTGTTGACGATTCGCGATTGAAAACACTTAACCCTTTTGTAGACGATGACGGCGTTATTCGTCTAAAGACCAAAGTGTTTAATAGTACTGATAATTATAATTTCAGGTGCCCAGTAGTGTTAAGACCTGAACATAAAATGGTAAAAAGGTTGATCCGACAACGTCATGAAGATTTGTACCATGCAGGAGTACAAACCACCATAAATGTTATCCGCGAAGAGTATTGGGTTTTGTCAGCCAGGCGAGCAGTTAGAACGGTTATAAAATCGTGTGTAAAGTGCCAGAGGTATAACGCCACTAAAGTCGAAGTGGAAACTCCGCCGCTACCGCTAAATAGAGTACGAGATACTGCAATCTTTGAGGTCGTAGGTGTGGACCTCGCAGGTCCTTTATACTTACAGGAAGGACCGAAAGCTTGGATTGTGTTATTTACATGCGCTGTTTACCGAGCAGTACACTTGGAGTTAGTGTCAGCTTTATCGACTATGAAGTTCTTGGATGCATTACGACGTTTTATTGCGAGACGTGGACGACCATCCTGCATTTATAGCGATCAGGGGACTAATCTGGTTGGAGCAGGGAACCTTTTCAAGAAGTTAGACTGGGATAAGATACAGGAACGAGGTTCTGCATACAAAATAGAATGGAGATTCAACCCTCCTTCAGCTCCATGGTGGGGTGGATTTTGGGAAAGGCTAATTCGTCTGTTAAAGCAGTTATTGAGAAAAGTACTAGGACGAATTTCGTTATCGTATGAAGAGTTAATTACGGTGCTGATAGATTGTGAAGCTGTCATCAATGCTCGGCCGATTACATATCTGAGCGCTGATAGTAACGATTTAGCTCCACTCACTCCATCCATGTTTGTGCAAGAAGTACCGGAAATCGGCATTCCTGACTGTGATTATATTGCCCGTAAACATTTATGCCGAAAGTTGAAATATCGTCAGCAGTTAACCAAAGACTTACGTCAGCGTTTTCGCTCTGAATATTTGGGGTCTTTGTTCTACGCTGCAAATTCTAATAAAGCCACGAGAAACCTTAGAGTCGGTGAATTGGTTTTGATTGGTGACGATAATCAGAAGAGAGCAGATTGGCCTTTAGCAAGAATTTTGGAATTGTATCCAGGAAAAGATGGGGTGTGTCGTGTAGCCAAGTTACGCACAGCTAAAGGAGAATTGTCGAGGCCAATTCAACGTATTTACCCGTTAGAAGTAGATTTAGTTATCGGTAAAGGAGAGTCTGAAAAAGAGATTGTGCGACCCATTAAGAGTCTGGGTCGAACAATAAGTCAGAGCCAGCAGAGGATATAAAAGTAAAGACAAGACTTGGAAGATTGGTGAAGAAAACAAATAGGTTAAATCTTTAATTCTTGTTATTTCTATTTTAAGTTACACTTAAAAGGTGGGAGAATGTTATATCGTTCATATCGTGCCATACATTTATATAGTAATTTAGTTGGCATATTGTTTTTTTATAAAAAAAAAGATGTTCTAATATAATTTTGAAATTTTGTCAAAAATATAACGAGATCCTTAACATTGCTTTATTTGAGTGCTCAATAAGGGCATAATTATAACACCTTTTTTTGTTCTGCCTGGTTCATAATTAAAAAAAAGGAGCATTTAATTCGGGAATAGGACATTTAATTAGCACCTAATTATAGTTAGTTTACTAGGTAATATAATAACAGTATCTATAACATTTGGGTTCAATCATGAGATTGGTCTAAAAGCGAAAATAAAGTATGGCTGATCAAATTCCTTAAAAGAATGTTGTAAGTTGTGCTTCTCGTACAGCGGATTTGATTGCTCCTTATATAAAGCATCATTTTTCATGTATACAAAAAGTCAAAAACAGCTTGTTCAGTTTTCAAAACAGAAAATGCACGATAAAACTTTTTTATAAAAATGGCATGGCTATAGCTGGACATTACGTATTGTATGGCTAAAGCTATGCTCATTTTGAATTTCATGCAATTCGGTTCGTAACTAATGAAGATGTCAAACGGACCTTACTTACTTTTTCGCCTACATTTCCAATTCACGAACTTCTATCTACAAATTTGATCAAGAATCCATCTATAAAATTTCATCGTAATCGGCCATTCGTTTTCGAGATATCGTGCTAATGGACAGACGGGCCAACATCTCAAAATTATGAACTCGCTAGTAGCTCATTATTGCTTTTCAAGACCGACTGAAGCACAGTCACATACGTTGACGACCCTTTCTGATACAACAATTTACTGTCATCGATCGGAATTAAGCCGGAAAAAGTAGTTTCTCGAATATATTATGAAGCACTATGAAGTTTCTTAATTAAAAATTTTTTTAATGTAGTTACCCAAGGAGTTTGTACTGCGCAGCAGAAAATAGTAGATATAATGTGACCAATTTTTGTTATGGGATAACTTTAAAGCTTTTATATGTTTTTCAATATACAGAGTACGCCAAAAATTACGTCCGTTGTCTACAAAATAATCTTTCGAATTTGGTGTTCTTTACAGTATGTAAAGAACAAAGAATTTATTAACTATGTTGACGAAATATTTTGTATATTTGTTATTTATGAATGTGCATTAAAAAAAATCCAAAATGCCGTTAGAGGTTTTCATTCGATTGATTAGGTCGTTGCCAAATTGAGAATGGCAAACATTTTGGGCATTATTGTTCTAAAGGTTCCATTTTTAGTACTGAGATTTTAATTTTTGTCTGTATTTTACATTAAAGCAGAAACTTTGTTACTGGAATTTTTTGTTGCAGTATTTTATTGCGCATTCAAAGATAGAGAAATGTACAGGAATTTGTATACCATAGCTACGGATGAAAATGCATGTTATAATTTTATATTTTAATTTAATTTTTGTTTTATTTTTACGTGGAAGCGTTATGAATGTGCATGTAAATTTAATGCTTGTAGGTTTGGATTTCCCGCTACATACAATTAAATCTGTGGCAGAATACATTTGTCCAAATTGTGGACCTCGCAAAAAATATGTTCAGAAAGCAAGCTTAGTAAGACACTTGAAGTACGAATGCAATGTATCGCCAAAATTTGAGTGCCAGGATTGTCATAGAAAATTTAGACATAATTATGATTTACTGTCGCATAGATTACATTCCTGTAAATTTTCAAACAAAATAAAGAAGTATCCCGCTGTTTAATTTATCATGTACGTGGTTAAAAGTTTAAAATATTATTAGCAGGATTCAAGAATTCACATTACTGGTGGAAATGGAATTTCGTTTTTGTTTACGCTGCTGACACATTATGTTTGTTATATTTGTTTAGTTTGGCTGAAATTAATATTCTATTATTTTTAGGTGGTCTGATGCTTCGGTTTAGGAAATACAAATGTGATACTTGCAACCGCTCGTACACGCATAGGCATGGATTAACCCAACATAAAAAATACGAGTGCGGCATCGAACCGCAGTTCGTCTGTGCCGTACCTGGTTGTAATTTTAAATCAAAAAGAAGAGGAAATTTGAAGCAACATTTAGTAAATAAACACATTTGAAACAATTTCATAATACTAATAGTTTTCTGTTGCATACATTACTTTTGTCTTTTTTAGTGTTGTGTGAAATACATAGAATTAAAAACATACATTGAATCGTTATTTTTTTTGTAAATTTTTGTATTTATTATTTATCTTAGCGTATTAGTTGTGGGGTGAAGGTCTACTAAGGTATACTAATTTACTCAACAAACTAATTTAAAATGATTTTAGAGAAAGATAAAGGGTTGCCTAGTGACGCGAAGCTCGGTATAGCAAAATTGCTACTATATGATTGGCTATTAAATCAGAGCTGCACAAAAGAAGAAAACAAAACTACTCCCGATTTAGACGGAAAGAATTTTAAATCGCCAAAGAAGAAAACATCACAAGTTCGGAACTACGGACGTTTTGATTGTGAGCAGTGCGGAAGAGTTTACGCTCGAAAAGACACTTTACAACGACATTTGAAGTACGAGTGTGGAAAGGAACCGCAGTTTACGTGTCAATGTTGTCCTGCAAAGTTTAAACGAAAAGAGCTTCTGTTGAAGCACGTGCAAAGACGACATACTTAGTTTGTGCTGTATCCACAACATTATTATTACACATACCATTATTTTATATCTTTATATATGTTTAAGGATGTTATACTAATGAAAGAGGTTGATCATTTGTTGTTAAAATGGGGTATAATAAATACATTTTTCTATTGCAATTTTTAATGTTGACTATTAATAAACTTAAATCTTTCCAATTTAATTCTCCTGAAAATACTGAAACGAATGAAGAATGCAGTTTAAAATTTATTCATTGTGCACACCCTTTTAGCACGGAAATCTACAACAAATCTGTCAACTTTTGTTCAATAGGAACATTGTTTATGTGTCTACTATTCGTGGGCAAGTGGATTGACAAGACGGCTACCGTTCGTTATTAGCACAGAGCCTTCACTGACTAGGATTTACAATCAAAATGGTCGATCCAATATCGTCCTGCTTAAACAGAGAGTGCAAAAGATACTAAGTAAATACTTTTCTCTCTTTTCAAGTTCTACGGGGATTGCAAAGTCCTACCTATTTATAATGTAAAAGAGGAAATCCGTACGGTGTTTGTCAAGGCTAGTCACTTTATATTGAATTAAGATTTTTATGAAATACTTGAAGCCCCCTTAATCAAACTATAAAAACCGCTGTTATTATAAATCACATTATCTTCTGCTTAAGTCTAACTTTACTGCTGTTCGTCTTGAAATAATAAACCCTATTGTCGAATTTTTAGGTTTGGAGGAGTTAGAAAATAAGAAATTCAATCGATTTACCTGCTTTAAATGTGGAACATCGTACAAACATAAGAGATCTTTAACCTTGCATACAAAATTCGAGTGCGGTGTTGATCCTCAATTTCAATGTAAACTATGTCAAAGAAAATTTAAGCGTAAATCTAGTTTACGTTCACATGCAGCAATTATTCATAACATTTTGGAGTAGTTTTTAGTTACTAAGATTTAATAACTTTCATAATTTTTTTTAAATAAACGATATCATTCGAACTCTTTAAAAGATACTATTCCTGAATTATATATCTTGAAAATGTATAATTAACCAGGGTGTTTTTAATTAATTCAATATATCTAATTTAACATCCATTCGTATATAACGATCTCTTATACTGAAAGAGTTTTACATACCTAGTGATATATACGCTGGTAAATATCACTGATTTAATTTTATGTACTTTGTAGGATTGGCCGATTATACTTGTTCAAAATGCAATAAACGATATGGATCTAAAAACTCGTTGTACGTTCACGAAAGATATTATTGCGGAGTAAAACCGAATCATCTTTGTCCATTTCCGAAGTGTACGCAAAAATTTAGTCGCAAATATTGTTTGATGCGCCATATTAGCACTGTGCATAAAAATCAAAATTGTTAGATGCAGTTAAGTTGTAAGGTTTTTTGTTAAGTTGGCAATAGATGAAATATACAGATGAATGACCAAAATGTAATCCTGTCTGTTCTGTCTACCAATTTTATAGGTACCTATAGGAGGAAGCGAGCGCACGTCCTCTGTACAATTAAAAAGACGGCGTTTGGCGCATCTCTACATATAAGGTATGAGCAACGAAATTTAGACTCGGGGAAGGCCGCGGACATTAGGACACGCCGAATTAATATGGCATGACCCATACGTCTATCTCTTTCGGGGCCAACTCCAGTCAGTGAATTATTTCTCACACCTTATTTTAACACGAATTTGAATATTACATTACACTCCCACCAAAGTTTTCATTATAATTGGATCAATCCAAACAGTTGTCCTTTATGTATATCACATTGATGGTTAATAATTATTAATTGCCCCCTTTTTTAGGTTCGTATCGAATCACTAGCCAGGGATCATTTGTTTGCACTCAGTGTGGTCGAAAGTACAAAACTAAAGGATCTATCGTGCGTCATTTAAGATTTGAATGTCTAAAAGAAAAACTTTTCTCGTGTTGTATTTGTGACAGAAAGTTTACAAGAAATTCTACGTTAACTACACATCTAAGTAGAATTCACAATGTAGATTAATGTCACAAGTTTGAAATATTATTTTGGATCGTATTGTGTGATAAACTTCATTTTTAATTTATTTGAGCACGTAAGTAGTTGTAAGTGTATACTATTTCGACTTGGTATTTTTACATTATTGTGACATTAAATGTTTTTATTTACTCTACAGTCTACATTTAATATTGAGTAACAAAGAAATTGTTTATAAATGTAGAATTGATAATAATGTTTAAATGTCATGTTTACTAGTCATTGATTTGTAGTATTAATAGAGCACATTATGTATCGTTTTGAATTTCCAAGGAGATGTAATTATAAACTGCCTTGATGTCAAGCTGTTTTATTCTGCTTGTTTCATACAAATTATAAAACCGTGGACCGGAAGAGTATATTTTGCAGTGTGCATATTAAATTGTTTAAAATTTTGGTGAGGAGATTTGATATGCTTTAAATCGTGTAACACTTCTTCATTTTGCTCCACTTTTTTAACGAAGAAGTTTACCACTTACCAGTAAATGTAATGTTATGTATGTTAGTTATGTAATTCACATAAATTGAGTAGTTCTAACCTTGTGCAGTAGCTCCAGTATCCTTCTGTATCAAAGTGGCCCGTATTGAAGTAACTTGGTAAGTTGGTTGTATACTCGTAATACCACCAAAGGAGATGTGCGAGAATTTTAGAATGGTAACAAAACAATTGAGCACTATTAAGTGAGTACCGTATCGACAGTATCCGCGACTTTTCCTTCACCTACCGCTCACGATCGAGTACGGCACACTCGTCACTTGGTGCGACACCGTTGTCTTTTCTGCTTGAACGAAACTCGTAACTTTATACCCATATATCTATGAAACCATAAACATTTCTAGTTTTAAAAAGCTTAAGCATCCAATAGTGGATATCGAATCAACAGTCGACTCATGTTTTACTAATAACTTCTATATACTTTTCTTTATTACTGTTTGATTTTAAGATTTGGATATATTTTTTTTCATTCGCCTACTCAAACACAAAACAATTTTAACATTAATAACGTTGTAGGTAGATCAGTAAGGTCGAAAAATAACGAAACGTTTTTCGAAAAAAGTACGTTTATTTGTTGCAATTGTCAAAAAACGTATAAATCTCAACAAACGTTAAGAAGGCACATGTATCATGAATGTGGACAAGAGCCGAAATACCCGTGTACATTTTGTTCGAAAAAGTTTAAACGAAGAGATCAAGTTCAAACACACATACAGGAGAGGCACTTCTTACAGTCCTATTGTAAATGAATTGGATCTATTTGTGGCCATATTAACTAAATTGAAAAATGAATGCATCGTATTTTCATGTAAAACTGTAGGAATATTCATTGTTACTAACAATTGTGTAAGTTAATTAGAAATTAGAGAATATATTTTAATATGGATTTCGCTTACTTTCTCATTTAAGCCACGATGTTTTTTTATGAATAAACGTTTAAATTGTTTTTTTTTATCACCTAACCAAATTACATTGTTTATGAAATCATATCGGATTGTTACCATCCACGATTTGCAGCACCGTTGGTACGGCGGAACCAGGAAAATCGAAATGTATGTTAAGCATGATATGCTTATGTCTTTTATAGAACAATATTGTCATTCTCTTCTTTCACTACTTCTAATTCACTTGTTTTTAGGTATGTCCGTGTCGTGTTTGAAATGCAGAAAAATCTACAAGTATAGATCCTCATTAAGAAACCATTTAAAATTTGAGTGCGGTAAAGGTCCAAAATATTTTTGCTCATTTTGTCCGTATAAATCACCTATAAAAGGAAATTTTAGACGTCACTTATTGACACATAAGATTGTGGCATGTGTTAACCGTTAAGTGTTTGTTCATGTGGAGGAGCGTTCTGAATGAAGGCTCCATATTATTTTTGTGATATTTTTAAATTTTGATATAAATTATCCTGCGACATATAATGATGGCAAAAACAGGTACTAGTGTGCTATGAGGTCTTTCTGTATTCGTTATCAGCATTCATTTTAGGAATAGAATAAAAGGATTCTAATTTGTGTTTCCATTTTTATTACTGATTTGAATAGCGTGTTTATTTTTCACTGTCAGTATTAGTAATTCTTTTTTCGGAAACGCGTAGCTGATATCCATGATTGTAATTGCTTTGTAAATATATTTATTACGTGGCATGGTGTGCAGATGTCGAGGATTAATTTTATAGCTATTGATAGGTTTTGTTTCGATACTAATCGCATGTACTGCTCTATATACAGTCAAATCATTGCTTGAATGTCTTCATGCATTCCACTAGTTCTTTTGTCATTGTCCTTTTTAAGCAATAGGCTAGGGTGACTAGTCAAACGGTCACCGCATAATTTTTATTATTATTCTGCATGTGAAGATACCATCGTATATGTAAATAGTTTAAGTGTAATGTAAATAATACATTCATTTTAAAAGAAATAAAATCTTTTTTTGTACAGCCACCTTTAAAGTTAGTACTTTAATCATGAATAATGGATTTGTTTTACAATTTTATATTGTTACTTTTTCTCATGGATTTTCTTTGCGTTTTGTATTAAATTTTGTCGTTCAAAGAATGCGGCTTGCATTCCCAAGAGATGTTTGAACCGGTTAAAACACATCATTTGCAGCTTATTTTTCCACTGCTACTGAAAGTGTAGTTACTCATGTCGAATGCTTACTTTACGCATGATACAAAACTTTACGCAATTATTGAGGCGAATTTTGATAACATACTTATAAATGATCAGCGAACGATAATGTGGAAATTTTCATGTTGTGGTTGGTATGTATAGCATAATTTTTCAACACGTTTGATTTTATACCCCTATTACATATGGTTGCAATTTGAAGTTAGTAAAATGTAGGAAGTAGGTATCTTCTAAATATCATTATGTACCTAGGATTCAACGAGCCAGAAGTTATTGTCCGCGTATCAATTCTTAGTAAGCGGCCACAATTCGAAGATCACAGCCTGAGGAATCTCAACCAAGACTAAACTAAGTAGTTTCATATATTTTACATGAATCCAGAGTAATTGTAATGCTGTCGATAGAACGTATCGGGTGGGCTGATATAATAAAAATAGCGAATATGAGAAGAATTAGAGGAAATTATGGTTTGTTTCAAAATCGGCGGAATCGGTTTTCTTTTTACATAAACTTTCACAACGAGGTCGAAATGAAGTATATATCATTTATGAGCTACCGATTCGAATGTATTACATTTCGTAAAAGAATTCCTTTTTAAAAATGTTGATTGGTCAGTAGGTAATAGTTAGACAATAGTCAAGGTCTGAAAAGTTAAGATATTTATTTTATAATTTTTTTTAATTTGAAATTTTCTCGAAAAGTAGGCAGCATATAAAGCGAAAAATATTAAATCAAAAAAAGCTGTACAAAAAAGTCTCATACAGGTACACTTTTTGCGTCTGGTTCAAAATAAAGGCGTCAGAGTAAATATAGTCGAAAATCGGAAGGTTTCTTAAAATATGACATATTTGCCTCCCCTCCCAGCCTTAAGCCACGTGATCTCGCTGACAGGCATGACGATTTCTACTTGCCTATGTATCAGAATACTTGATACAAATCAGCCATGTTACGATAACTAATATTTTTCTGTAGTCAGCTCATAGACTATAACTGATTAAATTTTGGTCATTTGAACTTTCTGTCCGTCAATCTGTGTACATGATAACTCCGTCCGGTTTGTACATATAATTCGCGAACGGTTTTGGATTTTCCAATCCTGCTTTCAGCATTATGTTTAGCATCACCCAAGGAAGAAAGGATTAATTTTTCAGTGGCCCAGGAGCTCGTTTGCTATATTTGTTACAGGTTTATTTAACTATGCGTTTGGGGGCCAGAATAGATCCGCGAACGCCAACCATTTATTAACTGCTTACATTTCGTAATTTAATAAGTTTAATATAAAATTCAGTTTAATTATTTTTTTGTAGGTTCCAATCCTTCGACAACTGTTTGGTATTGCCCTAAGTGCTCGAAAGCCTACACAAAAAAGATTTCATATTACTTGCATGTACGTTATGATTGTGGGCCACAAGGATTTAAATGTTCGAACTGCAATTACACGTGCTCTAGAAAGTACCATTTACAGCGACACATGGCTACTGTCCATGCATCTTTCAATTTACAATTGTCTTAATTTTTTCCTGTACGATAATCATTTCTTTTATTGTAATGCTAATAAAACTAGATTGGTAATAAATAATTCGTTGTTTTAGGTAGTTCACTTGGTGACTTGGAAAATAACGTGTGGGTGTGTAAAAGATGTGGAAAAGCGTATACTAAACGCGTGTCGTATAACGTTCACGTTACATACGATTGTGGAAAACAGGGTTTTCTTTGTGATTTTAACAACTGCAACATTCGTTGTCTGAGAAAGTCAAATCTAAAGCGTCACATGGCGACAGTTCATTCTATTGTCCCTGCAAGAAAATTTTAGCTACATTTGGATGTGTCTTAAACGCTATTTTACCAAATTACGGTACATTTAACAGATTATTTACGCTCTGTTATGCAAAGTTTTTATGTAATTACTATATAATAAACTTCTTTTGTTTTAGGTTTTTTTACATTTGCACCTGCTCCAGAAACTGTAGCTTGTGAAAGATGTGGAAGAAAATACAAGTACCATACATCACTGTATAACCACAAAAAGTATGAATGCGGGCAAGAACCGAAATTTAAGTGCGATATATGCTCCTACAAATCATATCAAAAAGGAAATTTTTTACGTCACAGGAAACTTAGTCATAATATTTAGTAGGTATTTGCTGGAAGTCAAAACTCGTATCTGTGTCAGTGAGCAGCAGAATTGGGTCTGAATTGTTTTAATTAAGATCTTCACTTTCAGACAATTTTCTTAAACGCCCTACAGACGGTACGATTTGTCGTATGACTTATCGTACGAGTTTGGATCGATGCTACCGTTTGAACGATTATTTCCCTCATAAATGCAATAAATCCCATATGAGGTGTGTGCAATTATCGCTCAATTAATAAGTAATTGCATTATAGAAAGTGAAAGAGCATAGTTCATATCCATGGCAACTCCAATGGACACTTTGATAATACAGTACGCCGACAATTTATAAGTAGGTAACGTCAATTTGACAAGTAATGTTTGTTCGGGAAATATTCCCCAAAATTACACTCGGCCATCAAAATAAACCTGATAATTTTTTATTCAAGCCTGTTGTCAGTAAAAAACTGCATTCGGTCATTTTCATATTTTGTTAAAAGAGCCCTCCCACCTTCGGTGTCGGGCTCTTTCGCCAAAATATGAAAATATGAACTCATGCAGTTTTTAGACAACATGCTGTCAAAAAAATTATCGGTAATTTTGATGGAATTACCTACGATAATCGTACCATGTGTAGCATTATCGTTTACGTTTTTATGGAATTACGTCGTACGGCAAGTTGAAACGACAAGGCCTATCGTCTGTAGGGCGTTTAAATCTGGTTCCAGTTTGATCAATATTCTATTTTTGTGCTTGAACATGTCTATCATACAAATCACCTCGACATAATTTTAATAACAAACTTATCTTTATAAAAACCAATTTATTGTACTTTTTCTACTCATATTAAATAATAGATAGAATACTGATGCGTTTTTAATTGAGAAAGTTATCTATTATTCAATATGTTTTCATTATTCAACTGTTGTCAGCCAATCGTATTCCGAGTTTGTCATTACTCTTCTGCTCACATTGTAGGGTTGCCTTGGAAACATGTGTGTAGCAAAAATCAAGATCTCGGATCGTGATAAATTCAGTTGTCAAACATTAATGTCAATCAAACAAATTACGAGAAATCAGTTTTGTGAAAATTACGTGAAAATGGACAGTAGTGCAATCATGATGAGCAGTGACGACGATATAATTCTAACTTCTCCGGATTTTACGTACATTGCTAATTTTGTCAATTGTTTGATGACATAATAAAACCATTATGCATAATGTTATTATTACTGTAATTATTGAATACAAGTAGAAAAAGTATAGTATTTAACTCGTGAGAAAGGCATTATTCACTCAGATAAATTACGCCACTCGTCTTCGACTCGTGGCGCAAATCTTATCTTCGTGAATAATTGCCAACTTTCTCACTCGTTGAATAATATACTATTCTCCATCCTGCAACTTGAGCCCAATGTTGGAGTTAATGTAAGAAGGAAACGTCGTCCAAATTCGTAACCCAACTAGAGTTTGTACCCAGCACTAATCCTTCGGCCTACGTAAACGACAAAAAGCGGGCGTCCAGAGCGTCCTTCGGTCCTACGTGGGCGATGGGAAGCGTGCGACGCGAGAGGTGCAAGCGATGCGTCCGGCCAATGTGGCAGGTGGTACCTATAGGCATAGTGTAAAGAATAGAATAGTGAAACAACCTTACGAAGGAAAAGGGAAACTGATTTGGACATCGAGAATTTTTAGTTCTGGACGCGACAATCGGGAGGGAGGGCGTTGCTGTCACGGATTATAAAAGTGACTCATGCTACAAACCTTCCACATTACATTCCCACCTTACACTACACGAGTTAAGGTGACGCTTTTTTCAACGATCTATTTATTATAATTTTTCATTTCAGGTTGTTACATATGAAAGAGAAAGATGTAGTTAAAAAGATCGCGAAATAATGCTCCTTTGTTCTTTTATTTTAACTGCCTTCAGTTTAAATCACATTCTGCAAATAAAGATTAAAAGTAAGGTGAAGGTTACGTTAAGCATTAGGCTACTGTTCCTGTTTATCTGGCCTTATTTGACATTTTGCTTCGAGAAAAGCGCTAAAAGTAAAAGATGTAGAGCACGTGTTGTTCGAGGTATTTTCACTACAATACACCTATGCAACTATCATAATTGAATATAAAAATTGGGATTTTTTAATTCAGTGCTGCTGTATGCTATAATCCCTCGGTGCAGGAATAGGATAGTATCAAATTTTAGTATTCATTTGGGGTTGTGTTGGTTGATATAATGAAACATGTGCAAAGGCACAAAGTGAAAAATTCGTTAAGCCGCTAAGCAAGAGGCAAAGAGTGCACTTTCAAATTTGTTTTTTCGATTTTAATAGCCCTTATGGACATTCATGCCAACGAGTAAACAAACATGAAATAATTTTTAATTTCTGTCGAATTGCACCAATACCAAGTATATAAGTGGTGTAGTTCCGGAGCCTTTATGACTCAGACAGATATAAGGAGCGCAAAAGTCCACTTTTTATTTTTTTTAAGGTGAAATTACGATCATTTCAGTCGATTCAGGCGTAGTGCAAAAAATCCACTTTTACACTATTATATAGGATTCTCGTAATAGACGTAATAGCAAAAACGTACAAGTGCCGTAGCGAGGGAGACAAAGCATGCGTTTGCACGTAATTTTATTAAGGGCGTAAAATTTTCAGAATACCTAACTGGAATTGTATAACCATTTACAAAAAAATTTAGAATTTACTGTTGCAAAAATCGGATTTTTTTATTGGCATTATTGTTTCGAAATAGTGCATAACTGTCGGCCGTACCAAAGAATACTTAATTAGGTACTCTTTGCCCATAAGATAGTCGGTACGTTTTGAGAACTGGTGGGCGCTTTTACTAAAGCTAACCCGCTTAATAATAACAATATTTAGGTGCCTTCATACACTTTTTCATTATTGTATCCATTTCTCAAAAGTGAGGACTGTTTGTGGCACTATACTTTTTAAAACGCCTTTCTGCGTGTACAATTTGCGTTTCCTAACGTAAAAGGATCCGTCCAGCGAGAAGATTCTATGCAAAATATACGTCTTTCTTGCATTCAAAAAACATACTGGTATTTAAATATCTATTACATTTGCAAAGCTGTTTCTAGTCCGCGTCCTGCGACTCACAATTACATTGTATTTTAGGTATCGGGTGTTTTACGATTTTAAGCTTACACCCTCATTAGAAGATAGGTAGCGTAAAATAGACCAAAGAATCATAAATTATATAAAATTCTTTCGGTACTTTTACCAATATTATATACAGCCTCCGTTTCAATAGTCTCATAGAATGCCAATATCATATTTGACAAGATGCTCAGTTCTGAAATTCTAGAATTGGGAAATACTTTATTTGGCCTAAAGGGTTAATGTGACATCCTTACATTGAATCGTAGGCAGGTAATAATATCTCATTTAGTCATCGTAGGTCTCTCAGAAATAATTACATTGTGATTCAAAATAAGATAAATTGTTTATACCAGTATTTGCAAATTTCCAGTATTAAGATTTTCAGATAAAGTCTCCGATAAAGTAAATCGATTCAAATTTTCCAATACATAATTCAGCACTTTAGTACTGTCAATACGTATTCCTATATGAAAAATCGATTGTGTCCATCTCTGAAAAAAGTACAGGTTCACAAAAATAAACAAAACGATGTAATCTTCATCAAGTATAATTGTTGAAAATATGAACAATTACCTCGAGCACATGTTTCGACCAAAATACAGCAGGCCATTTTCAAAGCTGTCCAATAGTTAATAGTTTCTATATTGTTGAGTCAGTGGTGTCATGGTAAATTTGGCAGTGCCAGTATTTATTATACGAATAGTGTTATTCTTACACTATTAATGCCTGAGCGTACGCGCTTGCTTTGACATGAGCTAACCATTTGTCTGTTTAATGTCGACGAACTGTAGCCCTTAGTTAACTGTTTCCGAAAACGGAATTCAAAATTCGCCTTTGTTTCCGAATTATGGCGCGGTAAAAAGGATGGACACAAACGTAATTCAAGATTATGGAATTCAGAACGTAAGGTATGAGTTGTTCCGTATAGAGCTTTAAATTTTTTTTATAAGAAGGTTTATTATCTGACATTAAAACACAATGATTATGAAATTTTTGAGTTTTCGTACCATTTTTATACGAATAATATTTCAACACAGTTTTGAAGCAAATTTTGGAATTCTGATTCGAGTTTCGGATCGATATGCAGAAGTTTTGCTCTAAAATGTATATGTATTAAGTAAACTATAAATCATAATAAATATTGAAAGCGACTATCAACACGGAAGGAGATTAAAAGTCTGCCAACAAAAATAATGAAGTGTGTATACAGAATTTATTGTAATCTTATACAGCATGACATCATCGCATACCCGCGCTCATGAACAATAGCTTGATTGTGCTGTGTACCTTGCTATAAAAGAGCGGTAATTTAATTGTATCGTTCATGTTGCAGATTTCTGTACAGTAGTAGCGTTGAGTAGCGTAATCATTTCGAGTAAAAGCATCTGTATTTTTTTACCGACAATCTTTAGTGGATGGTAATATTGACACGCACGCGACATCTATAACTCTTAAATATGCGGTTTCCAAAACGTACATGGAGGTTGTCTCACTATTCTATTCTTTACACTAAGCTATAGGTAGCGATTGAGATCACCATTTTTAGGACATGTTAAAATTTGATCACGTCCACGTTTTCGATCATTGTTTGAACACCGTTTAAAGAAGGTTTTCCGTCTGTATATACGGTCATGGACAAAAGTAGGTAATGCTCGCCGAATAGGTAAACCGAACATTTTACCTATATATCCTTGTATTCAAAAGTATCTTCTGTTCCTTTTTATTTGTTTAAAAATGAGTTTGTATTTTAACCAAAAAATTAATTGCAATTTCTTAATCACAGTTTATACAGAACTGAATTCCAAAATTTGATTGGCAAAAAATATTTACAGGAGCATAAAGTTAAGCGTGTTGAAAAATGTTCCATAGCGTCAAAAGATTTGTAACATGTTAATTTTCGTCAAATCCTTATGTGTTATTTCAGTTATTTGTGTTGCCAATTGTCCTTTCCTATTTAGAATCAATGGATACCGGGGTAATTACCCATACAATGTTACGAGTAAGCAATACTAATATATGAGAGGTCTTCGTTAATGTTTGATTTAATGTTGCATTAAATTATTTACTGAATATATTTTTAGGTGCTAGATTTACATGTAGTCAGTGTGGTAGAAGTTACAAACGAAAAATCCATCTACGCAGCCATATTAAATTTGAATGTCGAAAACCACCACAGTTTCCTTGCAATATATGTGGTAGAAGATTTCATCAAAAATCAAACACCACTAAACATATGAAGATACATTCTGCTACTAAAACTTTGCCTATACAATAAATTGTTCTATTTCTTTCGGTTTTATTTCCACAGACACACTCAACCATCATAAATGTACCGAAACTTTGAAATTATGTTTGTTTACTTGTGTCTTTTTAGCACGCCAAAGTTGGAATTCTCAGCTGAAAATGTATACTTGTCTGGCTTGTGGAAGGAAATATGTTCACATAACATCGCTATACTCACATAGAAAGTTCGAGTGCGGGAAAGATCCTCAGTTTCCTTGTCCAATACCAGAATGCACTTACAAATCCAAAACAAAGGGTAATGTCAAACAGCACGTCCTAAAAAAGCATAAGGATTACAGCGTCGATACTTCGGTCGATGCTACCAAACGAAATGTCATGTAATAACGCATTGTAGCTTTTATTGTACGAATAAAATTATAAATTCGGCATACGAAGCCTATTTATGGAGCGGAATGATCGTCTCGTAGTGAAGTATTGTACTGAAGCCACATTGTTTCAGGTGGATTATATAGATTGAATAATACTGGGAGGTTTATGTGCTGTACATGTGGCGCCTCGTACAAAAATAAAGGTAGCGTAGTCGAACATGTCAAAAATGAGTGCAGTGATCTTCCTAGATTTGAGTGCAGCATTTGTCATCGTGCCTTCCGGAAGAAAAGTAGCTTGCGTACACACCATATTCTTAAACATTAATGTCTATATTTTAATATGCAATCGTCTACTATTAGAATTATTTGTTGCTGTACTGGATATGCGCTGTTAGCAAGGAATGATATACTGAAATGCATTGCTTTTGGTGCTCTAAACAGCTAGTAGCTTTACTGAAAGCACCTCCAGTGTCGTCCCATGATCAAACCTGTGTGGAGAGAATGAACATATGAATTTAATGCATCTCTTTATCTTTTTGGTTTGGCTCGATTTGTGAAAGTAAAAGTGAAACGTTTTCTGATAGAATTTTTTAAAATAAAATTACAAACTTGGTTAAAGTTACTATCTGGTCCACAGGTATTATCAAAGGAAATTAGCTGCACTGTGTATCTACTATCGGTACCACGTACAAGTTTAGAATCCTAAGTATTTGAAGCTTAATAATACAAGATAACAATTAGGTAGATTTTAAATGGGATTGTTTGTTTAATTCGGTTTTATATACATTTAATAAAATATTTTTAGAATAGACTCATGCCGCGAATGGCGCAGTCAACTGAAAATTATTGTAAATGCATGTAAGTCTACTAATCAATTTAATAGAAAATACTAAACAATAACGATACCAATTATTTTCGTACATATTGTCCCTTTCATTAAAAGAAACACTTGGTATATTATCATTGTTATTATTTGTACTTTTAATTATAATTATTAATTTATATTTTTTATTATTTGTACTTTTTATTATTTTATTACTAACTGTAGCGTTTGCCTATGGTAATGGTGATTTCTCATGAAATAATTTGGGTATATGGTATTATCAACCGTTTATGCTATTTTGATTTGTCGCCTAATCATTAATTTTAATTTTTTTCACTTTAGCTAAATTTGGTGCTACTTTACCAGACTTTTCGATGTCAATGTTAATAATGCGAGAAAACTTTAAAAAGCCTGTCTGTGAACTCGTAACAGGGGATCGAAATAAAAAATCGAACGATGATACTGGATTTGCGTGCTCTGATTGCGGGCGTGTGTACAAATTAAGAAGTTCCTTAAGAAATCATAGGAAATGGGAGTGCGGGAAAGAAGCCAGGTTTAAATGTTCGTTTTGCGAGTATAAAGCTAAACAAAAGATTCATATGAGGAGACACATCGAAAGGATTCATTCGAACGAATTTTGCAGTTTGGTAAAAACAGATTTTGAAAACACATGATTTTTTAATATTAACCGTCGACACACTCACAAAAATTCTTCGATCGTGAATTTTATTAAATTGTAGGAGTTTTAAATATAGTTTGTAACTTGTTATCGAGTTCCTGATCGAGTGACATTGCATGGGCGACTTTGTTATTATTGAAGATAGAGAGTAGATTAAATTTTTAATTTCATATTCAACTGTTATAGTTTGAAAATTTTCTTTAAATAACTTAATTGGCCCTGAAATTAGAAATTTTAAGCAGCGCGAAAAGCGTTGGCCAATCTTCAATAACAACTATTAAGCTAGCCTTACACGGCGTGTGAAGTGTTACTCCTGGAGTGTGGCGTGAGGAGCCAATGTTCCACATATTATACTTGAAGACCTCGCGCCGGGTGATTGCATACGCACGCCATTCCAGGTCGCGCGCGGCGTGTTTACTTTGAAGTGTTCAAAGTTTACCGCCTATCGACGCGATAGGTCACCCCGCCCGAAACTCTTCCCGCCGACCTATACGACACTTTACACTCCTGGCATGACACTTCACACGCCGTGTAACGTCGCCTTTATACTCGCGCAATCCGAATCGGTTTGGGACACTCCGTATTGTTAGCTTTTTTAGTATTATTTCTTAGATAGAGTGCTAACTTCGTTATAGCGCTACTTTTTTATAATTGATCCTAAATTTACTATTTTTATAGGGTTTTTAAAGTATGTTTTAGTATAGGTGTTCAGCATATAGTAATAATGATACAAACCTGTTGTTATTATATGGGTATTAATAAGCGATTTTCTTTCAATTTCTAATAAAAAAATCATGAGAATGCATTCATTTTGTCATTACGTTATATACAAAGTCGCGTAAAAAGAACTCGTTGATTTCGGTGCGTAGGGTAACCTGAGTTACGTGGTAAAATAAAGTGAGGCGGTGTTATTTTCTAGATAAGCAGAAATGGCGCATAGTCTTATTTTCGCTGTCGCAATTAATTAATTATCACTGGCCCACGCGTTCACCAGACTTTTTGGGGCTATTTGAAATCCAAGTACCCCAAATCCCATTCACTCCACAATCTAAAGGTTACAATGAAGAAATTTCTGCCGTTTCACAGGAAACAAAACCAAACCAGAATTTTAAAGAAAGAGTTTTATTATGAATGACATCTTTCTGATCTAATATTCAAGATTCAAATCTTAGTTACTTAGAAAAAATATTGCTCTAAATAGGTAAGTAAATTTCTTATACGATGAAATAGTTATTTACATATGAGTATGGTAAATCAAGGTTTACGTTAACGAGTGAGATGTTTACTGCCGAAGCGTAGCCGAGGCAGGAATTTCGAAACGAGTAACGTTAACTGATTTAACATACAAATAATGTAAAACATTTTATTTCATACTGCTCTATTTCTATTAAAATACCATTTTGATTAGAATGTTGTAGGTAGGTACACATTAAAATAAAAGCAAAAGTCGATCACTTGATTTGTTTGATCTGACAGTAGTTTGACAAATATCAATATCAATCAATCAATCAAATATCACGTTTAGATGGATGTCAGTTGCGGTTGCTAGGCAAAATTTCCAGTCTGGTAAAAATTTTCAGTCTGGTAAAATACGATTTACCAGACTCAAATCAGTCTGGCTGGGAAAGCGGCGATTACTAGATAGTATGAAATAAATAAAATTATCTACAATACTTTGAAATTTATGCGTTCCTTTTGCACCACCTTGTACACTATGCCGCAACGAAAAGGTAACTAGCTGAAACATTCAGTCATGCCGACTAGTTTAAACAAAGAACGATAAACTCATTTTATATGAAGTTTTAGTGTGAATTTTCACTTCGATTTTGAATTTCATTTTGTGATATTACTAATCGTGTTCATTTCAACTCGTCAAGAATCAATCTCTCTATTGCAATGAAGTGAGTACCTTTGCGTGATAGAAAAAGTTTTTAATTTGACCATTTTACAGGTCACTTCATGTGCATGAATTGTGACAGAAAATACAAGCACGCTGGATCTTTGTACAATCATACAAAATTTGAATGTGGAAAATCACCTTCTTTTGCATGCCCTAGTGGCCAGTGTGACTTCAAAGCAAAAAGAAAATTTAATTTACAATCTCACATGTTAAGGTGCACAAAATATCAGAAACTGTAAATATATAAATTTTTTAATAATGATGTTTAAATGTAATGTTATTTTTATTTGACGACCTTAAACAATTTTTTCAATACCTACCACCTTACATGGCAAACTAGGCGAACGGCCATGTGCCACTCGTACACATTATATGGCAAACTCGCCGCATCACCAACGTTCGTCTAGTTTGCCATGTAATGTGGGGCCGCCTCGTGTAATCTAAGACGATTAGAAACTTGTTAACAAGTCTGTGTTTCAGGTGACTTCATAGTTAACAACCAAGGACGTTTTGAATGTTGTACTTGTGGATTTTCTTACAAGTATAAGGGAAAAATCAAGTTTCACATTAGATATGAATGTGGACAAACTCCAAAATTTAAATGTTCTATGTGTGGTCGAAATTTTTGGCATAAAAGTAGTCTACGCACTCATACGATACTTAAACACACTAAATAGGTGTGTTAGGAGAGGTTTTTCCAAATACTTACCTTTAAACTGTTAAACTGTTCGTTTGCGTTTTGCATGCCAATAAAGACTTTTTCGTCAGGTTTGATCACTTGCTCTTTATTATTTATTTATTTATTTGTTATTAGGTTAATAAACTTTTTTTTATATAAGACAGGCAATTTCGATCTAAATTTAACTGTTTTATGCATATGCAATTTGAATGTGTATACCTAAATATTAATTTGTGTTTCCAATTACAAATCATCTATAATTTATGTACTTGGCGTATGCCTGATTGCGTTCATATATTTGCGGCGTTCTTCTTATCGGTATCATCTAATAGAATCAATCTATTCCAAATGCTTACATATGTAACACATATTTAAAAAGGGAATACATGCGTAGGTATATTTAAAATCTTAACTTGAATCTACTATTATTATTCATTTGCCAATTTCAATAGGTACTGTATACATTTTGCACTTTTTCAGTCTTAGTTCTTAATGGTTGTGAATATGTTTCTCTTTCGGAGAGAGTTCATTGTCCCTCTTAAGGACGATCAAGCATAATCTTGCAGTTTATACAAGTATGATTTGTAGTCGCTTTGGAATTAGCTTCGATAATTGGCTATCGAGATAAGTCTTTTCACTAAGTTTTTTTGTAGATATGGGTAATTTTTGTGTAAATCCAAAAAATGTAATATTATATGGAGCAGTTGGAGAATTGTTCAAATGTAATCTATGCCAAAGAACGTACAAATACAAGAAGAGTTTATTGAGACATTGCAAATATGAATGTTTATCTGCTCGAAGTTTTGAATGTGCTGTCTGCCACAAAAAATTTAGACACAATTGGTATTTAAATATGCACATTAAAACAGTGCATGCGACGTTCTGTGAGACGGATGTTGACCAAAACACGAATTAATTTATGATTTATAATAAATAATAATTTATAATTAAAACTCTGACATGTTATTACTCCGATTGTTTTTATGGTGTATTGAGGGTGTACACTAGATTACCTAATTTTATTTCACCGCACAAGTTGACATAAAAGATTAATGTTTATCAACTTTTAGAAAAGTTACATTCATGTCGAAAATGTGGAAGACAGTATCGGCACGACTCCAGCCTTTCTCGACATTTCAAATATGAATGCGAAGGTAAACATTGTTTTGCATGCCCCATATGCAACAAAACATTTGTGCAACGACACTCTGTTATTATGCACATATCCAGATCTCACCCTATTTTGGATCAATCCAGGTAACTCTGAACAAATAACCCGTTATATTTAATCAATGCAGACTATTTTAGCGCACAACTTCTCTGCCCCAGAAAGATTATTTGATAATTCTTATTTTGTCCAAAGTGCCAAAATGTATTCAACTTGATATTTTGTAATAAAAAAAATATACGTGTCGTTTTGGCAATAAGTCTGTCGTTTTTAATACCTTCAGGTCTTTTGACTTAACAATTTAACAATATCATGATTTCAGGCAATCAGACTGCATTTACAATATTCTACACATACTAATTTGATTTTGGAAACGCCATGCTATATAGGTACTGATTTTTAGTTTGGGAGCTGAAAATATACTTCAAAATATTAAGATGATATTTTTGCTCTTTTCTTAGGAATTTGTGTTGGTATACGCATGGCAAACCGCCAAGTATCTGCGTTAGTAAATGCATGTTGTGGTTACATCTTTAGTGAGTGTTGTCGTTTAGTGCATGGCATTTAGCTTGACCAGACTATGTAATTAAATGTATATGTAATTGCAGAAATTATATTTTATGCATCATCGGAAGAAGAATACAGTCAATTAAAGGTTGTAAATCATGGAGTGCGTTACGGTTGCTCTAAATGTTTACGAACCTATTGCCAAAAGAAGACTTTAGGGCGGCATCTCCGCTTGGATTGTGGAAAGTCGCCCTCTTTCCTATGTCAGATGTGTTCAAAAAAGTACAACCACGGTTACATGCTACTAAAGCATATGCGTGAAACCCATAGTATTATAATACAGAATTTAAGAAGGCGCTCGCGCCTAACGTCGAAGTAAAATTGATTACAGTGTATTTCTGCTAGTAATGCTAGTCATTAAGCGTGCTATATTAGTTATTTGTGTAATATACCTACTATTGTAGAACCAAAAAATATGAAAATAAAATAATCTTTTTCAGTCTTAATTTTTTAACTAGTCTACCTTTTACTTGATCAAGATGTGAGGTAATGTTAAAAAATGTTCCAAAAGCCAGTCGTGGGTGTTGCCGCGTAACACGACTGCAAATGATGAGTATAACGGGTAAATATATAGACCATAGCAGCTATCAATTACGGAAAACCCCAAAGTCTCTAAGCGGCCCAGGGGCCGAGATCTCGATGGAACAGACAGACCACGGAAAATCGGGCACATAAGCGTAATCTCAACTTCGTTATGTTATATGTACCTACGCTAAAAAATAAGTTGCGTCAAAGGTTTATTTCATTAAAAAGCAAGGCTGGTTGATTCATTTTATTACAATTTTCGCAATTGTAACATATTATTTGGCGTTGCTTTGTACTGGTAACTATTCTTAAAACCAATAAAATGTTTCACGGTTTCCAATTTGAATTTTGGAATACCCCGATTTCACTGTGATACGTAATTCATCAGCAAGTCGCTAATCTTCGATTTGTAGGTTCCGAGTTTAGCATTTAACCTACATTTCACCTGTCACTAAAACGTTTAATCTAATAGTCCATACAGAGTTACGCATCAGTTTTCGTTTAAATATCATTAAATTCTCCTTTCAGTCGCACAGAAAGTTATTAAGAAAAACCATGAAAGAATTGTTTAATGTTAAATTTATTTTAACTCAATCTATTTACAAATCGTATCTTTCACAAATCCCGTGATTGTATCCGTATCTATGTATATATTTAGAATGTAACATACCTATGTATATCTTTCAACATGTGTCGGACACTATTTAGGCACTAAAAAAAATTTTTTTAGGAAATGTTCATGGCAGAATTAAAGCACATTACTGCCTGGTCTGTAATAAAGGATACGTCCATAAACGATCTCTTACAGCGCACATTAGATACGAGTGCGGGAAAAAGGCAGAATTGGAATGTCCAAAATCAGGATGTGTGTACAAAGCTAAATTGCGAGGTCACCTTAAAACACATATAGAAAAACATCATCCCACTTTAGAAATGTTATGTATTTAAATCGTTTATTAGTATAATATACGTGATGTTTCTTATTGTGGGTTATATATACAACGACATCCATTGCAATCCAAATACGTGTACAGAACTTTGTAGTTTATTGTACGTTGGTCCAGTTTTACAACTGGATGTAAATCATCTGACTCTGTATTTCTATAAATTTATTTTTTTAAATTTTTAGGCAAACAGTTTTCTTGTAATCGCTGTGGAAGAGGATACAAAAGAAGAAGTTATCTAAGCAGCCACCTGCGATACGAATGTGGGTTAGAACCGCAATTTTGTTGTCATTTATGCCACAGGCGATTTCATCAAAAGTCGAATCTAACCACTCATACTAAAAAATACCATAATGTGTCCCACGTGCCGTAAATTATACGTAATATCAAGAAGTTGATTTTTTGTACTTGACCTTGCAAATTTCATATTTAGCGCCGCAGATTTAGTTCTCATTTTAGTCATATCCAGTGATGGCGGTGCAGATATGTTGGCTTCAAGTTTTATATTAAATATAAATATTATACGACGCTAGGAGTCCAGGTTTAAATGGTCGAAGTTTTGAAGTTGTCTGTTGGCAATTAGTTTCTGGCTACTATTCGGTGCAATCCCATATTTGAGCCAAAGCCCTTTTTTTGTTTTAGTGCCCATATACAAATACGTACCTCGTTATCAATTCCTATTACCATTATATTATTATTTCTTATCAGTTCACAGTTCACAATTTGGTATTTAGTGAAAGGTGCCTCTTAACTTTAAGGCAGCATTGGTGTATATATATGTATGTAGAATGTTATACGAATATAGTTTGAAAATTATACTAAACTGCATGTATATTAATAAGAATGGTTACAGGTTCAGGAAGCACACGTGATAATTGCCGGTTTGAATGCGACCTTTGCGGACAACCGTACAAATATAGGACTCATCTGGTAGGGCATAGAAAACAGTGTGGAAAAAAACCGTCCTTCCGGTGTCCTTATTGTAAATATGTGTCATATAGAAAATATAATCTCAAGTGCCACATTGTAAACAAACATATTGGAATGGACTTTAATCTATAAAATCACTAACATCTAACATTTTTTAATTTGTTTGATTTAGTGCTGGTAGATGTTTTGCAAAAGTAATCCAAAATCTCAAGTGTTTATGATATACTAAGAATATGATGGAGCAGTGTAAATCAGTTTGTCTAGCTAATCTAATTAAACATTTAAATGTGAAGGTCGTTTCTTTTTTCGACCTGAATTCCAGTAAACTACCCAGCGGTACCAAATTAGTAAATAGCGTTAGTTAAATAACAATGATTGATAACTTTTACTGATGTGTTATTCTTATTTTAGATGTAATGCACAATCCAGATTTAAAAAGCAAAGCTGTTTTATGCCACAAGTGTAATAAATATTATAAAAACAAGAACTCTTTAAGTGTACATATTAGTCAAGACTGTGGAAAAGGGAAACAATTTCAGTGTTCCAAATGTGTATGCAAGTTTAGAAGAAAATATGATTTGAAACTGCATTTATTTACCAAACATCGATTTGTATAATTTATCTCCTATCACTTATGTTTGTGATTTCCATTCAGTTATTGTTACAATTATACAGAAATGGAGAAAACCGAAGGGTGTCCTAATTAATTTTTTTTTTCAGTGTTTACGGAATGTTCTGAATTGGAAAGATTTTATGTGTGCCAAGCCTGTGGAAAGTCTTATAAACACCGTTCCAATTTGTCAAGGCACTTAAGGTACGAATGCAACAACGTAGGAGTCTTTCAGTGTACATTTTGCATAAGAACATTTAAACAAAAAACTCACTTAAATTACCATCTTACACATCGGCATCCATCGATCTTTCAATAAATTTTTATTGTACCTACAATTTATGTGTAGTTTGAAAATTGTTGTGCTACATTAACCCAACGTAAGTTGCCTTAAATATATCTTTCAACTATTGTTTTTACTACTAGATACCTATTTACTATTCTTTTAATGTAGAGGTTTACCACTGGCAATGGTTTCCATGCTGTATATAGATAATATGACCAACGCCGAATATCGTTTGTATGTGTTCTTTACTATTGATGTTAAATATAACAATACAAAAAAGATCTTTACATTCATCAACCACGTATAGATCACCTGTCTCAAGTTTTGGTTTAGATCAATTATTTTAATTCATTTTTGGAGTCCTGCACTTATCCAGTCGAAGTTGTGTTTCCATTAGCCTTTTTGTGAATGTTGTAAAAGTGTAAAAATGTGATGAAATGGTGTTATATTGTGCATATGCCCTTAGCCCCTTATTTATAATATGTAAAATAATCGTCTTATGTGTGGTTCGGCTAAAACTGTGTTAGTTAGTCGTAAGGACACGCGCATAACTAATTAAAAAATACAAGTTTTCACTAACCTCAAAGTCTGATAACTTCAAAGTAAATTGTGTACGGCGATTTTTAAATATGGAAACGGGAACTTATTCTCAGAGGTCAGTCAGGAAATCTTCTTTGGTTATTGGGACAATGGAGTAGATGTCATCACTTGTCGCATTAAAAGTAGATGGAGGTACATATAGAGATCTTTATCAATTAGATTTTGTAGTAGGTAAATTGAAGTGTTATTTGTGCAAAAATCGATTAATAAAGTGCAAAGGACATGAATAGTTTTTTGTTGGTAATCCAATATTTTTTACAAAATTATAAAATTAGTGTGTTTTAGGAATAGAAGATGAAAGGTCAAGTTGTGATAAATGTGGTAGGACATATAAGCATCGTACTTCTTTGTATAACCATCAGAAGTATCAATGTGAAAAAGAACCAACATTCACCTGCTTCCTTTGTAAATATAAAACATTTTTAAAGGGAAATCTAACAAAACATATTATACGCACTCATAAGCTTCAAATATGTAATTTGAATTTAAAGTAGGTATAATGTCTCATTATAACTACACTTTAAACGCTTAATAAATTCGTAAAAAAATGCAAACGTGTTTATCGTGTAATGTTCACATTAAGGAAAACGATGGAACTTTGTGGCCGTTGAAGTACTAAAACACCAAGACACGTTTCAGATTTTGATTTAAATCATAACCTAGGTATTTATATTTACGCTGCGTTATTAACGATGTAACTACGAGCAAAAATTTCAATCAATGGGAAATTTGCTAATCTTACGTAAATCATCTATTCTATTCTCTACTAAAAGAAGTTGTTTTTTTTTTAGAAAACAAGGCTGTGTATATGTGCAACGAATGTAATAGAGTTTACACTTGGAAAGCAAGTTTTCAACAGCATAAAAGATACGAATGTGGGAAAGATCCTCAATTTTTGTGCCCTATTATAGGATGCGGGCATAAATCGTATTTCAGGGGAAATCTTAAACGACACATCATTTTGATACATCAAAATGCAGAAGTGGCAACTGGCATTCTGAAATTTAAAAGAAAATTTACGAAATGATTATTATAATATAAATTAGTCGGAGATTTATTCTTTCTAATGTTTGGGAAAGACAAGTCTCCAATTAATTTATTGATAACACGTTGCTACATAAGACGATATTTGACTATGTTACCAAATATATTGTACAACTCCTCATTATTGTTATTTTTATACGGTGTAGTTAAATGTAATGTACCAATATGTAGGTATAATCTAGAAACGGTAGAAGTATCTCTGAGGAAACATTGAACTACATTGCGATGTTTTAGGTAGAGCATGTCTCAGAATTCCTTACAAAAGAAGAGCTAATTACCGCTGCGACACCTGTGGCCGATCATATACGTGGTATCGAGGCTTAATGCAACATAAACGGTACGAATGTGGGGTACCACCTCAGTTTTCTTGTCCACTAAGTGATTGTCATTTTCGTGCAAAAATGCGAGGAAATTTGAAACGCCATGTTATTAACGTTCATAAAATGCCCAAACATTAGTCAAACATATGTAAATTACCTGTAATGAATCTAGAGTTAGTGCATGACAGTGATGCATGATAATGGTAATATAGGTACACATTGTAGAAGTGAATGGAATACCATATATGTTACAAATGCCACACGTTGTTTTTGTCCTTGCGCCAGCACCAAGCATCAGTATCAATATTAAGTTTTCCAAAAGTATTTCTTGAGTAGTGGTTCAAAATAATAACAATCTTAGTTATTACAATTTTTAGACCAGAAATAATATCATAAGCCCACTTCGGAATACTCTCAGTTTTGGGATTAAGAACTAAAAGGTTTAAAACTAGCAACGTCATTACTAACTAAATTAGCCACTCAATGAAGTATTCACAATATTAAACTCTTGTCCATCAAGACACATACCTGAAGAACCCCAAACAGAATTTATCACGTTAGTACACAATTTGTTATTCGTTATTTTCCCAACAAAATTCCGATATACGTATAAGCACAGAGTAACTAATCTGTGGTATAAGTAAAAATTATGGTAATATATGGCACGGTGAACCTAGGTATGAACTAAACAATAAAAAGGCACCTAAAACTGACATATTCTTTGCAAGCGAATGACCTAACTCAATATTTTCGGATTTTGGAGAGAGAAGAGTAAGTACAACGCATTTTCACACGTGGATATAAAAAGCAAACAATGCCAATATACTTTGTGGGTACTCATAAAATACTCTAATAAAGATATATTTCCAGATGTCAAAACATACTGCTGTGGTGTATGTGGAAAAACTTACACAAGGCAAAAATCTTTGTACCATCATAAAGTGTACTATTGTGGGAAAGATCCTGGATTTATATGTTCTGAGGAAGGATGCGGCTATAAGTCTCGACGAAAAACTAATTTAAGGCGACATTATTTGTTAATACATAAAGCAATTGGTAATATACAACTGTAGTGATTATGTTTCCACAATAAAGTTAAAAAATTTGTTTCATAAATATTATCCGTAATTTTGTCTTGAATGTGTGAGGAGAGCTGTAACGATTCAAATAAATATAACCAGTGATGACAGTGATCGGATGGTATTATATCAGAATATAATATTTTTGTGGGTAATTCTAATATTGGTATCTCATTTTTATTATTATTATTGGTGCCATTGTCAAAACTCTAGCTATTCAAATATTAATTATTTGAAACTTAATATAACTTGATATAAACAAAACTAAAAACATCCCAGCTTAAATTTTCAGTGTATTGTCGTTGGTTAATTTAGATATGTTCATTTAATTTACTGTATATTTACTTTGTCGACAGAAAATTTTGCAAAAACAATTGTTACCTATTCGTCTTAATTAGGCACTATTTAGTCAAGTTAAAACAAATTCGATTTCGCATGAATGGTATATAGTTTGAATGCTTATTGTTTTGTACACTTCGGAATTAATTACTCATTTGCTTTTTAATAAGTAATGAAGCAGGTAACAAACTGAAGCTTAGAAAAAGTGTCTTAGATTCAAATAAGTAAGTATTATTTAAGAGATAATTCTTGGTATGAAAAGAAAGATAAAGTTTGAATAATTACTTAATTAACAGTTTTCGTAAAATATTTAATATGATTAACAATGGTTTGAAAAGATAAAGTATGGAAAAAGTGCAATTATGAGAGTCACCGTTATTTATCATACTTATATAACATTTGGCGAGAAATGATAAACAAGACCTTCTTCTAGTTTTATCAATTTGGAATGGAATTCCTTCAGTGGCGTGTACTTGATTAGGAGTGCTGGCATATAACTTGCGCGCGAATGTTCTAGAACAAAACAAGTCGTATTTCCCGGAAGGATTGTGTCACATTCGCCTTCGTTTTTTTTTATCGTCGATGACTATTCTGTCATGGCGCCTCGAGGTCTGTCGGGATTTCTGGAATATTCGCTACATTGCCCCCCCTCCCCTGAAAATTGTTACGTCTCGCAACACGAACGACGATTGTAGCGCAGACACAGTCCCAGGCAACTCTTGTTCTATAACGCGAACTTGACGATGGTACTTCCACGACGACCCCCTCGTGCATCTTCCATTCTTGAAGAAAAAGCTAAACTGTCAAGACCACATCTTCGGAATTGCTAGTTATGTAACGCCATGGATCTGTAGTTATCGTTTCAAATGCTGTAGCGTATTCCAAAAATCTTCGGTACCAGGCTTATCACAAATACGATCTTTTGTTACCAGATAATAAGAGATTTCGAGATGAAATAATATATTAGGATACAAGTGTATAATCAAGCACGCGCAATGAGTTTAATGGCACGACGCGAAGTACTACCTACTTAAAATCGTTAAAATCCTGTTTTGTAATTATGTTTAAATAGACACTGAAACCGTAGAGAAGAATTTATATCTTCTCTACCTAGGTGTATAATTATTATCATTAGATTACGATTGGAAGAGGTGTCCATGGTCCGCTCTAAGTGGAGTTCGAAGTACCAAAGAAATATAGGCTTTATATCTTCCCCGTGAAAATATTTAATAAATTGAAATAACAAATATCACAACTAGTGTCGACATATGGTCAAATCGTCTGATATTTGAATTATCAATTATTAAATATTTTCATGAGGAAGGTATACAACCTCTTTCTTTTGATCATTAGATTAGTTTCAGAATAGGAAATCAATTTTTTTAATTTTGTTGAAAAGTGAATTCATAACTACTTAACAGATTTTTATTTAGATGAGACGATTTCTTCGTTTCCCTTCCTTTTTAGGTTATAATTTTATACATTCCATGTGATAAAGTTTTGGAAAAAGATATTTTCTCCTCTCTTCTATCATTGTTACTTATCCAAATTGAATAAGTTTATAAGCATAATGGGCGATACTTCATAATAATATGGGTCAGTTTGCTTTATCAAAATACTGGAAGGTTTTTAAATCATACGCTAATTTAATTCTCTTTTAGGTATGGACAGCTTATATACTAACGCAATAAGATATACATGTAATACTTGCTCAAGGACTTATAAGTATGAACACAACCTAAATTATCATATCCGCCATGGGTGTGGAGTAAATCAGTTTAAATGCCATCTTTGTTCCAAAGCTTATCGAGCAAAATGGTATCTTCGAATTCATCTGAAAACAGCACATTAACGCGACGAAATTGCAGTTGGTTTACATGTGTATCTTTCTAAGTTTGTTCTGGTCCGGTTTTGTAACTAAAACGCTCAAATCATTTTAATTTTTGAAATACCTCTAAATTGCGGAATAACGCATTACTTATTATTACGTTGTTAAACATTATTAAAATGAATGCATAAAACGCATCGATGTAATTGAAATGCTGAAAAGATAAAATATATAATAGTAATACTTTTGGTTATTTACGGAATGTTTCAGAAAAGAGTTCTACAAAGTAAGAGTAACGAATGATAACAATTACTATTACGCAACTTATTTTCCTTAATAAATTTATTTTAAGACATTTGTTTATAAATCCCTTGCGTATAGTAGTGATTTTATTCCCTTAAAGATTACTAAATTGCATGTTATTAGTTGATATCGCGCTAATAACTAGTCAATTGTGAATTATTTTTGGAAAAACTTTAGAAGAAATACGTCTTCTGTGTGGTAGATATTTTATAGAATTAACATTGTAAATCCTGTATTGAGTTGAACAAAATCTCACTTCCTACACAGATTAAATTGTGCTTTTATGTTGTGATCACGCTTCCTTTGGGAAGATCGAATCGTGTAGTGTAATGTTAGAGTTGTCTTCGTATCTGTTGCACGTTTCTTCGTTGTACTGACTGGAAACCGATATTTGTTCCAAAATGACGTTTGTACCATTGTGTTTGCAGGTAACCAGCGCTTCTTAATTCACGAAAAACCACATATCTGTTTAAGCTGTGGTAAGTCGTACAAACAAAAAACATCGTTAAGAAGGCATGTAACCCTTGAATGTGGAAAAGAGCCAACCTATAAATGTCAAGAATGTAAATACATTACCAAAAGAAAGTATAGCCTCGATATACATATTAAATCTCAACATTTGCTTTATCGATAATATAGTAGCAAGCGCTGAAAGCGATACCTTTCACACGAGGCATAGCCTAGTTGGGCAATAATATTACACAAGTGTGAATGGTAGCTTTCAAGCCTAATTTTCCTACGACTCTCAGTGGTATTCATATTATATAATAGCTTGACTTGTTCATTTTCACTTGTTTTCCAATTGCCTTCTAAAGAAAGGGCTCGCTTGCTTTGGGTCATTTTTATTTCTCGACAAGTGAACGAAATATAGAATTTTCACATCGACTTAGTTTAATGAAAAATATAATTTCCGAAGAGAGCCGTAGGAAAATGTCTATATTTGTGTGCAGAATCCTAAACTTATGTACCAAAATGAGTGTATCTAATGTTACTACAATAAAGATGCTTGTGCGTTCTTCTCAGTTAATCAATGACAGCTACATCTTCGAGTATTAAGTTAGACATTGAAACATTTGTAACTAATAGCTTGCGTCTACTAATTTCGATTGGTTTCAGATGGAAATGGTCATTCCTGCAATAAGTGTTTTAAGACATATAAAAACAGGGGGAGTTTAGTAAGGCACATAGAATATGAATGTGACAAACCGCCAGCTTTTAAATGCAAAGTTTGTTCTAAAACATACACACGAAAGGAGAGTTTAAGATATCATACCGTCTCTGTTCATAAACTATTATAACATTTCAAAATCGTAATAGATTTATTGTATATTTAACAATTGTGTCTAATAAATGTAATTCTTTAATGTACTCGCTATAAATACACAGATAAGAAACTGCGGATACTCACAGAGGTAGGTAATTTAACAGATATATAGGCTATCTGAATATATTAATATTGCAAATGTATAGAAAACAGCAAGTCATAAAGACTTTAAAGGTTTTGAACATATGATGCGGTAATAGATAATCAAGAATGGCTGATCGGGTGACAGAATACAATACATCAATAGTGTGCTTTTATCTGTAAAGAATATAACGTTAGTACGGTTTGAAAAAATAAATCAGAACATAGATAATATAATTTGATGTTTTTGTAGTCTATTACTTTGAATAATATTTGTATAATGCATGTGGTTCGTATCATGTAATGTAACTTATCTTAAATTTTAGGTCGGTTCTGCCCTATTAGAGGTAGAAGAGTGGTCGGAACATATTGTTGTCCACAATGTCAACAGTGGTATTCACAGTTGAATAATTTAAGGCGTCATATTAAGTACGAGTGTGGAAAACCTGCTTCGTTTCAATGTTTGTTTTGTGAACATAAAGTGAAACAAAAACACAATCTACATGCACATGTTCTAAAGTACCATAGTAAAAGAGCAGATGAATTTAAACAAAAGTTCAAAAGTATTAACCCTATGGAATAACGTTTATATTCCTGCAGTGTAGGTATGTATGTACGTCATTAGATGTACTTATGATGCTTATGATTATAAGTTGCGATTGTTACCTAAAGATTTATTTTCATATTTCTGGTTTCCTGTTGTATCTTACCCAATTTCCTTGTTCTAGGACAAAAGTTTTATTGCCCTTGCGGAAAGTCATATCGACACATGCAATCATTGTATACTCATTCAAAATTTGAATGTGGAAAAGATCCTAACTTTGCTTGTCCAGGATGTTCATATAAAGCCAAGCGTAAAAGTAGATTAAGAGATCATATCAAAAGAATTCATCCGCATTTATCATCCTTATAGAGAATTAAAATACCACTGTTAAGTAGGGTTCCGTATATATTGTACTTGTTGGAAATAAATTATTTATTATTCTACCATCTAAGTATTTAAGTCATATAAGTAGATATGAGCTACCATAGCACCATCGTGCTTATCAAGGATTAGTGCAACTTTCTTTTTTTATTGACGAGTTGTACCTACTTGTTTGACATTTGTTCTGGAACAGTTGATCCTTCGTTTTCGTTTAATGTTCTATATTTTGCACTAGTAAAGAAACCTTGATTCATCCACCGTATATTGTCCAGAAAAAGTTTACCAGGTCTAGAATATCTCCTGTTGTTAATGTTGCGAGTCCTTTAAATGAATTGACTGGAAAATTGCTTACAGCATTCACACACGGAAGTTATTCACTGCACCGATACTATTTCCACCCGAAAAAATGTCCACAATAATGTAACATACTTGGTTCAAATAAATAAATTTGCTCATTTCATTATTTATAAAAAAAACTACTGAAGTTCATTTAAACCTGTGTATAACCAGCAGCAAAAAAGTAAGTCAATCTTAAAAGTCCTAAGTACACTATTAAGTATAAGTAGTTGCAAAACGTACGTATGCATGAAGTAGCTTCGCGTAACAGTTCTTTTGAAATACCTATTAAAATACTGATTATGCACTCCTATAACGGAAGGTATAAAAAGTAATATTTTATGTGTCCTCGCGCAAACGGTGGCTTAATTAGTTTTACCATTTGTTTTAGATGGAAAATATTCGTGCAAGAATTGTGCGAAAGTTTACAAAAGGTTGGAATCGTTGAGCCGACATCTTCGCCTGGAATGTAATAAAATTGGGCAGTTTGTGTGTTTAACTTGCAATAAAGTTTTTAAACATAAATTTTCTCTAAGAAATCATGAATTGGTACATTTGAAGAAAAAGAATTAAACGTTAAAATCTTGTTCTTAGGCGAAAAAAAATCATTCATGCAGTAAATGCTATAATAGTAATTAATGATACAAGTTCGTTTATGACCGTCATAATGAAACGCGTGTAACCTTAAATTCACGAGGCGTAGCCGAGTGATTTTACTTACACAAGTTTCATTAATAACGTTCATATGGAACGTGTATCATTCAAAATTTAATCTACGACGGTCCAAATAGATTTGAATCAGATTTTTAAGTTATCTAAACGTTTTCAAATTATGATGCAACATTTCAAGTGCCCATACTAGTGAATGTCATGCTAATCGCCTTTGTCAATTTTGACGATTGCTATAGAAAATCTAGTGCTTTTATGAAAGACATAATGACATCCAATTGGCCATGCTAAGTCAGTCATAATGACACCGTCGTAGATTAACTATATAACTTAACAAGAAGTTTCGATTGTAGATGAACAATTTCATTTATTCAATGTAATAAAGTCTTTCTGAAGTATAATAGTATATTATATTATACGAGCATATAAAGAGTAATAAGTCCCCAGAAGTCATTAATTCGACACGTAATTACCTACAGGTAAGATTATGTTAATGTAAATTGTTGTCATTCATTTTTCATTGTTTTAGATTGTTACATAATCTACGCAGATCAGGTGGTTATTTCAATTTCTATGTACCTACAACTATTGTGTAAATCCGATCCCGATACATCAATTATGGCTGCCCAAATTGTTACACAGCTGTCAAATGGAATACAATATTTTATTTTGCATACATAATCTCATTTTTCAAAGACTTCGTTACGCTTCTCCGACCTGCATCCAACAACTTTCCTCTTCTTTTAGAAACCATGGTATTTATACAAACGAAGTTTAAGTGATGAAAGCATAGTTTTATTGCAAATTTAAATAATTTTATTTTATTTTTCTTAAATATTTATGAAAAATTACAGTTGTATAAGACTTATGGTAATTAAGTCCTAAATCAGTAAGGTCAGGAACGGTTTATACTGTACAAAGAAATACAAAAAAAGACTTCGAGACCAAACGAGAGTCTCGTCGAGACTCTTGCCGAGATTCATAGACGAGACTGAACCTCGGTCTCGTCTGGAATAGACGAGACGAGACGAGGGCGGCATCACTAAACAAGGCTAAGTTCTTACGATTCATGCCCTGGATTGATAGGGGAAGTTCGATTGTATGATCTCCAAAATCTGTAAGAATAAGGAAATAGCTCACATTTTGAGATTTTGCATTGTAAAACGAAATATTTTGGTCTCCTCTACTACTATTTTTCCTATGCCTGCTTAAACACTTATACTTATATCATCTAAAAAAAGCATTATGCGGGTCACTCTGTAATTGGGGACAAGCCTGTTGAGGGCCCAGAACAAGAGAGGGATACTAAATAAATAAATAAATCATTCTTGTTAGATAGTTGTTATTTGTCACCTATTTTACTTTTTTTTAAATTTAATTACAATTTTAGTTGGATTTAAAGACGAGCTTTTTACGTCAATGAAAGTGAAAGTCTAGTTTTCAGTATTTCCTTTTAGTCCAGGAAATAGAGATTGAAAATGGACCATTTCCTGCAAAACGAGAAGTAGTTCCAATTTTTTTTGCATGTCATGAAAGACTAGCTGGTGGTTAAGAATCCAAGTTTTCGACCTCCCACCCCTTGTGCTTCCCCCGTACCACCCTTAAAACCAAAGAAATTTGGTTGGTTTTTTAGTTTTTCAATCATATCTCTTTATAAGTTCATTTTACAAAAAAATATTGTTATCAGAAATTGTAGACTATAAAATTCTACACAACTTTGATATACACTACTTTTTTGTGAAATGTTTATTAACAGCGATATAGAGCTTCAGAGTTGCTTATATTTTTAAGAACTCTAAAATTTGTATGTAGATGTTTTAACCAAATTTTATACTTTATCTCTATAATTAAGAGTTTTATGAGAAAATATCTTCAATTTATCGTGGCATAAATACCCTTACGCTGCACCCTTACCAAAGGGGATGCATAATAATTCAACTTTCAACCCTTGCTAGTGGGGATATTTGAATCACTGTGAGATTGTAGGGCTTTCTAATATACGTTTGAAACAAAAAATTATTTTCACTTCAGTTCAGCTTCATCCTTCATCCCCCCCCCCTCCCCCCAACCACGGTAGGAATAGATATTTAAGAGGAATAGAAAATATTATGTAATAAGCGTTGTATTCTCTGACTAACTTCACAATCGCCACAAGAGCGTTTAAATATCTATTCCTTCCGCGCGCGGGGGGGAGAGGGGGAGGGGGTGAAACTGAACTGAAGTGAGACAATTTTTTCATTTCAAAAGTATATTAGAAAGGGCTATAATCTCACAGTAATTCAAATATCCTCACTAGCAAGGGTTGCAAGTTTCATTATTATGCATCCCCTTTGGTAAGGGTGCAGAGTAGAGGGATTTATACTACGATAAATTCAAGATATTTTCTCATAAAACTCTTAATTATAGTGTAAAAGTATGAAATTTGATTAAAACACCTACATAGAAATTTCAGAATTCTTAAAAATATAACCAACTCTCAAGCTCTATATCTTTTTTAATAAACATTTCACAAAAAAGTAGTGTATATCAAAGTTGTGTAGAATTTTATGGCCTACAATTTCTGATAACAATATTTTTTTCTAAAGTAAACTATACAAAAGATATGATTGAAAAACTAAGAAACCTACCAAATTTCAGGGGTTTTGGGGGTGGTACGGGGGAAGCACAAGGGGTGGGAGGTCGAAAACTTAGATTCTTAACCACCAGATGACTGTCTACGACATGCAAAAGAAATTGGAACTACTTCTCATTTTGCATACTAAAACCCTCTATTCCCTGGACTATTTCCTTTACGTCAATGTTGAATGTTTTTCAGTATATGCGTGGAAGTTTTTAGGTATAGGTAATTTCAATGATTAACTTGGTTCATGTAGATCTGTGTGTGGGAACAGAAATGTCTGGAATCATTGGGCGAGATATATTTTTTTCGCTGTTATAATGTTGAAGGCAATCGTCATTAAAACACCTATGGAGTGATCGTCCTCTAATACTTGTGTTTTGTTTCAGATATTAATAAGCAATTGCACCCTTTTTCTTGTGACGGCTGTGGTAGGTCATACGCAATTTATAACAGTCTAAGGAGGCACAAAACTGTTGAATGTGGCAAGCAAAAGAACATTGAGTGTTCTTTATGTTCTTCAAAATTTTACTATAAGCAGAAGTTACAGTTGCATTTACATAGGAAACATGGAATTGAACTTCTATACTGATGGGAAGTTTTCGAGTGTTTCTTCTTTTTGATTTTCAAAAAATGAATGTTTTCCATACATAATTATTATGTAGCTTTCAATTGTTTGTTGCATGTGCCTACAACTGAGTTTCATAATGTGTCTTTTTTGTATTAAACATAACGTCGAATCTCTAAATTGTAAGATTATGTTTGCGGATTGAGAGTTGCCAAATACCCCACATATAGTACATCTTTGGCGACCGCATATTCTTATGTCTTTTTACTGTGTATCTTTGTATTGTAGATGAAATAACTTTAGGTGTGACAATATCTCACTATTAACTCAAACGTCACTTTTTATTGAGGTTCTTGATGGAATCTTTGAAAATGTTACGATTTAGATGACGTATGCTTTAACCTCGCTTTTTTATCCAGTTGTGTGGACATATGGTTTTTGCTTGCTATCTTTATAATGCGCCCTTGAAAATAATCAAAATTCTGTACATTTTCTATAATAGTCTAATTGCGCAGTAAGTAGCCAAGATTGTGCAAATCGGTCATTTATTCCCGAGTTTATTCCTTACTGAATTGCCGTTTTCTAACAGTTTGGTCAACACGTCAGAATTAGTACCTCCACGAAAGTGGAACCTCTTGATTTCAATGCGTTCTGGGTTGACACCATAGCAAATTTGTTTATAAATAGGTCCACTCCGAATGCACAGGGTGTAACAATTAAGCATGTAAAAAATAATACCAACGCCAACGGTCCAAAATGCTTCGTTTGAGAGCTGCGTCTCAAAAGCCCGACATACAGAAAGTAGGAACAAATAGAGGGCGAAACAAACTTGATCTAGGGAAAATTTAGTACCAATCTTTGAACTTCAAAATCATATAGAAGACAGCGCTTTGCACAGGTGTTGCATTGCAGTGTTGCTTTGTGGCTTTGTATGCTTTTCTATATTAACAATTATTCAAATTGAAAGAAACATGATACTGGCGTAGCTTACTCTCGACTACGGATAATCTAATTATGTAATTTTTTAGGGCTACTTGTAGAGGATAAAGAAGGATATCGTTGTGAAATTTGCTTTAGAGTTTACAAATGGAGAAAAGGTTTGGCTCACCATAAAAGGTATGAGTGCGGAAAAGAACCACAGTTTAGTTGCGCTATTTGCAACTATAAATCGAAAACAAGAAGTAATTTGAATAGCCACATTCGAAATAAACACAAGTGCATTTAAAAGTTTAGCAAAGCATTGTGATTGTTATGGGGAAATATAAGAAGGCCTCATTTAGAGTTGTATTGTATATATTTTAGTGTATACACAACCCTTTTTACATCATGTAGGTGCATTCGAAAAGAACAGTTGTAATGTTTAATGAAATATTGACAACTGTTGGTGGTTGACAGATATGGTTTTCTTACGCCCTTATTTTGTTTCAGACTTAAATGGACAGTACCACCCTTTTTATTGTGATCGCTGCGGCCGGTCTTATTCGATATACAACAGTTTAAGAAGACACAAAAAAGTTGAATGCGGCAAGGAAAAACGCATGCAATGCGCTTTATGCCTATCAAAATTTTACTACAAGCAGGAGTTACACCTTCACCTTCATAGGAAACACGGAACTTCTCAGCTGATGGGAAATTTTCTTATATTACCTCCTTCTTGATTTTTTTTTACCGTCCTCCATATGAACTTATGATCGTTTCAAAACGTTGTTTGTTATAAGAATTACTTTTATAGTAGGTGAAATATAACAAAATAGAAGAAATTATGAAATTTTTATCACTGACAAGGAAATAAATTCATAGAGCTAGTGATCAATAACTGTTTATGAGTCCAAGGCTCAACTCAGTCGTACCCCTGTTTATTGTCGGGATTATCAGTGGTACTTCTGTTCTCCTAAACTTGTAATGGGCAGCCGAAAATGGACGTGAAATGATTTAATGCCGTATAATTTGCCTGCTTGCTCGTTCACAATTCATCTCGCAATCCGAATGCAAACATTTTTACTGATGATCAAATTAAGAGTTAGTTTTTCTTCTTCAAATTATAGGGTTAAAAATACAATAAGTATATAAAGCTTGGTTTGGAATATTTATGTTAGTGCGAGCCTAGAACCAAACCCACTAACAATTTCGTTTTAGGAACTGGAAGTACGATTTGGGCCTGTTTGAAGTGTAATAAAATGTATACAAAAAAAGTTTCGTACTATTGCCACATGAAATATTATTGCGGCGCCAGTCCTGATTATTACTGTGATGTGGAAGGCTGCTCTTATAAAACCAGAAGGAAACATAATTTGAAACGGCACAAACTTACACACGAAGACAAAGCGTGTCTTTATATTTAAATGTTTATCTAGATGTATAAACTATTCTCCAACATTGCTTCATTCAAAGACATTTATTAGTTATTAAAATTGACGTATTGATTATATTTGACTAACAATAACGTTTGTTTATTATTATATTCATTCTTTATGTTACGGTTGGTAGAGCATCACTTAACCACCAATGACACTACTACTAATAATTGTTAATTATACAAGTTTTTACAAAGTAAATTGTCGTTACAAAGATCGTGTTCCTTTACTCGCAAATCTACGGTTTGAGAACAGAAATGAAATGTCAATTTGTCTAATTGAGAAAGGGGCATTTTTCAAAACGGATTATCATTGCAGAACATGTTATGTTTTCGGCCTTTCCACGCCTTTGATTTGAACTCTAGGCAAAAAGGCACGGTATGCATTATCTTACTAATCAATAATTGTAGGTATAAAAAGTGGTTTCAGGAGATTTTTTTTACGTCGAGACAAACAAATTGTGAGATTCACACTGCAAACCCTTTCCAAAAGCAAAGCTTGTTTATCACATTCCTGCCAGTTTGGAGCTTGTCGAAAAACTTACAAAATGAGCTTCGGATAATGCTAGTGCTTAAGTACGAAAACTAGAAGTAAAAAATTAGTATTGAAATATTTCGAACACTTTTCCGAATTGATTTATGATTTCAGGATTTGTCTCCGGCCGGACGAAGAATTACTCCTGTGACATATGCCATAAGAGTTATAACTATTGGAGCACGTTACTGCGCCATCAACGGTTAGAATGTAATAAAGTTGGAAGGGAAGTGTGTTCTTACTGCAAGAAAGTATTTAAGCACAAGCATAATTTGCAACGACATATGTTCATGGTGCATCATATTGATATAAGAAGATAATTATTATTCGTTTTTTATTACCACCTTTTATAAAAATAAAAATCCTTAAATATAATAATGTGCCTGTATTTTTCACCAAAGCGGAATTATTATATATCAATACCCATTTACCATAGTGTTTCAACTATACGTCCTTAAGCACGTATAGGGATAGGAAAAAAAATTCTCCTGAAACTCCATTTTAAAAACGTTAAACACGTCGGCACGGTATGACGCAAGTGATTTGGCGCATGTATCATCCGTGCGTGAAATAGAAAGAGCGACATTAACGTAAAAAACAAAAGAAAAAAGTTTAAAAAAATCCTATATACCGATCGGGCCCAAGTGTGAATGTAAACCATTCGGTGACATACAGAGACACATCATCATCAAAATCATTCAGCCGTTTAGGAGGAGTTCAGTCACAAACACACGTACAAAAGAGTTTTATATATATATGAAGTAAACAAAAGAATTAAAATTATAGAATTGTCAGTGGAGTGAAATAGTTCTGTAAACAATTTTCTAAGTTCTTGCATCTACTTGATCTACTATTGTGTTTTTACACGGGAAATTCTAACTTGCCGGTATATGTAAATTTTTATTATGTAGTATTTCAAACTCTAACGATCGCTCGACTAATTTGGGTCCATGAGGCCCACGAAATGGTGCAGCTGAAAATGTATCTTGTATAAGCTAAAGAAAAATAGTGCTTTTCTGGTGTAAGACGTAATTTTTATAGATATTTACAATAGATACGTATGAAATATGTTTAATTTTTTTATTTCTAATTTGTAATTTATACGTATGTTTTAGGCAATAATCCCAAACTTGTTTGCTCCACGTGTGGAAAACTATATAAAGCGAAGCGGTCTTTGCGGAGACATGAAAAATACGAATGTAAAAATGTTCGATACTTTATATGTCCTGTCTGTCCTCATACTACAAAACAAAAGAGTAATTTAATGGCCCACGTTTATTTCAAGCATCCAGATTTCGAAAACGGAAGTTCGTGGAATCCAGAATTTGGGAACGGAAGCTCGTGTATTGGTTAGCTTTTAAGTGAATAAATACTTCCCCGCTGTCTTTTGATTCAGAGTAAACTGTGAAGATTTGCTCGTACTTACAACCATTAAAGCTCTCCGCATCCCACAGTGACTTTTTGATATGAACGCACCCCTTGTGATAATTTGCAGTATGATGACAAGATGGATTTGAGGCAACCAGATGCCTATGGACGTAAGGAAGTTCGAAAATCAAGGAGATAGGATTGCTTTATATTCTCCTATTGCAAAGTATCATTTAACCAGCGTAATATACTGAAAGTCTGAAACTACATACCTACGCCAACATTACAAAACCGGACGGAACGATTAGTAATCAACTCGCAAAGTTTGATAGTCAACTCATAGTGCAACCAAAAAATCAGAAATCGATGTCAGTCACAAAATTATAATAACATTATTTGATTTGTGCCTACGCGCACGATTATAGTGATACTAAATATCGTTTATGTAATAAGTAGAATGTTTAAAATTACAATACTTTTCTGAATGTTTTAGGGGCAAAGATATATGTGGAAGTATTTTCCGTAGAAAAGGGACACAGATAATCCCGATACGTACCAAATGGTAACTGGTATAAAACCTCTAATATTCGTTGGCAACTAGCGTGTTTCTACAGCTCGAATATGTCATTTACGTTGGAAAGTTACACACAATAGTTTATTAGTGTTAATGTTTTCAAATATTCTTAGATGCATGCTTATACATATACTTATATCAATAGACTAAACATGGTTATGTTTTAGCTTCCCTGTTAAACCTTCATAAGCAATTTCCATGTCCAAAGTGCGGAAGATTATACCAACACCGAAAATCAGTTAGTAATCATCTATCAGTTGTTTGCGGTAAAGAGCCGAAATTCTTTTGCAGTTATTGCACTGCAAACTTTTATTACAAGCATCATTTGGTCCGCCATTTGCGGATTCACAAGTAGGCTCCTACTGCTGTTAGGAGTAGAATTCTGTTCGGATGAAAATTTAATTTTTGTTATATTTTTCAGTAGATATTTTGGTTGTTTCTTTTAAAAAATAAATAAGTTACCATGGAACACTTTGCAGTCTTTTTTGTTCGGATCTAATATTTGATCATATCGGCGTCCTAGACCAAAACGCCGATGTACACACTGAACTTTGTGAAAAAAAGAATCTGCGTGTCCTCGCGTGACTTAATCGTCCATGTGCAAATGTTACGTAGATTATATCATTGGATATTCGGACGGAGTAACAATCTTGCGAGCTGTATCCTGCGCTTCGGAATTTGGATTTGGATTATTATCGTCATACTTAAAGCCAGATCCCACATTTCTTTCAGATTAAAATTTTTGCGTTAGTTCGTCTTGGGGGCGTGTATGTGTTATGATTGCTAAAAAAATGACGAAACATAATTTTGCAACTATTGGAAAAGTAGCTCACAATTAAGCACCTTAGTTTATTTGGGAAGAGCATTTGGTTGCTTCTACATGCTTATGTTACGTGTTTATGATAGGTCGTATATTTGTGTCATAATACCTATCTAAGTAGTTTTGGATCTTCATTGACTACATCCTGAGATACTTGCAACATATACAAGGACTATGTTCGCTTCATAGGGAATTGATTCAATAACTATCACCTTAAAAATTTATTGGGTATCACTTTGAACTGTCCTTTTTCTATTCCAATGTACCACTACAGCTAACACGTACTATTTATTTATTAATTAATGCATAATTGACAAAAAGTTAAAATCAAGGAAACTTTACTTCACACACACACACACCTTCATAACAAAAGAGCAAAAGAGTGTTTAACGTTCATCACGTCGGAAAAATTGTGTGTATGTCACTCGAGTGGCCTACAGTAGAAAATATATCTGACTGTAGTTGACAATGTTTATTATTTCAGGATCCATTCCCACCACACAGGAATTGTATAATGATTACTCTTGCATCAATTGTGGAAGAATTTATCATAGGAAAGATTCTTTAACGAGACATTTAAGACACGAGTGTAACGTTGAACCAAAATTTGTGTGCGGTTATTGCGGAAAAAGATTCAAACATGGATTCCATTTAAAATCTCATCTTTCCAGAAGACATACACAATAACCTAATTCGCAAAAGTACTTGTTTTTCTTGCTTAAAACTTCAATAAAAATACCTGTAACATACAAATATGAGTATTTTCTAAAGTAGGATTCTGCCATACCTACTTAGGCACGGACTGTACGTGTAGGAAGTTTAGCTTTAAATATGCCTTATGTACTAGTCCTACCAATAATCTAGCTATTTTCAGATCGTTTTCCATGTACCCAATGCCATAAGTCATACAAAAGAAGTATCACTTTAACTCGACATATGCGATACGAATGCAACAAAGAGGGAGAATTCGAGTGCGTCCATTGCAAACGGGTTTTTAAACACAGGCATCATTTACTTTTTCACGAACGCCGATATCATTCATAATAGCCATTGTACTAACAACAGCATTCAAAAATTTATTAAGGAAGTACGATCAAAACATAATTATTATGCTCATATATCTAGAGTATTTTGTTCATTTTGTTGTAATTTAAATTTATTCATTCAGTAAAAGACATAATACATTTGATGCTTTGATGTACTGCTATAAGTTTCAACATTTTAAGCATATTTTGTCTGGATTCTTGATGCCCCTGAGGGTTTTAGATATGGGCATTGAATACTTGATTTATAGATGTTAGCGCGTAGAGTGGACGAAAAAATCCTGTCGAAAAAGGTCTCCATTATGTGCAGGCGAATTCCACTTTTGTGATAAATTTTAACTTCTTGCAATAAAAATGTAAAATAATGAAAAAAGAACTTTTTATGGTTGATCGTTTCGGATTTCTGACGATGAATTTCGATTTTGGAGGTGTGGTCGCAGGATATTTAATTTACCACCAATTCTGTTCCTTTCTGACATTTCTGCTTTAACCGCATTTAATCGAGCGTGGTCAATTGGAAATCATACGGTAATCTATTTCTATAGGTACAATAAACCATAAAGGTAAGACTGCACTAACTGAACTGCACTGTAGCGGAGCGACGCGGTATGATGCAGACAAATATTATGTTATTGAATTTATATGACACATCCCGCACTACGCCGTGGCGGGCATCGTAGTTTCACTGCTGCTAGTGCAGATGAATTAATTTAATTTCAGTTACCTTGCTCATAAGACACATTATGACTGTTTAACAAAATGTTGCAGTGTCGCGCCACAGCAGTTCAAATGCAACACCCCTATACATATCTTGTAGCGAGGCATCGCCTCGCATCGCTTCATTGCAGTGCAGTTCCCGCTAGTGCGATCTTACCACATCTTTAACAAAACTGCTAGAACTAAAACAACCTAGGCTGATTTTGAGGAGATCATATTGTTCTCTGGCTAGTGTTTCTGGGAAGCATTTGGAATGTTTGAGAATCATTTTCAGATGATTTGAAACAAAAAAATCTTTATTTTGATGTGATGTGATCGGTAGGCCATTCTCCACTTTAGAAACGTATGTCCAACGTTTGTCCATACTGACTCCAGCTATAGTGAATAAAATATAATATGATGACGGTAATGGAGATTTTTTTAACCTCGTACAGTTGCAAGTTGCAACCTTACCTTACCTTTAGTACAGCTTGACTCAGGAAACTCTCTTTTTTACATCCTTTGGTGTATAATTACTATTAGTTGTGCTTGCTAAACAAGATTTTGTTTTAGGATCGACGACTAAAAAGGAAAATAGCGCACAGTACCACTGCAAAGTGTGCGGTAGGACATTTACACGAGTTGATAATCTCAGAAGACACATGCATTCCGTTTGCGGAAAAGACCCCCAATTTTTCTGTACTGCTTGCAGTTACTCCACAAGACGCAAATATATGCTAGTACACCATTTACGTCGCAAGCATCCGGCATTGTTTGTGAATTTTGTGTAACCTTTGAATATACAAAGGTGTAACTATTTTTTATAATACACGACATTGTGACTTACTTTAGTATTTACTTACATGGCATAAATAAGAGTATAGTTTATTTATAGGTACATGGCTTCTCACCGATAAGTATGGGATGGAGAGCCTAAGCTTTGAATGTAGATATTCAAAGGCCTAAGTCAACGTTTCATTATCGCATTTCAAATTCAAGTTACCAACCTTTGACCATTATTTAAACTTTATTGTATGTGCAAACTCTTACGAGTAAATGCCGGTTGCTCATTATACGTAATTTCGTTGCAACTAAAATATTTTTTCTCCAACCACCTGAATAAGACGCTATTTTGTGACAGTGTTCGGTACCTAAAATTGACGTTTTGCGGATTAATCGCTTTCACCATGGCAACTGTACAAAAAGTGGATACTTTTGGTCCTAGTACCAAAAAGAAATTGACCTTGAAAGTTGGCCAATTAAAAAATTACAATCACGGAGATATGTCACATTGGCATCGTTTTACATTGCAGGTTGTAAGATATTTCTATACATACAAATCAAATATTTTTGCATATTCAATGCAAATAATTATGTTACCTATACGTATGTACATGTATTGAAAATGATTTACGCTCGCTATTTTTATTTAAACCATGTGTAACGTAATTTACGTATTCCGTGAACGTAATTTTAATACGTATACAACCCGCCGTCGCGCGTAACGCCATCTACATCAGACCAATTGCACTATTATCTGTCATTTTGAATTCAAAATTTGAAAAAGTTAATTGCAATTAATTTTAATTAAAAAACTGTATGGTAAGTTTTTTATTTCAATACAAAATATAACAATATTAATTGTGTATACAATAAAATGACCGAAACTGATAGCGACATGGATTACACTCCGCCAGAGATTATAGAAACGGCAGAACATGCTACCTCAAGATTTGCTCCCTACAAAGTCGCGAGAGGTAAGAAGTAAGAAGTAAGAACGAATGGGTTATAAATTACCTAAAAACTAGAGTGGCATGACACGTGAGGACAAGAAAGCAGAAGTTCTTATACTAGTAGTGAAACTGTGACTGAATCTAAATTCGAATATAATTTGAAGTAAAGGGGGTTGGAGAAAAAATTTTATGTTTTATTCGTACAAAAAATGCGTTTTCGGGACTCGGAAGGTTGCTGGACTCCGCTAACGCGTCGTCCAGCAACTATCTTCCTCGTCCCGAAAACTGACATTTTTTGTACTAATGAAACAAATAACTATTTTTGCTTAATTTCATATATGTAGGATATCCCGGTTTGTATTGATTTTCTTTCAATTTTATACGCTACATTCGAATTCAAATTAATGCCTAAATCAAACATTCGTGTCCTTTTACAATATAAATTATCTTCTGTAATGCTAACGGGACAAACGATTGATATTTTCAACTAGTGATGTAATAGTAGGTACCAACATTAAAGAAACTGATGCGTGGTACTGGTTTTTTAAACAGTTGGTACATATCGCTAGTATTTAATCTCGTTTGCTTTACAAAGAGCAAATTCATTTTGTTTTCATATTAAAAAAATCGTCAAGTACCTACCTAGTTTTCGACTAGTTTTCTGTTGGGTCTGATATTTATTGAAGAAGTGTCCATCTTCACTAATACATACCACATTTCATCTTTATAAAGTCTAATAAATAGACACGGTGAGGAAAATGGAGATCACATTCGCATTCTACAATAAAAGACTTGGACTGTATGTGTTGTGCTATTTTACTCATCTTTGCCATTATAGAAGTAGTGTGAGGGTGAACAAGGAAGGTATAGTGTGTCAAAACAATTAATTTCAGTTTTCCGCAATAAAATTAGATGGATTGTATTTTTTTCATTTTTTTACAAAATGGTGCGACATGACCTGCTAAAATCAGCAAACCCGGTTTTCTGTTAGCTCCTTAAAGTAAATACAAGAAATCATTATTATATAGTATAAGTTGTTTAACAAATAATTTTGAATATCAGCTAGTAGCGATCTGCATTTAGTCACCATACTATAAGTTGCGAGAGTTATGGATCCAGTTCAATTTTCTTTAAATGTTACAGTGAAGTTGTTCACGTATGGCAATATAACTATGTCGTGTTGTAGATTTGAATACATCCTTAAATATTCCGGTTGCGAAACCATATCAATGCGAAAAATGTTTGCGATGTTACAAATTTCCGCAAGGATTACGACAACACCAAGTTTATGAATGTGGCAAGGATCCACAATTTCAATGCCCGGTGGACACATGTATTTACAAATCTAAGACGAAAGGAAATTTAAAACTTCATCTTATAAATAAACACAAATTAAAGAATGCTACTGTGATGTCTATGAAATCTGTAATTTAATCCAAATTGTTTTTGAAATAAATAAGGGGAAATTTTGTCATTTTTTCACAGTATAGGTATTATACCAGAAGAGATGGTGAAAAAATCTGATTTACAAAGTGTAGTCACCATGCGTAGGTAGTCTATATGTCACTTCAGATTTTTTAAGTTTGCATACACTAATTCGTTTATTTTTAGGTTATGTTTTGAGAGTAAAATATTTTCACTGTTCAACGTGTCAAAAAAGATATTTATCTAAAACTGCCCTAAATCGCCACATAAAATATGACTGTGGAAAGGAGCCTATGTTCAAGTGCTATCAGTGCACATATCGAGCACATCAAAGGGTTCATCTGCAAAAGCATTTATTAAAAATTCATTCAGTGGTTTCGTAGAAAGTGTACAGTTTTTCGTATAATATAAGCTTACAAATTTACGTCTTTATACTTATAGATTAGGAAACGTGCAGTCCTATTATAACGTTTTAAGCATATTTGTAATTCTATACCTTTGAATGTAATTAACTTATTATTTTTTAGGAAGTTTATTCGCTCTTCAAAAATGGTTTTGCGATCGATGTGGAAGAGGTTACACAAAACACAACTCCCTTTATGTGCACAAAAGGTATTACTGTGGAAACAAATATGGTTTCAAATGTTCTAAGTGCCATCAAAAATATAAAAGGAAACATCATCTTAAGCGCCATTATCTAAGACACCATTAGTGATTTGAAAAGGTTGCAGTAATAAATAAAATACGAACAGACATTCTTGACCATAAGTAATGTTAGAAGAGTCGTTTTATTTATCTGCAAGTACTTTTCACTTTAAGTATTCCAGTTCCCTTTTCTCCTAATGTGCAATTTGCAAGATAGGTAATACTTTTGTGATTGTTCAGCGTCTGGAAATATTTAACTAATCCTACTAATTTACTAAACTGTTCATTGACTAAAATACAGACTTGTCACGTATTAGTGATTATGTAAGGTCATTACATGAAGATGTTACGTGTACTAAATCCTGGAAATAATTATTCTGTTTTCAATAGTCAGAATTTGACCGTAATAATTCACTTCTAATTCTCTACAAGTCTAGACATACGTTCGTAAAGTATTATCTGTGTGCTCACCAACCCTAATACCATCTGATCGATTTTTAATCGTTTGACTAACCAAATGAAAGGCAAAAACCATACATTAAAAAAGTTAACATTTTTTCCAGTTTCGGACAGAACGTTTTGACGTTTTGTTAGTATTTTATCAAAATTTCTTTGTATATTTTCATTGATTATATATTATTATTATAAGTTGCTCTCGTCTCATAAATATAAGTGTAGTACCCCCTATTCTACGCATCTAAACCACAACGTTTTAAAGACAAAAAATCACGTACTCCACCTCGCACGCCGCCAGCCAGGGGCGAACCCGTAAATCGTCATTCTTCTATTTTGTGCGGTTTAAACCACACGTGTTTTGTTGTATTTCGGCGTTTAGTGTTTCTGTTCGACGAGATGGCAATTTTCCATAGCCTCAGCGATACGGCTGATACCAGCTTCTGACCGCGGGAATATTCCCGAAATGGACACGGTCAATTACGGAGATATACATCTCCGCGGAAATATACATTTTCGCACGCACGGACGATTTTCCCAAGTACTCGGGATTAGGAGCCGTCTTAAGTGTCCGACGTATTTAATTCCGTTTCGACCAAATGGAAGCGAGATGACGATTCTCTAGCCTCAGCGATGCCGCTGATACCACTTCTGACCACGGGAATCGAGACGGGAATACTCCCGAATTGTTCACGGTCAATAGTGGAGATATACATTTCCGCGGAAATATAAATTTCCGCACGGACTGACGGACGGTTTCGCGAGGAGGCTGCAATTCGGGATGAGGAGCTGTCCGAAAAAGGTATTTAATTAATTTTCGCATTGTTGCGATCGTTTTAGAGGAATATTCCTCTTAGGCCAATGACATCATTGAGCTTGTCATTTTAAGTGAATTTTCCCTTTTGGTAATTACGTACCATTTTTGGAATGCCTTGTTAAATAACGTAGATATTTATCTATCTTGTTTTTTAACATGATGAAGGACCTACTGTTAGCTCGGCTTTCTTGCCTTGTTATGTGGGGTCGTTTAAGAGCGCGACGAATTCCTTCACCCCGCTAAATAGGCCTATGGCTATTTATACGTCTATTCGAATAAACAATGGCCATTTCATTGGCTTGGCGCTAAGTAGCGTTTTTTACTGCGGAAATGAGCCGTAGAAATTAGAACTGTTACGTTCTTTAGCTTTACTAACTATTTTTCCTTTTGACACTGTTTGTCTTACAAGGAATTTTGTTAGAAAACTTCCGCGGGCTTTTGTTTTAGAGAAAAATGCGAAATGTAACACTGATGTCCACGACATTCCCTTATCCAAAGACGTGTGAAAATTATTATTGGCGTTACGGATGTTAGAATTTTAAATTCGACCAGCTGCTTTGTGGGACAGCGGCGAAATCTCGTCAAAGAAGTTGGGCGTAAATTAATTAAGATGTGACTCTTAGCGTTACATTTCTTTGTATTGGCCGCAGAGGGTAAACTTAACCATGTGTGTTCGGAAATTGCCGGAAAGGGACAGATCCTCTGAGGTCGCCGTATAGGAATCGGTTGAACGCCAATTTAGTTTTTTTATATATATATATAAAGCCATCATGAAAATAAATCGTAATCGAGCTAACACGGAGAAGCAAATTGGATAAATATTATGAAAGCGGAGGTTGAGTGAAGATATTCGAACTCGAACGGAATGTGTGCTCCGTTACCCTCCTCTGACCCACTGCAAATTGTTAGAGGCCCCAAAGCTAAGCTTGGAAGTGGCGACAGCTATTAATGCAGCGTCAAGGAACCGAGACAACTGCTTGCTTAGTTTTCAGAAGCAATTATGTTGCAGCATTTCTGCAATTGGGAAGGCGATTTTCCTTGCTGTTGCGGGAGGACAGGGAGACCAACCTTCAGGTTGTGAAATCCCTCAGCCATGCAGACAAGCTATAGACCGCCCCTTTTCTCGTGCAGCTATTAATGTAGCGTCAAAGAACCGAGACAACCGCTTGCTTGATTTTCAGACGCAATTGTGTTGCAGCATTTCTGCATTTGGAAGGGCGTTTTCCTTGCGCAGCAGGGGAGGGAGACCAACGTATACCTAGGTGGTGCAATCCCTCAGCGATGCAGGCAAACTATTGGTCGCATTTTTTGATTGTATTCTTCCACGAGGAAAGAGTTACTTGTCCTAGGATTCAGTAACGAGTTTATGAACAAGCCGCATAATGTGTGGCTGATTAGCTGTTCGGAATGAATCTGAACGAGAGATGGAGAGCATCCAAAAATTTGGAGAGAGTGGGCCGAGAATTGAGGCTTGCTAAGCCAAAAGCTCCAGTTGATTCTCGGGCAGCAAAAAACGCCAGGGGTCAATCTCTGTTCCCTTGAGTTCAGCGGGACCGTCAACCTTTCCATCGACGGCCTCTACCCATTTACAATGCGCGACCAGCATTCCTGCTGGAGGGGAGAAATCTATAGCAAATGATTGCAGGTGCAACAGAGGAGACCTGCAAAAAAGCATCTGAGACAGCATTACCTGTAAGTCGTTTGGCTGGAAGATTGAAAAATGTTTACTCTTCTTGGCTTAGTATTACTAAGACTAGTACTGTTTTGTCGTGGATAAAGGGAATATATATTCCTTTCTTAAAAGTATCTACAACAGTTCTTGTAAAATGGGAACTGACTTGGTCACAGACAGCGTTGATTAACTTACAAAAAGCCTTAGCTGACCTTTTAAAATTGGGAGCTATTAGCCGAGTGAGCAGTTGTTCCGGGCAATTTATCTGGAATAATTTTTCAGAGACGGTGCCTAGATTTCGTTAATTTTGATATTTTCATTTAACGGAGATTTATCCAGTTGGTTCCCACCTTAGAACTACTGAACTTTTTCAGTGGTTTATCTGGACAACTTTTTGCTTTTAGGAGATTCCTATAGGAATTGCTTGCATAACGGTCCTGAGACGAGTACTCTTTTGAAGCCTTTGGGTTTTTTATAAGTAAAGAGTTGTATGGTTCCTCACAGGGTTCTGAGTGAAGTTTTGGGGTTACCCATAATATAGAAATGTCTATTAAAATCCTCTCGAAAATTCTTGATAAAGAAGTTGAGAAACTTTTCAAAATTGTTGTGTCCTAAAAGTTTGCAAAATACACGATTTTGCTACGCTGGTAGGAAAGATGGTTCCCATAAACCCTACCATGGAATTTGGTTGGCTTCAGGAGTTTTGAAAGAGTAAAACTGCTTTAAATTCTCATGGAGAAAATTATGACACAATCATGGAGATTCCCTCTAGTCTAAAGGAATTTTAGTGGTGGTTGAAAAGTTGATCAAATTCAGGAAACGCGAAGCCCCCGCCGTTCTTGTTCAGCGGAACAGTGCAGAAATCCTCTCCCTCTTAGGAGAAGGTGACCTTCCGTTACATAAGGTTTATCCAGCAGTGGACTCCGCCATCACCTTAGATGAGATTGGATTTTAAAAAAGGGAATTTTTACAGAGAGGCGTAGCGCCCTGTTGGAGAAATATCAGACTCCCTCAAATTCCTTAGAGAAATTACAATTTTACTTGGAAGTTTGTTCAGATGCTTCAAACACAGGCCATTGGTCAGTTCCATAGCAGTCCTACCATATACACCTTTTTAAATTACAGGTTGCTGTCTTTAGCCCAAAATGTTTTGCAAGGAATATTAAAAACAAGCACATTGTATGTCGCATATAGACAATACCACAGCAATTGCTTGTATTAATAAGATGGGCAGTGTTCGATTTCCAAAACTTAATATTGTAACTAAAGAGATTTGGGCAGCTGCGCAAGAATAGAAACATCTTTCTTTTTGCACATTATATAAGGTCGGTTGAACACATAGATACTGATCGAGAATCGCGCAGAGTCCTGTCAATAGAAACTGAAACCTTGCATTTGGACAAATCGGTCTCACACACGTTTCGTGACACGGTCATTGATTTAATAGGTTAAACAAAAAATGTGATAGATTTATATCTTCGTTTGGAGATCCGGAAGCCAGCGAAGTAAATTCTTTCACTGTAAGCTGGACTGACCTTCTTTGCCCTAATTTTAAAACTCCTAAATAGGAATGTGATAGATTTATATCTTCGTTTAGAGATCCGGAAGCCAGCGAAGTAAATTCTTTCACTGTAAGCTGGGCTGACCTTCTCCTTATTTGCCCTAATTTTAAAAATCCTAAATAGGATGCCGATAAAGCTAAGGGAATTATAGTGTGCCTCTTTGGCAAACTCGACCATGGTTTCCATTGTTTAAATGTATGTTAGACAGCCCATCAATAGCAGGTACTTAAACCTAACAGCAGGCTTTTCTCTTTTGATAAGCGACCACACCCATTACCAAGACGGATTTCTCTGGTGGTAGGAATCTTGTCAGGGAAGCCTTAAAGCGGAAAGATGTTCCCTTGGCAGCTGTGGATATTTTTATACGAGTAAAATCTATTTCGAGCACACTAAAACAATACGATAGTGGCTTGAAACGTTGGTGGATTTTTTGTTTAAATAATGGGCTAGATGTTTTTAATAGTTCTCCCAGCCATGTTTTAGAGTATGTCTTGCCTGCGAGTTGATTGAGGGGTCTCCTTTAGAACCCTCAATTCAGATCGGCCTGCCCTGGGTCATATTTGAAATTTTGACGTAGTGAAAGCAGGCCTATTAAGAGATTTTTGAATTTAGCAACTGAATATGTGCAAACGCTTTCTAACATTCTGGTTGAGGACATAACGATTTTAGAAAACAAGATTGAAATCAAGATTCCCTTAAGGATTAAGACCTCTGGCAGAAATCGTTATCAACCGGTGCTGCGTTTTCCATTTTTTAAGAATTGATTTGTGTGACCTCTACCATTTAAAATACTTGGATAAGACCAGACTCGTTAGGGCCCGTTCTGGTCAAAGTTTTTTTTTTATAGCCCACAAGAGATCCCTTCAGAAGGTGTCGAGTCAGTCAATTAGCAGGTGGATTAAGATGTCTTAAAATCTAGTGGGATGGATACTATTTTGTTTGCTGCACACAATACTCGGCATGCTTCAGCTTCTATAACTATTGCTAGTTGGTCGGCAAAGTCACAGACGTTTGCTCGATTTTATAAAAGACTTAGACCCTTTGACAAATTACAGGACTTGCTAGTGCAGTCCTCTTTAATTAATAGTGAAGCACCGAAATTTTTGTTCAGTGTATTGATTTCTTTAGAACGCTCAATTCTAATTTAGGCACTTTTAGTAACCTAATAGGTTTTGATGAAGTTATGATACTTTGATTAGATGTTGTTGCTTCTTTCAAGATCTACACTTATATTTATGAGACGAGAGCAACTTATAATTTATGGATCAAACGAACTTACCTTAAGTGAAGTTCGATCCAAATTATGAGTTGCTCTCGTTGAAATAAATATGTCCCACCCATCCCGAGCCCAAGTGACAACAACATCAGCTTTGAATGAATGACGATTTACGGGTTCGCCCCTGGCTGGCGGCGTGCGAGGTGGAGTACGTGATTTTTTGTCTTTAAAACGTTGTGGTTTAGATGCGTAGAATAGGGGGTACTACACTTATATTTATTTCAACGAGAGCAACTCATAATTTGGATCGAACTTCACTTAAGGTAAGTTCGTTTGATCCATAAATTATACTGTAGTTTTTTTCATTTTCATTATGAGGATCTCGTAAACCGTAAAAGATAGAAACTCGCTTAAATAGGCAAAATCCCAGTCAAGGTTTCCTGTAGCTTAACAAATAGCGACGTTATGGTCACTTTTTTATTTATTATGGACGTTTTTACGCCATTTGATAGAGAAAAAAATTACAAAACCAGTGATACTAAACAACTGGTAATTCATCTGGAAATCAGTCTTGAATTGTTCCCTTGAAGTTTACAATGTATTTCTTATGATAATAATTCCATGGCCGATTCTGATTCGGACCAAATTCATCCCTTTATTGTCTGGCATAGTCCCTATCAACACTGCCATGGAATTATTGCCATAAGGAATACATTGTAAACTTCAAGGCACCAATTCGAACTCACTTCTCGTCCTTAGTGAAAAATATACTATTTTTGATATCTTTGAAAATAAATGGAACGGCAGCGCACGAGGCAGAGCATTTTCAAAAATGACATTTTTGGGGTTTTTGCCCATAACTACGCTATTTGTAGAGCTACAAGAACCTCTGAAAGGGAAAATTATTCTGCATAAAATTCTGCAATTCTTTGCTCGTTTAAGCGACTTTGTATCTCTTACGGTTTACGAGATACCCGTAGTGAAAATGAAACAAAAACTCACCTTGTATATTTTCCAAATGGCATTTGCAGATAATGGTCGTAGATTAGGTACTTTGCGAACTATTTTTTTTTTTATGTATTCCATGATTTTTTACATATAGTTTAACTAATATTTTGTAAAACATGTATGAATTTAGTTTATTGACTGTGCCTTGCTCTATAATTAAGAAAGATTGTTTTGCGGGAATAAGTAATTATTTCATAAATTGCTAAAAACGACATATTAACCTGTACAACCTTTAACATTTCCCATTTTGACTTAGATTAAAGATTAGTATAATAATAGGTGTCGAAATACAGCAGTTTTGCTTTGTAGAAAGGATTATGGGAATAAACGGACAAAATTTAAATAAGTTCAGATATATAACGTTATTTAAATAGTAAGTTTCTAATTATTAATTTAAGCTTAATGACAATACCTGTTTCATTATTACATGTGTTTTATGGTTTTGTAACAGTCTGCATAAGCATATGGTCGTGTGCGATAACCACCGGTTGCAATTATATTTTACTTCACAGATATCGGCTAATGAAAAGTGCAAAAAAGTTGAAACTGCCATCAGTATTGAAAATGTAATCCGCTTACGTTAACTTATAAAGTAGTTATTAGTTGATTAGGTACCTACTAGGCTTATTGTATAAATTATGTAGGTATAATAGATTTTTGGTTAATGGTACATATATTTTTGGAGAATAAAAATTAAGGGATAGACCATGGTATTTTATGTATGAACAAAACAGTTTTATTGCTTTTATTAACATAACTGATGTCAATATTCTTAATAAAATATACGTTTGTACAAAATATTTCATATTAGACAACAGTTATAATAGTTCGCAGTGCATTTCAATTGAACTGTTACTGTGCACAACTTCTCAACAATAAAAATGTTCTTATGGTAATTTATATGCAATATAGTTGTATCACTCATCAGCTTCTGTTTTAGGATCGAGGGTTGAAAGGGAAAATGGTACGCAATCAATTCTATCTTGCAAAATGTGCCGCAAAACATTTACTCGACTTGATACTCTAAAAAGACATATGAATTTTGTTTGTGGAAAGGAACCCCAATTTTTCTGCACCGCTTGCAGATACTCCACAAGACGTAAATATATGCTCGTACATCATGTCAAGCACAAGCATCCCGAACTATTTTTGAATTATGTCTAATAACTAACAAAACTGTGCCTGTTAATGTTTTGATACATTTGTTTTCTACTAAATACAATAAACATTTCCTCCATCCGTCTGAATAAGACATGGTATTATTATTTTATACGGAAGTGGGTGCTTTGGAATTTTCATGGTAAATGTACAAGTGCGAAATCCATTTAAAACGTTTTGTTCACATTCAACATCACCTGGCACGGGTAAGTGGTCAATGACTAAAGCTGTGGTTAGTTGAACCATGGACTAAGTGTTTAGTCTATGGTTGAACTATGTAAAATAATTGTTTTCAAAAAATCCCCATAACTTTTTACCATATGTAGTCCAATGGTAAGTACGTTAGTGAAACAACAAAATACTAATTGTTGAATTAAAATTTGCACTGTTCCTTCCTGATACAAAAATTAATGAATCCCTATACTACTTTCAATATATTGGTGTAAATACAATGGTTCTGTTTAACTTAGTACCAGATGCTTTGCGACTTTAGTTCGAAATAAGCAGTTCAACAACACATTTCTTAAAAAATGTGTTTACATAACGGAACAGTATTCCTTTTTAAGTAAAGCCATTAAAATTTGTCCTAATTTCCGCGAAAACTAATGTATTTATAGTGGAGGTTATCAGGTAAGTTTAACTTCAACATGAAAGATCGGTGTCGGTCCTTAATATCGTTTTAACCGCGCTGCTTATAAGAAAATGTCGCCAAGGTTTTGATGTGGAGCGCAATATGCTATAAGAAAATTGTAGGGTACGTGGGGGGCGAAGATAGATCTTTGATGGAATGCAAATGTGCTAAAAGACTTACATTTTCTGGGACGGTCGTGATGAAAATGTGTATCTCCAAGACATCCTTAACGAATCAAGAATCATGAAATAAATTATCTTTGCAAAGAGAAAACAAACTACTGACGTATACATAAGACATCTTGTAGGTGTTGTTTGTTAGTGCATAACACTTGTACGGTTTTGTTAGGAAAGCATGAGTAATAATGTTGAAAGTGTGAATTTGCATGAATGTTACCGTAAATCTTTAATAATGATATTAATTTTCAGATTCGAGAAAAATATTGTTCTTTCATTGCTCGAAGTGCTTCAGAGTGTATAAAAATAAAGGCACGTTGGTGAGGCATTTGCAATATGAATGTGGCAAACGACCAGCATTTCAATGCGATATATGTAATCGAAGCTTTAAGAGAAAAGAAAATATGCGCTACCATTTAAAGGCAGTACACAAATTTGTATAATATTATGATCTGTTTTTGTTTTCAGAGACCTAGTCATTTGATTCTGTTTCCAGTTTGATCACGATTACAGTCCTTTATTATTATATTGTATAGGATTATTCTTTTCGATTATAACATTTTAATTCACTTTTCTAAATTGTATTGCGTTTCCTACTTTTTATTTTTGCCCAAACTACGATAGTTATTGTTTCCAATTCAAACATACCGGATGAATTTCTGACGTTTAGCGTGTGATTTTTGAGATATAGAGACGATAAAATAGGAAAAGAAATGTTCAATTTAATTTGCTTTTTTATATTTTGGAAAAAATGCGCTATCTAACAGTTTTTTTTTTTCAAAATAGTATATTATATTATAAGGAGCTAACTGCTAAAGTGATACTTTTTGTGGTGAGTCAGTGTTTCATAAATTAACTCCGCATAGTACAAATATGCTATTTTTTCTTTAAACGTGCGAGAATATCGTCAAAATAGTGGTTTGTAAATCGGTTAGAAAAATTAACCCGATCGTTATAGATGGCCGTAAGCGTTGCGCTTTGACATTTTACCCGTCTGTGCGTTGGCATTGGCATCGTATACAAAACTACTCGTTGTTATTGCCAGGGTCAGATCAAGTACTTTGCCAACGCTTAATTCCATGTAAATGTCGCCTATCTTGCCGCTTGCACTCGCTTAAAATATTACGTTTTCTATTTTTCTTGTCCTTATGCAGAAGCAATGGCTTGCATCTCTTCTTAGAACCAGACTTTTGTTGGTGAGCCGACAACGCACCAGAGACGTCTAAAATGCTAAACTTTTATGTCATTAAATGCGTTGAGAAATGTCATGTTTTATTGGCGTTTGAAGAAAAAAATGTTTCTATGATTCTTTTAGGATATTATTGGCCTACAATAAGTGCCATTTCTCAAATTACTTGCTAATCTTAATATGTATATCAGGGCCTACACATCTTGTATCCTAACTCAAATATAGCAAATATAGGGTACTATTAATTAAATTTTCTAGATCCCCAAATAATAGAATTATCGACTTCAAAAGGAATACCACAAGACAATAGTCTGCGAGATAAATTTATATTTACGTGTGCATTTTATATAAAATAGGAAAAGCAGCTCGTTTAATATTCTCCGAGATCCCCATGCTAAAATATTAGGAAAATACGATTTATGTTTATGATACAACTAAACGTTAAATACAAGGTTTCCCAGAGAATAATGCACTTTTCATTCAAATATCTTTGTCTTATGGTCTAATTTACATTTGTTGGAAATTCATGTATGGAAAATGATTCCATGTAAATTGTAAATGTCGCTCATAACGCCGCTGGCTCCCCTTAAAATATTAAATTTTCTATTTCGCTTGTCCTTACGGGGGAACGGCTCGAATCTCTTCTTTGAACCAGATTTTTGTTGGTGGGGCGACAATCCGACAATATATTTGTATCTCTTATTGTTGTAGATAAAATACAAGAGCGCAATTTAATTCTCTGAGACGCCTTGTACATTTTACTTTTATTTATTGTGGTACACCGGTAATAGTAATTGTCATCGCGCCAGGAATGGCTACAAAAGGTCAAATGCGTACAAATTATTGTTCTCTGAAAGGCTGTGGCCAAACCATTATTATTGCTGTTATTTTTATTTATTAATTCGGAAATTTAGGGAAACATTTTTTTCATAGGTGTTTTTTTAGCGAGGAATTTATGAAAATGTACACTAAATTAATTGATTGAAGAATTTTATCACGTACGTATAGATTATTATTAAAGCGTGCGTCGCGTCGGTTGGTTTGGAGAAAAAAATCATGGCCAACAATCGTACGTTCAATTTTTTTAAAATTTCTTTACAAATTCAAATAAATTGGATGTAATTGTGTAATGAACTTAGACGTGACTTTTATGTGAATCTCATGCTCTTACCGTATACTTTGGATATAATCCCTAGTGTTTTTTTTATTCCGGTCAAGAAATTGCAGTTTAAAAAATTAAATATGGACTCGTAAAGATACCAAATTTCGACGAGATTGCGCCCCTCTTTAAGAGTACGTTATCTTAGCGTAGCCAAGAGCCAACTCTCTGGGCAAAAAAGTTTCTTTCGGAAGATATGCAGGTTATTGAGCTCTACAATTTCTATTAATCTGCTATATGGCGCTACACTACATACTTACATTTCCTTTAGTACCTAAAATTAGTTGAAATGTACGAAGTGAATCAATGCTATTCACAATAATAATTTTAATTTGTAGATATTTGTTTTGATTATGACTAACGAATTTGAGCCTAACGCGTACTGGCGTCGGTCGCCACTAGTATTGTGCCATAATAATTAATAATGTGATAATAAACTACGTAGGTCACATTTTTGGTTATTTATAGTAAATGTTTATAAAGGGGCACGTTTTCTTGAGTGAGTGTGCACCGTGAGTGCGACTTCCCTAACCTGTATTGTAACCAAGTGTAAAGTAGCCATCATATTAGTTTGCTTCTTATTCAGAATTATATTACATATCTTAATACGTATTTGGTAAACATGTAAAAAACCCTACCCTATAACGAGATTTAAGTGGTTTATGTTATTCTTATTATAACGAAGACGCACATTTTGTGATTTTAAATCTCTAAATAAATTTTTTGTTGTAGGTATTATTATAAGATGGGACTCATGTTCCGATGCAAATGGCCGATTTGTTTGTTTTAAATGTAAGTCTTCGTATAAACAAAAAGGTTACATGAAATGGCATTTAAAATATGAATGCGGTGTGGATCCAAAATTTGAATGTGTGAGGTGCGGTAGAAAATTCAAAAGAAAATCAAATCTTCGCCAACATTTAGTGACTCATCGGTAGATAGAAATTTAACCATAGAAATAATTCTTTGCAGTTAAATTGGGTCTAATAAGTTTTTTTAAGTTCAGCAATTACGACAGTTAGCAATTTCCTCGCCTCTTGATTCCCTGTAGTTGAACCTTTGCAGACAGTTACATAATATATACAGTTTAGAAATTTAAGATTAAACAGATTATTCATGTGACAATATTATTAGATTAAGTTACTTAATTTGTTCTTAATGTTTTTAAAATTTTTGTTTAATTTTAATTAAGTTCGATAGTTAAGTTAGCGGTGACTAATGTGTGCCTTTATTAAATATATAATTTTTCATTAGTTTATACGGTTAGTATTAGGATATTGTTGTAAAAAATATCAATAAAATTCAAGCAAATATCAAATGTAATTTGTGAACAGGGGTAAGACTTTAGAATGTTGGAAATTCAGCCTCTGCTGCTAAAACTGTTGGAATAACGAGTTCTATGTGTATATGAAATACACCACCGTTGTTGAAGCTATATTAGCAGCTTTATTATTTAATTGTGTAGGATCACATCCCTTACTACAAAGAGCAGGTGAGTTTTAAGTATCATTATTATAGTTACTTGTCTGATAATTGTTAGGTTATACGGACCCACTGTAATTTCCATAAGAACGTATTTAGCACGTGAGATCTGATCTTTTGCACTACGTATACCACACTCACGTTTGTAGTATTGTGGATCAGTAGCTATAGAGGTGACCATATTTTAATTATCGAGTGAAAGGTATTCAAACTGATAAGGGTTGTTCCTTACAAGAGCCTGGTAGTGCAGTATATGGATGTGTACCAATGCATTATCCATAAGCCGATCAAATATCATAGCATATCCGATGATTATATACTAAACGTTTGCTTTGTTACAGATTACTACGAATGCCCAAATTGTTCTAGAAGCTATAAATATGCAAGGAATCTAAAGTCGCACCTTAAATATGAATGTGGAAAAGATCCTCGATTCCAATGCCGTTATCCTTCGTGCCATTTTAAAACGAAGCAAAAACAATCTTTGAAAAAGCATGTTATGATGAGGCACGGGGTGAATTTATGTAATTTTATTTATTCTCATTTTATGAATTTTGTTTAAGTTTTTCTATTGTAGGCAATATGGCAAATATACAAAAAACCTTTAAGTGCGAAAAATGCAATACATCTTACGCAGTACTTTCGAGCTTAAAGCGTCATCAAAATTTTGAATGCGGAAGAAAGAAATTTAATCAATGCGTGTATTGCTGTGCAAAATACCACACCATACAAGAGTTACAATCCCATGTATTTAAAAAACACTCGTAAAAAGTTTTTGTTAAAATGGACTATTTTGTACTCAGAATTTGTAATTAGTTGGTAGGTCTATTCAGTAGGAGTTTATATAGGCATTTAATAAAATCGTTTATATATTTTTTTTGCTACGAATGATTATTTCTGTCGTGAATATTAAAGAAAATGCCTAGCCAGTTTATTTTCGTTTCTCCATTTACTACTCTACCCCTGGTTTTCAAGCGCATATATAGTTGACAAAAGCGCTTTCTTTAATAATTTCAAGTATGGTATACATTTTGATGAACTCTAAAAAGTTAGCTTGGTGATGCATAGGTACTTTGCCTAACCAAGCACTCAAATTCATACATTGTCATACGTACATCTTTTTTTTTGTTAAGCTTTGCGATATAGCTCCTGAAACTTGTTATATTCCATATACTATAGTTTCATTAGTTTCATTGTTCATAAAGAAGAAAAACATAACTTCCGATTTTTAATTTTTATACATACGTGAAAAATGTTTCCTCTATATTATATATATATTATCAAAATAACCTCTTACCCTAGAGTGTGAGGATTACTACAATTTTAACTTTACGTATTTACAATTTACAATTTAAATAAATTCTAATTCTAGTGTAATTAATCATATTAAGTACTATTTACAAAATTCTTTCCACTGTTCTTTATTTTTTGAATGTCTCTTAGCTTCTACCCATGTTGTACCTCGAGATTTCAAAATTGCTGTCAGTTGATCGTTCCACGTCTTTTTTGGTCTCCCTCTACCTCTTTTAGATTGTGGCCGTGATTCCCAAACTTGTTTTACAGGCAAGTTGTCGTGCATTCTGTTTAAATGCCCAAACCACCGCAGCTGTTGGTTCTCCACCCTCTGTATGATTGGTTCCACTCCGAGTTCCGCTCTCACAATTTCGTTTCTGACCCTATCTCTTCGTGTAATGCCTAATATCCTCCTAAGGAATTTCATTTCCATGGCTTGAATTTTACTTTTATTCGTGAGATTCCATGTTTCTCCTCCAAATGTTAGAATCGGTCTATAAACCGTTTTATACACCGCCATCTTTGTCGTGTTTGTGATCTCTCGTTTTGCTAAAAATGTCTTGCTCAAGGTGTGATATAATTTTGCTGCATTACTCAGTCTTTCATTAACTTCTTCTTCCATATTCCCCTCTCGTTGAATTATGACTCCCAGATATTTGTATTTGTCAACTTGTTCTATTCTTTCTTCATCAATTGTTATGTGCATTGTAATATTTGTTCTTCCTATTACCATTACTTTTGTTTTTTGAGGGTTTATTTTCATCTTCCTTTTCTTCAGTTCTTCATTCCATGTTTTTAGATTTAGTTGCAAGTCCTTTTCACTTTTTGCACAAATTGTTATATCGTCCGCGAATACACATTCACTTATTTGAACCGGCCTTAGTTTATTGTACCCTATATGCACTTTTTTAGTTTTATCACATGTCGCTTTTATAATATCGTCCATCACTACTATAAATAATGTCGGGCTTAATACCCCCCCTTGTCTTAGTCGCTCCCTTACTTCAAATTTATCTGACTTCATGTTACTTATTCGCACATAATTTTTATTTTCTGTGTACACACTTTTGATTCCTCTTAAGAGTTTTCCATTTATTCCTCTTCTTCCTAGACTTTCCCAAACAAGAGATTGCGATACGCTGTCGAATGCCTTCTCGAGATCTACAAATGCCAAATACACGACCTTCTGTTGTATTAGAGCTTTTTCTGTGATTTGTTTAATTGTAAATATGTGATCCTGGATGCACCTTCCCTTCCGAAATCCACTTTGCGATTCTTCCAGCTGATACTCTATTGCCTGTTTCAGTTTTCTTTCTAATATACTTTCGTAAATTTTTGCAGCCGTACTTAGCTGTGTTACTCCTCTGTAGATTTTACAATCTTTTGAATCCCCATTTTTATGTATCGGAATGATTATACCTACTTTCCAGTCTTCTGGAACTTCACCACTGTGCCAAGCCTTATTGAGTAATTGACATAGCATTTCCATGCCGTTGTTCCCTAGTCGCTTAATCATTTCAGTTGTTATTTTGTCGTGTCCTGGCGCTTTTCCATACTTCAAACTTTTCACTATGTCTACTACTTCTTCTATACTTATCTCGATACCCAAATCTCCTTCGTCTATGTTAGCCTGTATCCTTTCTTGTTGACTTTTTTCCTGCCGTTCGTGTCTATTCAATAGTTCTTGGAAGTACTCTTTCCATCTATCCATTATTCCTTTCTCATTTGTTATTACTTTGTTGGTTTTTCCTGTAACCTGCCTTAGCTTGTGCTCTTTTGGTTTCCTCAAATTCTTTAGTATTTTATAAAATAATTTTTGGTTGCCCCGAGGGTTGCCCCTTCTATTTTCTTCCATTTTTCTTCCAAATTCCTCCCAAGCCTGCTGTTTCGCTTCTATTACTAGGTTTTTTACTCTAATGCGTTGTTCCTTGTATTCTGCATAACTTTCTTCTGTTTTCTTTGCCAAGTACTCTTTCCACTTTTTTTTCTTGATATTTACTTCGTCCTTTATGTTTTGGTTCCACCACCTTGTTTGTTTTTTATTATTGTTCATAATTATATTTCCACAAGCTTGTTTTGCTGTACTTAGCACTATTTCCTTGACATGTTGCCATATGCACTCCACCTTCTGATGCCTCCATTTATTTTGCGCTGCTTCTATTTTTTGCTCTGTGTTCGTCTTGTATATTTTCGCTATTTCCAGATTCCTTAGTTTATAGGGCTTAATGCTTTCTGACTTTTGTAGTTGGGTATAGTGTCTTGACTTTTTTAGTACTTCATTTTTGATGCGTAATTTTGCTTCCACTAAATAATGGTCGCTGTAGATTTCTGGTCCCCTTCTAACTTGAACATTCAGTACGTCTTTTCTATGTTGTCTTGTAATTAGTACATAGTCTATTATGGATTTTTCTTTCCTCGTTAGTACTTCTCTGGTGTATCGATGTATTTCCTTATGTTGGTAAAATGTGTTCGTTATGATTAGGTTATTTTCCATACAGAAATTTATTAATCTGCTCCCATTATTGTTTCTGCATATTTCACCATAGTTTCCTATGACTTCGGGAGTACCTTCATCTCTTCTTCCCACTCTGCCGTTTAAATCACCCATGATTATCAGACGCCCAGATACATTTTCGACGGCTTCTTCCATTTCTTCCCAAAATAAATCTTTCTTGTTTATACTGTCATCCTCATTTTGTCCATAAGCGACTATTAGTGTTGTGTTTTCATTCTCTTGTAGTTCTATTTCTAATTTCATCATTCTTCCATTTATACATTCCCACTTGGCTATTTTATTTACATGCTCTGGTTTTATCATGTTTCCTCTAACGAACAAAAATAATACTCTTCTATGTAGGTGTATAATATGTTTGCATGAGGAAATTAACTTTTATTGAAGCTGAGTAAAATTTAATGAAAATATACATTTATGCACAAAATTACTAAAGTGTGGCTATAAGGGAGTTTCAGAATGACTATTATTATAATCATCGTTATTATTCTTATTAATGTTATTTATAGGTTATATAGATTCACATTTTAGGTTTTCCAAGTACAATGGAAAAACGCTATCGATGTGATGAATGTGGGCGTTGCTATTTGAGAGCTAAATCATTGTATTCTCACAAACGTTACGAATGCGGCAAGGAGCCTTCATATTCCTGTACTGTATCGGGATGTAATTACAGATCAAAAACTAAGGGCAATATTAAACAGCATTTAATTGGCAAACATAAAGCACTGTAGTTATTTTAATGATAATTAATAATAAAAAAATATTTCCTCTTTTCTCACCATCTATTTTTTGTGAATAAATTTATTTTACTTATTCCACATGTGTGAGAAGGTGTGTGTATGTGTGTGAGTACAAATTATCAAATGGTTATAGTTAACTAAATATATAAGGTTTTGAATTAAGAATTCTGTTGATAATAATGATAATACTTGCCGGATTCTATCTATAAATGCTCATAGTGGCGTACAATTTTACACAACGCAATATTACGAAAGCGTAGAAAGGTTGCAAGTATTTTTCTGTAAAGATCTAGTTTCACCAGTGCGACTTGTTGCTCTGTCTGAAGACGTTGGATCGTACACACACGTAATTCAACAGATAAAGGAGGACGATCTGATTCGCACGCCATGGGGATGGATTAATTTTTTTCTTCGTATGCGATTACTGATCCCCTAAAAGCTAAACTATTTTATATTTATCAACTTCACGTTATAACAATGGAATTAGAAGACTTAGTCCGGGAATTGATGAAACAAATTTTTATAAGAATCCAGACAACCTATGTTTTGTTTCAAAGCGAACCATTGAATACTTTTTCCCGCTCCCATAAGTAAATTTTTAAGTAGTATTTTTGACATTTGACTGGAAATAGTGGAAGTATTATCGTCGATCTCAAGAGTTCCATGGTTTCCCGTTACGACGGTTTAAAGATTTAAGGGTTTCTTGGTATCTTTATTACGTAATATTTGGCTAAGTTTTGTGTTAGCCGTTGTGCAACCAAATGCTATACGTAACTTACTTATTAATTTCTTATCTGTCTGTACACATGAATGTGGTTTTATTAATTGTATACGCCCATATTGATTTTAAATTATTGCGCATGTTCCTATCTACTTCGGTAATGCTAGTATACTAATCTGTAAGTAGAACTTTACTTGAAAATGCGTAGTTGTACTGTTTGTGTTTGAACACGATTTGTTACATATTATTATTCAAGTATGTTTCTAATATCTTTTCTTTCTAGATTTGATGCGTCGCACCAAGAAATATAAATTTGCTTGTAAACAATGCGGAAATCGATACAAATATCAAGGGAATCTGAATAAACACATAAGATACGAATGTAACCAACCAGGTATTTTTGCTTGTCCTCTTTGCGAGAGAGTCTTTAAACAAAAAGGAAATTTAAAATACCATCTTAATCATCGCCATGACTTTAAATTAGTTTCACCTCATATTGATTAAGGATCGAATTATTTGATAATGTTTTTTTATTGTAACCAGAGGATTTTCAGTAACCAATGGATTGCATTATTACCGTTTCTATATGCAATCCATAAATTTAAATCCGATAAATCCCTAGTTTGAGATAAATTAATTGTAATTGCCATTGGCAAGCATTATAGATAATAGTGTAGTACGTGTACCTAGTAACGACGGTCACATGTAAACTGTTTAAATACCTATAGCGTATTTTTACAAGCATAAATTTGTTTTCTGTTAGACAAAACTTGTATCAGTAGTTTTTGCATATTATCCATATAAAGTATGTAGCTTGTGCTTTACTGTAATTTGTGTGTGAATGCTTGAATAAAAGTCTTTCAAAATACACATTTCATTATATAGGTAAGGCGTCGTTTCTATTAATTGATACTTTTGTTATTCTTCACCCCCTTAACGTCTCTTAGTTGTGTGTTACCCACTTTCAAATATTAGTTTATTAACACCTACCAAGTGTAATCTGTGGCTACTCGTGTAGCAAGATTCAGTTTGTAAGTTGGAAAAAGGGTCCAAATTGTCATAATTATGATGAAATTTGGTAATGTTACATTAGTCCAGTCAAATTACGGTTTGGGCTGGATGTTATCACTTCACTCAAGAAAACCAACTGTATTCTATGAAAAAAAAATCCGTTGAATCCGAAAATCATAGTCCCCCTGGCTGGAAACGCCCGGAACATATTGTTATAAACAAAAAACGAAGAAAAATGTCATTTTTTTCGCATTTGAGTTCAATTATCTCATTAACTATTGCAAGGGAAAAATGAAGAGATATGAATTTGTTTAGAATCGAATTTTCCATAAGATTTTTCGTAAGATTTATTTCAAATGTGATTGTTTTTTATGGAAAAATATCAAAATTGATCCCGAAAATTAACAATTTGTTATTACTATTATATATATATATACAAACCCGATCACCCTAAGTTTTATACAAAGTTATCGCATAATTAAATAAACAAATTAAAAAAAAACGATGCATTTTCTTTTAAACTGGGTGACTCCCAGAGCGTTCTTAATTTTTTACTTAGTGGAACTCCAAAAAAACCTATTCCGAACATTGTTCCCATGGTTCTTCCAAATCAACGGAATGTAGATTTTTTTTAACTAACAAATGGAATAACTCCCGAAATATAACAAGAAAGGTAACTCTATAATAGGCCCTGGGTACTCGGGTTAATAAAAATCATTCAATTTGGCCAAATAGAAGCATAAAAAAGTTCTCGCTTTAAAGAATCGTTCGGTTCGACCCAATTTTCAAAAAGTTATTTTTGGTTGCCTCGAAAACAAGCTCCAAAGTTAAAAGCTGATTTTTTGTGCACTATTCATCGGATTTGGACGTATTTTTTGTCTTTTCAAGAGCTTTCCATTCGCACATTATAGAGTTACATGTCTTGTTATATTTCGGAAATTATTCCATTTGTTAACTAAGAAAATCCTTGGGATTTTGAAAAAAAATTCCACAGTCTGCCGATGTGCAAGAATCATGGGGACAATTTTTGGGAAAGGCTTTTAGGGTTCCACTAACTGTGAAAAAATTAAGATCGCTTTGGAAGTCACCAAGTTTGAAAGACAAATTATCGTTTTTTTAATTTGTTTATTTAATTATGCGATAACTGTAAAACCTACGGTGATCGGGTTTGTCGTCATATTGTATTGTTATCAACAGAAATAACCAAATACGGATTTTCAAAAAGATCGGATAAGTTTATTTAGTAATAGCAAATTGTCAATTTTTAGGATCACTTTTTTTATATTTTTCCATAAAAAACAATAAGATTTGAAAAAACCACCTATCTTAATGAAAATTAGATTCTAAACAAATTCATATCTCTACATTTTCCCCTCAATGCAATATAGTTAATGAGATAATTGAAATCAAATGCAAAAAAATGACATTATACCATTTTTTCTTCGTTTATTGTTTGTAACAATATGTTCCGGGAGTTTCCAGGTGGATTATGATTTTCGGATTTGGCAGATTTTTTTTACATAGAATAAACTTGGCATGCAGTTTAGACTACCTTCTTTTGGAGCTAATTTGACTAGACTACATTATTTATTTATACATTTTTAATTGGCTTTTTGAATGATTTGTTCGTTATAGGGATCTATTAGTTGTTAATGAAATATTAGAAACCTCTTTATACATGCATTCATTAAAATGTGCATAATTTAACATAGAAATTAATGTGTAAACGAATATATCAAACGAGTTGGGTACGGGTATGGGTTGGCATTGCGTAATATATGGCTAAACCGATGCTTATTTTAAATTTCATACAATTGATTCATAACTAAACGGAGAAGTCAAAAAGCCATTCCTTATTTTTTGGCCTACATTGCCAATTCACGAACTCCGAACTACAAATTTGATAGAGAATTTACGTGCAAAATGTTATCGAAATCGAGATATCGCGCTACACGCAAAATTATGAACTCGCTAGGAGTTCGCTAATAAAGATCTGATGACGGATATAAAATAACGAAAAATCATTTTTCTCCAACCACCTGAATAAGACGCTATTTTGTTATACTTTTTGGTCCAAAAAATGGGCGATTTGGGGAGCCGTCAGTATCACCATGGTAACTGTCCAAAAAGTAGGTACTTTTCGGACTAGTCCGCAAAAGTAATTTGGCCAATCAAAAAATTACATATAGTTGTCATTGACCTGTCATTCAGAACATGACTCGAGATGTCACATTAACAAAAACCGTAAACATGTCTATTTTTATATTAATCAGCACTTGCACATCAACTTTCAACAAGATCGAAATAAATGTCAACTTTCTGTAGGAAGCGCTGTCAAGACTTGTTTAGACGTGCAAGATTTTATTGCAGGAATGACTTGCCTGAAAGTTTTCGACTTGCTGGGATGAGCTCTTCTATCACCGTTTACATTATGAGAGTTATTGGGAAGTGCTCTCCGACACAAATTTGTGGTAGTTTTACTATCCCGTGTAAATTACGCTTTAGTGCGTGAAAGAAATAACTACTTACAAAATGTTGTTTTACATTAAAACATTTACAGATTTACAAATGGAATTGAAAATTACAGCTTCGGTAACATATGTTCGCAGTTAATATGTAGGAGTAGCAGTTCAAATTAAACTTTTTGAATCAAAGTGAACATTCCTTCAAACATAGGAAAAACTAAGACTTCACAGTACATACGAAAAGTAACTTCGCAATTCAATTTATGTACGATTAACTAATATGGGCAACTTCGCACAGTGCTTATATCCGCATGCTTTGGTTGTGAAGAAAATATGTTTCTCGGTAAACAGTTTCGCACCTTCAAGTAAGAGTAAGGAGATGTGCAGCATCCTAGACCTAATTCTATGCACTCCAATGCTTCCTGTACTTGTACCAGTAAATTTCGAAATTAAACTTGTCATCGACCACTTAAAGAGAATCTTAGGTTAATAAAATGTACCCGTTTATGCTACTTACTTGATTGTACATCTTGTCGTATTTGATTAAGCAAAAATAAGATGTTTCGTGTTCATATTGAATTGTTCTAAGATATTTACTTCATGTTTACTTTCATAAGGAGGCTACTTAACCTAAAAAAATATTAATAGTGTGGCACCCAAAAGATGAAGCGGTGGTCGACAAACGACAACTACAAGAGCGTGCGCAAACACACTGGGTAAGTAAAAAAGTGCTTGGAGAAAAAATTTTATGTTTCATTCGTACGAAAAATGCGTTCCCGTGACTCGGAATGTTGGTGGACGACGCTGACGCGTCGTCCACCACCACCCTTCCTCGTCCCGGAAACGTGCATTTTTCGTACTTATGAAACAAATAACTATTTTGTTGCACATATAAAATAATCAAGTACCTTAATTTACATCGATAATCGAGTAATTAGACTAACTTCTTCTACGATGATGTGGTATAAACGCAAATACTGTTTAACGATTAACTTTAGGTTCTGCAGACCGACTGCATATAGGTACTCAGTTCACTCCCGTACTTCTCACGATTTCAATCGCTAGTCAAACGTTGCTAATATTAAACGAATTGCACCCGTCTTCTATTTGGATTATAATCCGTATCAGGTTGATTTCAGAAAAAGGAAGTGTATACCATGAAACTTTTTGTTTTCTGTAATGGTAATCGGTTTACCAAAAATTTGCTCTTATTTTTCTTTAAATGGTAATGTTATTTTTGTCTCATAGATGATGGTTTTTTGCATTGATTAATCGATTCAATCAAAATGATACATATCAAAATTGTTGTAATTGCTCAATTTTAAACTAGGCGCTAAAAGATAGCCAACAGTTACAACAGTGAGTAGTGTTCTAGTGTTTGTTTTTTAGAAGTACGCGTAAGCGGCGTGAAAAAAACCAAAAAGCATGTGTTTGGATTTTGCAAACCTCTTTATATTCAGAATAATTGAGGACGAGAAGGTAATTTACATAAATGGGCACAGAAAACGAAATGAGTGAAGATTGTGCACTGTCCTGTTCGTATCCCAATTGTAGAGGTACCTATACGTTTTCTATTTTTTTTGCGAGTTATCCTTAAATTGATAGTTTTATAGAATAGGTTTCACATTATTCATTTTTTATTGTACTATTATCCGTTTTTTATATACGCGAAAAAATTAGGTACCTAAGGTGCACTTTTACTCGTGTATCTAACATTTTTGTTTGATTTCAGCAATGTTCGCGGACTTTTTTAAACAAAAAGTCCAAACAGCGTATTTCGGTTGTCAACAGTGTGGAAGGCGCTATAAACATAAGCATCATTTGGTTCGCCACAAAAAACACGAGTGTGGAGTTGAAGCTAAATTTGAATGTCTAAAATGCAAAAGACGATTTAAATTGAAACACAATCTAAAAACTCATGAGCGACTGGTTTGTAAAGTAATGTATTAAATAAAAACCTTGTATTTTGTTTGCATGTACATATATACTTTATGCTACTTAAATTGGCACATGACGTGAGATAATGAATAAAAAAAGATGATTTATTTAGCTGTGACAATGCATGAAAAAAAGATTTAAGCCGCATAATTTTTACTTAACTACAGAAACTTGAATGCATTGGATATTAATATTTATTACTTCTATTTTACTATGGCATATAGTTTGGTTGTCGGTTGTGGCTTTGCCAACGTTTGACAAACAGATGTCGATTGTGTCAACTCGCGCGTAGATAACCGAGCAATACTTGATTTGGAACTGATTTTCTGAGTAAAAGGATATGAGTATACAAAAGTGTAGATGACTTTTAATTTATCGTAATTTTAGGTGTAAAGAAGTCTTTCGCGTGTGGTATATGCAGCAAGAGATATAAATACAAGTCAACGTTACAACGGCATAAGAAGTACGAATGTGATGGTATCGCTCGTTTTTTCTGCCCACTGTGTCCAAAAGCGTACACACAACGTATAACCGTTCGTAAGCACATACAAATGAATCATCCAGAATTAGTACCATAGATTCAAGGTTTTAAAACTGAAAATGATTGTAATTTCCCTCTTCTTAGGTATATGTTAAATTTGTTACATTGCCGTGTGTTCAAATTTTTGATCTCGATTTAAATATAGTGTCGCTACGTATTTTATGTCTATTTACTTATATGCTATTTTATACTCGTATGTCAGCAATTTGCTAAGTTAATATACACATATAACAAAACATCTATGGTATGGACGTATGCTGTCCTAGCACAAGACTGCATTCCTTTATAAAAATGTCAGATTAATAACACTTTTTACTCAAAAGTAACCAAACCCGTAGATAGATGAAAAGAAGTGTGGATTAATATAGGACATTTTTCACCAGAAGAACACTTTTTATAAAAAAGTAGTTTGTTTAAGGAACAATCATTATACATTACACGCATATATTTTCCTATCTTTGTTAATATTAGCAATTTAAAAAAATTACTAGCGATTTGTCCGTCCGTAACGGTTCGAGATATCGCATAGAATACAAGAAGTTCTCTGAAATATCGTCAACCGTTTCATTCCTTGTGCAGTGTAAATTCGGAATGTAAGTGAAGGTAATGGCATTGAAGCAATTCTTATGGCTGCCTTCGTGTAAAGCATCAGGAATATCTGTCTGACAAATTTTTCATCTTTCATGGGTTGAATTTGTCGAACTTTTTTTGATATGCATTTTTCGTAAAAACAGCGAGAGGAGTTTTTTAAAATATCACCTTGTCATTAGACAAACAAAAGTGATCTACGTCCGTTCACTGCATTGGTTGTCATTATTAAGGCGGAGATTGTTATAAACGGTTGCAAAATGTTTTGATTGTGATTTTAATATGACGTAACTCAGCTATGCTAGGGCATTTTAAAATCGATAGTCACTGTAGTAAATTAACCTCTGCCAAGTCTATAGAGAACAGGTCAAATGAATTAGTGTAGGTGGGTACTAATACCAAATTGTATCTGAATAATTAATTACATTTTGTTTTAGAGGAACCAATTGGACATGCATTTCGAAGATACAAATGTGATAACTGTAAGAGAACCTTTGCGTTTCCTCCAGGTCTCAAGCGGCATCAAAAGTATGTGTGTGGTGTCGAACCTCAATTTGTTTGTACTGCTCCCGGGTGTAATTTTAAGTCAAGATGGAAGAACACTCTGAAACAACACTTGGCCAAAAAACATAATTATAAATTGATATGTGTTTGAAATTAATTATATTATTCAAATAGCGTCATTTTAAACTGAAATTGCACTTTCTTTTAAAATAAATTTGCCGTCTTTTTTTTATTTGTTGTAACATATTAGTGTGCAGAAAAAAATTGGATGATAGAAGGAACCAAAACAAATATTTCATCCAAATAAATCGAGGGTGCAAAGTGTTGTGTTTGAGAGCTACCTACCCTAAGACAAAAGTAGTGAAATTTACTCTGCTCATTCTCGGCAACCATAAGAGTTACAAAGACGGGGAGCATGTCAATGAATCCGCATTCCGATTTTATAAATAAGTATCTAAAAATTTTTACCCCAACGTAACTCGCCCCTAAACGCGTGTGCGAAAAAATTCTGATCTCTACCAAATTTCGTATCTGAAGAATGAAAATTACGAGTCTGAAATTAATTTTTAAAAATTCGAAAACTGTCGATTTCATTATACTTAAAATTTAACTACTTGGAGAATTGTATATTGTATATATAATTTCTTTGCTTCTTTATATAATTGATTATTTTAAATAGTACTAATAATACTTATTTCTTGTAGGTGACGTGATTCAATGTCCCCAATGTCATAAAACATACAAACTCAAGCGTTCGTTATCAAGGCATCTAAAATACGAATGTGGCAAAAAACCACAATTTTCTTGTCAAGTGTCACGTTGCACGTATCGCTGTAAACAAAAAGCTTCATTAAAACGGCATATTACATTAGTACATTACTTTTCATAACATTATATTTAGCATATTTTTGTACAAGAACTAAATGTAATGGGTTGTTGATAGTGTGTCAATTTTATTATATTGACTACGTTTGAATTCCATGAACTTTAGTATAAACAATTGACTTATTGACGCCTAATTAAAAACTTATTTTCAGAAATGTATCACACTAAACAACTAAAGAAACGCCCGTTTCAATGTTCTGACTGTGGAAAGTCGTACACCTTGTCGTATAATTTGAAACGTCATCAGCGCGTTGAATGCGCAAAAGAAAAACAATTTCATTGTCAACATTGTACAGCCAAGTTTTATTACAATCACGAACTTACTCTTCATAAACTTATGAAAGGTCACAATTAGGTGAGCATTATTGGAAAATTAGTGAAGGGCTATACTATGTTTAAGTAGTTTAAAATGTATTTGTGGTAACTGAATGTAACAACACGCAGTTGTTTTTTGTAATAAATTTGTTTCTCTTTTAGTTTGTCTTATTTTTGGCTAGACTAGTCAACATAATACCATTGAATAAAATATAGTGTTTTTATTCAATGATAATACTTAATACAGCAAACCAACGTTAGAACGATTGAAGGTTATGCTAAAATGCAGCATCTTGTACCTTGCTATAGCAAAAGCATGAGTTACAAACTGATGTTAGTTATTAACTCAATCAATCAAGACCAAGTGTGGCTGCACAAAAATAAATTGCGGAAAGGGTATGTTTTGATATGGAAATGTGGTCCTTGTCAATCTTCTTCCTTTTTAACAACATTAGTAAGTTGTATACAGTACAACCTTATTATTTGGTCAGTTTAGCCTGTCGTGTATCTCGTATATTTTGTTAATTATATTAATTGTAGGAAAACGATTCAACTATTACTAATCTGTTTTCGCTGTTGCGTAGTAAGGTATCATTAAAGTTTATGTAGTACGATCAAGGCTAAATCCAAAAACCCTTTACGTATTAATAGTACTGTGCGTGTTATACGGAGGGCTGTTTGGTGGAAATTTGAAAAGTGAATTTTTTATCCCAAATTACCAACACTTGGTTATGTATGCAGCAATTCTGTTTCAAAAACAATAAAAACCATCCCTGCCAGGAGTCTCATTTCAAAATAAATCTTTTTTTTAAACAAACAATTTGATAATTTTGTTTGATCTATTATATCGCTGTAGTGATTTATACACTTTTTAATCAATATATTTATAGTCAAACCTTCGCTTCTATTTAAATTGAATTCCAATCCTTAAATAATCTGGTATCAATTAAAAAGTGTTCTTCAAAAGTGCATCGCAAGTAGGAAGTTCTTCGGTAGATTAAACTTCCCTTATATATCTTCTGTCGAAACAATCTTCATGGGCATCTTACGTAGGTACTTTAAACCATCTTAAATGAACACAGTCTTCAACGACCCTAAGAAAATTCTAGTTTGATATACATATCTTCTTTTGAGGCAACCTTTAACATACTGTTATTTTCAGGTTTAAAAAACTTGTTCCGTGGATTGAAAGTAGAATTTGAGAACGATAGTGGGTTTCCTTGTGAAAAGTGTGGAAGAGTATATAAACATCGTGGAAACATGCGCCGACATATGACGTACGAATGTGGGAAAGGTCCTCAGTTTTCCTGTACTCACTGTATTGGCACCTTTCATCAGTTATCAAATTTAAAACGGCACTTTGATACACAACATAAACACTTGGTGAAGCGCCATTTTACTTCAAACTTAGATTTTCAGTATATGTAATGAATTTCAATATGTGACGATTGTTTGATGTGCACCATTGGACAATATAGTTACCATAGAGCTTAACATTTAGCGTCACGTTCATTCTAGTCATATTGTGCTAGTGATTTTATATTAGTTGTTAATTTATTAAACTTTACCAATAAATGTTCATCGTTCACTTATAATGTATTGATCTCCAATGTCTCTTAAAAGAGCCCGTTATTTTTTTGACAACTTCTAAATTATAAGATTCATTTCAAAATCTCTGGATATTACAAAAAAATCGCACTATACGGATCCTCCAGGATCCCCCCGGCCTTTTAAGGTTTATTTCTCAGGTTTCCAATCTCTTCTTAACTTCGCAATAATTTTAGATATCAGAGTGCGATTTTCGAAAACAATTCTGTTAAGAATTCGAACTAGACACAAACGGCACAAAATATTAACCAAGTATCAAAGTAACAAATTGCATTTTGTGATGGAAACTTCGATCTTCAAGACAAGGTGGATCGCGGACACCTTTCACCTATTGACGATTACGATCTAAAACACTGTTTAAAAATGGTCGTCTGCGCTTGTGTTAAGCAATAAGAACGAATTATTTCTTGATCGGCAGTGACGCGTGAGCAAAACTGAATCCTTTACGATAATTGTAAGCGATTAGGTCAGTTGTTTAATGGCGGCGGTTGGCCTCATCGGCACTTTAGCGAGGTTGAAACTATACCGCAAACGGTTACTTTTTGGTAACGTGTGGCCGGTCTAATCAACCATAGTTTCTTAAATCCAGGTGAAACGATTACTGTGTGGAAGTACATACGGATACGAAAATTTGTATCTCCCTAAAACTCGGTAAAATAAATATTTTGACAAAAATCAAAAATCGATCGCTTTTTTTCGAGGGGAGCAAATTTGTTTGAAATAATAATTCTTCCAATTATAACCCTAAGTGCTAAAGGTTGCAACTCTCCCGCAAATTTTAAAATAGGCCATAATTTGGAAGAGGTTTTCATTACACAATCGTTTTCAATTTTTTAATTAATAAAAGCCGAAATCGGTTTAAACTAACGAATGTGTTGCTCGAAATGACAACCAGAAACTTCCCTACAATAAATCAATCTTGATTCAAACCCAGATTTTACATTTCCCAAGGTCACAAGAGTTTTCGGCATTCAGTCGTTGGGGCACCTGGTAGGACCTTAATCTTAAAGTATGCACGCACCAGTGAAATGAAAAAGTTACATTCTATACATGAGAACGCTTGACGACAACTATAAACGGACAGTATAGAACATGTGTCATGCGCATATAGAAAATGGGGTACTTCTTTTCCGAGGAAAGTGGGTAGATCATTTATGTACATCACAATCAGCGTTGGTCCTAGGATTCTTAAACCATTTATTTACCTGAGCGAGCTGGAAATAAAAGTACACAAAAGATAAGTCCCAAAAGTACTTCAACGACAACGAGACGGATAAATTATAAGCAAAAGTTTTGCTACGAACCACACCACGAACTTGAGAACATCATCAACCCTTTACAAAATCATAATGGGCCCATTCTCACATAAGCGACGCAGAAAAAAAAATAATTGTTGCTGTGAAAGACTATTCGGACTTTTATAGTATTCTAATAGAAGCTCAATAAATGGAATTCGCCTTCGCTTTATACATTTTTTGCACCCAGTATTTCCTCTTTTTTCTTTTTTTAGTTTCTTGTTCAACTTCCACCAACATTCCCAAAGCAATCATTTGATTATGTATGAACTAGTCGATTATTTCGTATTATAGGTGTGTTTTTGGTGAGTTTTGGTATCTTGAACGCACTGCGTAATGACTGTTGATATAAAATATCCACACAAACGAACTGCCATTTATTTTTTTAGAGAATATACTCTGTCCTGCGCCCTTATGCCCCCACGTCTTTATGTCCACGCGCCCTTATGTTTCGCGCCTTTTTGGCGGCGCCCTAATGTACTATACCTACTCATTCAAGCCTAGTAGCATGTAAATTTAATATCTGCTATAAAATAAACTAATTAATACTTCATGAAATAACATTAAAATAAATAAATAAGTTTCTTTATTCCCATTAATACAAACAAGTTGGTAAATTCCATACTACAGAACAAAAACAAACAAATTACTTCTAATTGGATAAGTTATAGTATAGTAACATTGTAGTTAGGGGAAAAGGCCCAGCAGAAACGAGTTATGTTGCCATTCGATGGTACATAGTATAAATTCAACATAAAGTTTGGTTTAAAAGTTACAGTCTGTAAGAAAATTAATATAAAGATGGTCCAGCAGTTGTCTTAAGGATTAATTTGTTTTTTTTTAAGTTTAAATTCTACTTTTGACAAAGCGTAATTAGAAGGATGTTATTATTTAATAATTTTTATGAGAGATTCCAAAGGAGATGTTTTTTCTAATATCCAGTTCTGAAGTAGTTTATAATATGTACGTGGACGAGATAACTATATGAATTTAGGAAGCCGTAAATTCTTATTACTTATACCTCGCGTGACCACTTTGAGACAATTCATCACTATTCTGGGTCGTCGCACTAAACAAATCACAAAATGCTAAAAGGCGTAACACTTTATACAGATACATATATCTAATGGGTAACATTTGAAATCTTTGAATAATGGAAGGGAAGGTGTTCTCATTGGTTTGTGAAGTATAGATTTGCTATCTTTTCTTTCTTTCTAATCAATTACTGACAGACGTCAAACTAGTCATATGGGAAAGGATAATGCGATAATTGGTTCGAAAATGAATAAGTGAAAAAACCACTAGTGCATTTGTTGCTGGAAAAGTTGCAGGTAACTTTTGCCGCTGTCAAAGTGACAATTGCACTGCGGCTTATGGGATTTTTTATACATGAGTTGAATTGGTATTTTTAAGGGTTGTTGCAGTCGTACATAAAGCTTTGTAGATATCGCGTCCATAAATAGGCTTTATGGGGACTCGCCTTGTTTATTTGTGCCTCGGTCGGAAGCTCGCTCGGCTAAATAAACGGCTCGTCCATGTAGACCCAGTTTATGTACTTGATATATAAATAGCTATTCTAGCTACTGTTCGCATCCTTGTTTTCGTTTGGTTTATATGTTTTTTCCATGTTAATTTATTGTCAACAAATAGGCCTAAGTATTTGAGGGCATCCACTGAGGTGATTAAGTCACAGTAACAAGTTGTCATCTTATTACACCCAAACCCGTGGACTTTAATTGAAGTAGCCGGCGGTGTGTGTTTGTTGGACAGGTCAAAGTACATAACATGCGTTTTATTGATATTAAGTGCCAACTTGTTTTGCGTGAACCAAGTGTGTAATATGTTGATGTCGGTTCTCATATTTGAAGTGATGACGTTCCAAGTAGGCGCAGTGTAGGCCAGTGCAGTGTCATCCGCAAAGGCAGTAATGGTACCGTGAAGTTTAGCCTTGCATAACTCATTACAATAAATCAAATATAGGGCACTGCCAGTCAGTCAGCGGCGGATACCCTCGAATTCCGACTTTTTCCAATTTAGTAAATAATATCTTTCTAGCTATGGTATCGAAAGTTTTATTTACATCTAGGCATGGGCGTACGCAGCTTTTGGTCTAGGGAGGGGCAAAAAAATTAGCGGAAAAAAATGTTTAATGAAACACATAATATACATTTTTATTTTTATTTACAATAAAATAAGTTTCCTTGGGTCTTCCGCAAATTTATCGATAAGAACATCGACGAATGAATCGTATGCTGCAACAAGTTCCCGGTGTACCACTGACACTGACTTATTATTTAAGTTATACTCTGCTGTTCGATTCGAAACCGAATAATACTATGTAAAAGTTAATGAATTTAAAATATCTTCATTTCGGTAGATATAAAGGCCATTTCGGTATATCGGTAGAATTTTAGGTAAATCGGTAGTAGGAACATCACTGGTGACCACTGCACGCTGGTTTGTGTTAACGCGCGGTTAGTGAACGATAGCTTCGCTCAGCCCGACGGCAGGCGAGCCGGATTGGTGCCTAGCTATGCAGGTGCCAGTGTGCCGAGTAATCCGATGGGTTGAAAACAGAGATTTTCGGGATCGGTACCGTAATTTATAGCTTAAAACCTCTTTCATGGCTTAAATCTCAAAGGAAAAGGTTTTAAATTAAAAGCCAACAAAGACAATTCTTACAGATACTTTTTAACAAACATACAACGTAACCTGTGGCCAGGCCAGGGAGGGGCAGCTGCCCCCCTTGCCCCTCCCTGCGTACGCTCATGCATCTAGGTATAGAGCATGAACTTTTTTTTATTACTGATTCCCTGGTAAATTTCAGATGTGAATTTTATTACGGCGCCTTCCGTTTTTTCTTTTCAAGAAAACCAAATTGATTATTTGAGAAAAAAATTGATTTACTTACGAAGGATAGTAAACGTTTATTAGTTGTTTTTTCAACAATTTTGAAGGGCGTAGAAACTAGTGAGATGGGCCGAAAATTGTTAACGTCTTGGACACTGCCAGTTTTATGTATCGGTATAACTACGTTTTTTTTTTAATATGTCGGGGAATACTGCTGTTTCGTAGCTTAGATTGATAAGATAAGAAATCACACTTGCTACTTGCTTGGCCAAAGTTTTAAGCACTGACGGCTGAAGATTATGTATGCCAATAGATTGCTTGTTAGGGAAGTTCAGGATAATAGAATACCTTCACCTCCTTTGGATCTGTGGGGATGAGAAATATAGATTTAGTATTAGTTGGATTGTTAAAGTTTTCTGAATTTAAGTTAGTAGTAACTAGTGGCAAAGAATTAGCAATATTTTTAGGAAGTTCAACAAAGTTGTTATTGAAAATGTTAGCCCTATCAGGTTCATTATTATATTCAATTGCATTGAGTATAATAGATCTGAGTGGTTTCCGAACACTACTAGGTTTATCCATGATTGTGTGAAGGACTTTCCATTGCTTTTTGGGGTTATTTTTATTAATTTGCATGATAATGGGTGTTTTTTTAGAGGGACACAAGTTTAAATCATGATTAAACAAAGAAATATATTTTTAATATCACTGGCTTTATTAGACAGAAAATTGTATGACATTAAATGATTTCGGCCATATGGCCGCCACGGTTGGTGCGTAAAAGGGCGCATCTGGAACACCAATTTTCCCAAACTTTTCGCGGCATTTGCGGCACCCTGTTTCGCCAATAACTCTTCGAATGTTGATTTTTGCACTCCTTCGTTCTAAATCGCGTTTTCCCAACACGAACGACGAGTGACGTATCTACTTTCGCGCACTAGTGCCTAAATAGATATTTATGTAACAAGTTGCAAAATGACTGTCTTTGGCGCACTAGACGCACGTCGTGTGCGCCAAAGACAAAATTTGCAACGTTTTGCATACAAGGTTTTTTGTAATTTCGTCAAGAAATTGATAAAATGTGAATTATGATAATGGGAAAAGAACTTTATTTTAAGATTGAATACCCATGTATTATCGCGATATGCGATATGCACGTTTTTTTGAGGTGTATGGGTTACGCAGGGACAATTGAGTAGCATTAGCGAGAAGGTACCTATTAACTAGCGTATTTTCGTTAATTGTTTTCGTATAATCGATTGCGTTGAATTGTAAGTTAAAGACAAAATAAAATTTTAGTAGTTTAGGCAATTATTGAGAGTCGTATAGATAGTTTGCGACTAATGTACCAGTGCGCCAATTTAGATTTAATTACACATTATTGGGATCAGTGCTACTTGTACAATGTGCGTATTTATGCACTACATTAGAAATCCTACCGATGCTATGAGTGACAGAAATACTGGCAATACACTAAACAAATATGTACATTATTTTTGATAATAAACACAAAATTAACAGTTTGTTTCATTTATTGAGTCCAATTTTGGTAGGTAGATTCTGTTTTCTATTTGTGGTATTCACTATCCATAAAAAGTAAGTAGGTTCTTATAGAAAGAAAGGTACTAAAATATTCTCATTTCAGGCCCTGTCAGTCATCCTACACATAACCAACGATTGCTGTGTAATAAATGTAATAAATTTTACAAGAATTACGCTTCTTTAAGCCAACATTTAAACCGCGCCTGTGGAAAAGAGCCCTCATTTGGCTGTAACATTTGCTCTTATAAATCCAAGAGAAAATATGATTTAAAAACACACATCTATTTAAAACACTCAAAATTAAGCAAATAGGCATAAATGCACCAATAATACTAATATACAGTGAGAATCAAATTTTACCTCATTGTTGGAAATGTAATTTTGCTATAACTTGATACGTATTTGTTATGTGCTATTTCAAAAATAAAATAGTATTCATATAAGCATCGAATTAAGTATCTTTTATGTAATAGTAACTAAGCGTTAGTAATTTTGTTTTTGTCTAGACAGCCTTCAACAGAAGAAGAAATCATACTTTTGTGTCAAGCTTGTTTCAGGTTGCAGTTATAAGTCAAGCGACACGTTCTTCAACCTCACAAGTTATAAAAAAGAACAAATCTAATCTCGAAACCGCCGCCGGAACAAATAAAATTGTGTTTTGAGTTATCATTTATTAATGATAAAAAAGTTTTAGCTCGTAATTAATTGCAGGAGTATTTTTAGACTGTTTGGTTTTTGTTATAAATAGTATTATTTCTCGCATCACAAATTACTAAATCATTTTACATAATTATTTATATATTTTTACATTCATAGGTAAATGGAAAACGGCCTGCAATAGAGGAATAACATATGAATGTCCACAATGCTACCGGAATTATAAATACAAGAGGGGTCTAGACGATCATTTAAAATACGCATGTGGCAAACCACCTCAATTTTATTGTCCTATACCGTTGTGTCACCATAAGTATGCAAGAAAAGGAGATTTAAGACAGCACCTTGTAAAGAAGCATTAATCTTTACAAAAGAAGAGCGTAAACATTAATTAATGCAGTACACTAATTGCTGTCGTTTGTCTATAAATTATAATATAACTATTAATCTATGAAGATAATAAATAGTATAAAAGTTTGCCTTGTTGTATGCCCGTGAGTATACACTGATGAACCGAAAAAGCTAATACGTTTTTTCAGATTTTACTCATCTACGAGCTCATCCAAGCTCATCTTAGCTTGGCGATAACAAAACAACTAACAGGCAGACTGAAAATGCGACTTCCTAAACTATCAGGATTTCGCATTGAATAAAAATACAACGTTTACTAAAAGTACGTTTCCGGTTTCGCTGAATTTAAGACCATTGGGGGTTTGTTTAATAAGTTACGTTCAATTAATTTTTTTTTGTTTTGGCGCATTCAAAACCGTGCGTGAAGTTTCCTTTTATTTCTATTGTAGGTTAACGTTGAAATTTGATGTTGTGATTCGGGATTTTCTTGGGGTTTTTGCTGGTTGCTTTTATACCAGTGGCGTATATTTTATTTATTTATTATCCTTCTCTTGTACTGGACCCTCAACAGGCTTGCGTCCAATTACAGATTGACTCGCATAATGCTTTTGTAAATTGTATCGAAATTCTCCTTCCTCTTCTAAATCAAATTCAAACGTACACTGTGAAAATAAACCCATAAAGAGCGTCTAAAAAAGCGACAGAGCACCTCGGTGTGACCCCACGGAGTCATTGGATTTGACCCATTTTCAATTGGCTTGTTACATATGGTATATATGTTAACTGTGCAAAGTTTGAAGCGAATAGGTTAATTTGTTTCACGGTAAAATTTGTAAGCTCAGAAACAATCTGCAATTATTAGCAACATAAACTACCAGCTTACGAAATTCGCCACTCCTTTTATTTTTCAGCGTAAAACTGACGCGTATTTTAACAAATCACAGTGAAGGTCAAAGCTTTCTACCGCTACCTTTTTAAAATGAATAGAGTATATAGAGAGTGTTCTTGGCGGAAAATATTCCGAAGCGAATATAGCCGGGTAAGTTATATGAGTACCATAGTCGACGAATATGGGAGGAAGTGTTTTCTTATAGGCCTTGAGCATGTGTACCCAACTCAAAACAGTAACTCGATTTAATTTTTTTCATCAAATTACTTCAATTTGATTCTTCCTGAAGAGGTTCACCTAACATTCGAATTTATTAACCTTTCTTATTACTCACTACACTGTACACTGCACTTGAGGAATACGTGAATCTGCTATATAAATCGAATTAAAGAATGCTAAATTTTTTAAACAGTTTGTATTAAAATACGGAAGGTAAGGTAAAGGTTTTACAATGTTTCGTCTTTCAAGTGTGTATATTGAGAATATAAGTATTATTTATGCAACTGTTTTTAGGTTATAAAATGTATAAGTGCAACAGATGCAGTAAATCTTTCAAACAGAGAAATTCGCTGTATGTTCACACGAGGTACCATTGTGGAGCTGAACTTAATTATATTTGTGCTTATCCTAATTGTGGGTACAAATCATCACGAAAAACGAACTATAACAGACATATTAAAATCATGCACGCTAATAAATTGGTCTTCCATTGAGATTCAAGAATGATGAAGTGAAAGATAACCAATTTCGCAAGAGATGTCGAAAATTTGATGTACCTCATGATTTTTGTAACACTCAGAGCAAAAAAGAAAAATATTCTCGTCATAGTAAACGGTTTTATTGAGGAAATATATGTTTACTATTGTTTATTATTGTTTCTAATTTACAAAATACATTGATTTATGTATATCCCCAACAATGTGTTGTGTTCATACAATGATCTCTACACAAACTGTGATATATTTACTGCGCTAAATCCTCAACATAGTCTAAAGTAATAATATTCAATACTTTGTCACCTGTAATTTAGTAAACTTTAGCACTTATTGTTAATACTGAAGATATGGTAGTAGATAAGCTATTTACGTACATTTTTCCTTTACAGGTAGAATAGTGACGATTGTAACAGTATGGAATATGTAAATCTTAAATAAAGATGGACAGTAGCATTTAAAGCTTAATTGGTGTAAATAAACGCTTAATTGGTGTAAATAGTAACCAATAAAGGTAAAAATATCTAGTTAAATTCTAAAATACCCACGTAGTATTTGTATTTTCATTTTCTTTTCTTTTCTATGGTGTTTTAATCTATTTCTCTTAAGATTAACCAGCCTTCATATTTTATATACAATTCAATGCCGCTAATTGAACTGATTTACAGATGTTAATGACAACAAATTGGTATGTCCAATGTGTAAACGAAGATATAAGAATAGTGCCACTTTAAGGACGCACATTACATTAGATTGCGGAAAGGAACGAAAATTTCTATGCCATTTATGTAATTTCAGTGCTAGACGTAGATATAGTCTTAAAATACATTATGGGAGTAAACATCAAGAAAAATTGCCCCAATCATAAATAAAATGCAATGAAAGACAGTTTTCCTTTTGCTAACGTTATAAAATGAAACGTCACCTGTTATTTATAAATTAATTGAAACACTTATGGTACAGTTAAAATTTTTGAAATAGATAAATTTAAGAGCTGTATATCTGACTGACAAAGAGTAGTAGCCTGTATTTAGTAAGAGCACGTCATTCTATACTATTCTATAATTTTAAAACATTTGCATTTTAGCTTATATTAACTACTCTTCACTGAAAATCTATGGTTGTAACGCGTGTGGAAAAACATATAACAAGAGTTACAATCTTTCCAGGCACGTTAAGTATGAATGCGGGAAGAACCCCCAATTCCAGTGTCCTCATTGCGGTTACAAATGCAAAAGGAAAGACTATCTTAAGAAACATTGTATTATGTTACATAATTCGTATCTGTAAAATCTCAATATATTTTACACGTTTTATTACAAAAATAAAGGTATATGCGTACTTACGTGTACACGTTTTTTAATCGATTCAAAACTGTATTGCTTTTTTCTGAGCAAAAGGTTAATTTCTGTTGTTTTTAGGCTTGTTTTCATGCAAAAATTGCCAGCGATTATATAAACACGAACAGTCATTGTACGGTCATCAACGCTTTGAGTGCGGCAAGGAACCTACTTTTATTTGTCCTGTAAAACCCTGCACGTACAAAGGGAAAAGAAAAGCCCACCTCAAAAGTCACATTTATAATGTCCATGTTAAGCGAATATCTTCCGAAGAAGAAAAACAACAAATACTGGACCTTATATCTTAAACTGTTCAATTGTAATTTCCGACCTGAATAAAATTATTAGCAAAGTAAGTTTGTACCTACTTATATTTCAATTGTTTGTGTTACCCCGGAATTCATTTTAATGAATGGTAGAAATACATTCATACATTTTCAGCGCATTATTTATCGCAGATTTTCTTTATTTCAGAAAACTTACGATGTTTGCTATGCGGAAAGGACTACAAAAATCGTATTGCACTGCGTATGCACAGCAAGCACTGTGGAAAACCACCGATCTATCAGTGCAGCAATTGTTCGTACAAGAGCAACATTAAGCCCAACTATAAGAGGCATATCATGTTGATTCACAAAATATCTCAAAGTTTCTAAGCAAAATTTTAATGTCGTGTTTATGATTGTTTAGGTTTGAGGCAAATATTCCAACAAAATAATCATTTAGGTACGTACGTTTGAGTAGCGGTTAGTTTACTAAGTGCACGTTGCTATATGTACATATAAACTCCATTTTCGATGTCGTACTTTTAGGAGTACTGTTCAATACTCATAGACAGATTTGTTTCTCGCATTAAATTGTAATCTGTGAATTTTTAGTTATTTTCTTAATTTATTGATTTTCATGGCCCACAACAGATAAAAACATCCAATTACTGTGGGGCAGTTCACAAATAAATACATATTCTTATGCCTTAACTTTACGGACTAATATTAAACATAATAGTAATGTTCTAAGCCAATTAACTTACGACTTACATTTTAACACATCTGAAACAAAAAACAAACTCAGATTAATTTAAAAAAATGTGTTGCAAAAGAGATAGGTATGCAATGTGGGTGAAAGTGAGATTCACAGTATGGATGTATAGTTGTCGACGAGTAATTGAAAACCATTTTGATGTGCTCGGAAATATGTCAACATTTGTTGAATTATAGATCGTATTATACAAACGTTGCATATCAACAAGGGGGAAAAGGCTAGCAAGTTAGTGCGGAAATAGGGTATATAAGATAGGGCCCGTGTACGGGGAAAGAAAGATGGAACATAAAAACAAATTTGTGCCAAGTTCTATTTATTTATTTATTTATTCAAGTTCATGTTAGGGTGCAAAGCACTTACAATTGTCAAAAAGGTTTACATGTAAAAGTGTATATAACATAACAAGTTAAAAATAGAACAAACAAACAATAATACATTAACACTAAATCACACTACCAACTTACATCTAACATGTTTGTAAGTTTCACATGATCCACAAATTCATCCAGGGTGTAAAAAGCATGTTCAGTTAGGAATTGTTTAACGGTGGGTTGCTTAACGTCCCGTGCAGTAATGTGTATAACCGAGTTGCGCTAATTGATGTCTCTTTTCGACACTTTCCATATGAAATGACCCTAGAAGTTCAGAATATGGAATAAAATATGCGTCTCCACTTTTTTTATAATTTAAATATCTAAAGAATTTCTTTTGTACTCTCTCCAAACTTTTTTTGTGTATTGAACTGTGAGGTTTCCACATAATGCACGCGTATTGCAGGTGTGGTTTCACCATACATAAGCTTTAAAGTCCTTATTTTTGAGAAGTTCTTACCATGTTGAATTATGAACCTTAAATTTTTAAAACTAGTTGCTATGCTTTTCTATATGTGGACATTAAAAGTTAACTTGTGGTGTAAAACAACTCCCAGATCTTCTATTAGCCATATGCGTTTTAGTACGATTCCATTTACAAAGTACGTATGGGTTATAGGGGATGCCTTATTAGTGAATGTAAGAACAGTACACATGGACACATTAAAAGCGAGTTTGTAAGTGTCAAACTAATTGTTCACAGCATCTAAATCTTCCTGAAGGCCCTCGCAGTCATCTGAAGTTGAGATAGCTTTGAATAATGTTATATCGTCGGCATACGAGTATAACAGAATTTCTGACCTATAGGTACTTTAAAAATAGGAAATACAATGAAATCATATTGAAGTTACACTCGAATACATGTCTAATTAAGTGGGCTGTGACGTTTGCTTATAAAAATCATCGTCTTTGTGAATAAAACGATTTCCGTTGAAAAAGTTAATACACCGTCCATTAAATCGCTTGTTGTAAAATCTAAACAAACGTTGGTAGGTGTAAAATCCAAATCCAGTAAAGCGTATTATAAAGAATATGAAAAGTTATTTCCATGGATGAATAGGAAGTTACTTACGAATAAAGTCTTAATCGATAATGCTGGCATATATGAAGGAAATGTCAAAGGTATTTAAATCTTTTATCTTTTGGTGCATACATTCAAAACTTCAAACAATGCTGCGATTAAAATGTGGAACAGATTTGGAAGCATACCCTAAATTACGCGCGTTTGTGAAAGCTTCAACCAAAGGATAGGTACATGCCAAAGAAATGTTCTGCACTTACAGAAAGCGACCTAAGAGGATCTTTTATTTCACCCAGATGACAGTTTCAAAAGTCATACTTGAAGTATCATTACTTAGCAACTTTAAAGCACATGTGTTTTAAAGGCCTTTTTCGCACGCATTTGAGTGTTTAAACGGGAGATTGTGATTCAGGTATAATCAGGGGTATAATAAAAATGATATTATATAACTAATGTAGTTACAGGACTTATTGGCCCGTATGAATAAAAGTAAGCAAATGCTTATACTTGCAAAATTCAAAGTAAATACTCGTAACTGCCCCTTCATACTGGTCTGTTTAGCATGGTTTAGCAGCGCTGCACTGCGTCCTGTCCTTCTGCTTAGAAGCGCTGCTAAGTCGCCCAGTGCGAAGGAGCACTTACGAGTATTTACTTTGAATTTTCCAAGTATAAGCATTTGCTTACTTTTATTCATACGGGCCAATAACTCGGTAAAAAGGAAAATTCAAATTTACTGTAGATTTTAATTTAAACTGAAAAATTTCCGTACAATGTGGCATGTTTGTAGTGAGACAGATCTTTGCATTAACGTACACAATTGGTATAATATTGACTTTATTGTAATTACAAACTGCCTTCCTTCCAATTGCTAATTGATATTATTATTATTAAAAAGTGATACAACATGTCTTGAATTTTTCGGTTGTTAAATTTGAACGTTAAAGTATGACTGTACAATAAAATTGGTGGAAGGCTGTGGGCCATGTTATAGCTAATTATTGAGGTAAGTAGGATTGTTATTTAGTGGCTAGGTATACAGGGTGGTGACTTGCGTAACGCATCATAGGGATTTCAATGTAAAATTCATAACATGCGATTATTGGCTCCCCAAATTATTTTAGAGCAAAAATGTATTAAGGTTTTTTGTAGAAAAAAAATTTTTACGTCAATCAACCGTATTACTTTTCAATTTTTTGCATAATAAAAACGGAAAATTGGAAAAATAAAACCCGCATCTTTGCAATAATCTGTGATGCCATGGAATTTTATAATACAAAAACTACGCCAATATCCGTCATGCCATGGAACGTCAGCTATAAAACAAATCAAATTCCATCAAAAAGTATTATATTTAGAACAGCGAATTCAACATAAAGAAAGACTAAATTACTGAAAAGGGTTTCCTAATATAACAATTTACAATAAATGTTCGAATAAGTTACCATTAACTACAAGACAGTAACCAAGTCGATCATAAAATCCATTTCGAACTGCTGCTAATATTGATAACTGGATATCTTTTTGTTTTAGAAAATTCCATGGCTTCACAGATGATTGAAAAAGATGCGGGTTTTATTTTTCCAATTTTCCGTCTTTATTATGCAAAAAAATGAAAAGTAATACGGTTGATTGACGTAAAAAATTTTTTTCTACAAAAAACCTTAATACATTTTTGATCTAAAATAATTTGGGGAGCCAATAATCGCATGTTATGAATTTTACATTGAAATCCCTATGATGCGTTACGTAAGTCACCACCCTGTATATTATAGGTACATAGGGGTACACGAAAAAAACTGGAACTATTTTCAGACCAGACTGCAAGTGTAAAATTATCGTGCTCGAAAAAAATTGACTGTTTACTACCTATAACTTTTTAGCGCATTTTTTTAAGAATTAAAAAAATGTGGTGTTTTTTGCGTTTTGTCCGTCCGTCCGTCCATCCGCCCGGACCCATTTCTGCCGTTTCGAACTACTTCTAGGGGAATGGTCCTAGAGTCCTGGAATTGATTGCAGTAGGTAGCCCATACCTTGAAGGTGTGCCAGACGGCCATCAAATTTCGCTTTCTAAAAGAGGACCCCCCCCCCTCCCCCACGAATTTCCTAAGATGTTGTTTTTGAAAGTAAAACGTGCATAACTTTTACATACGACAACAAATTGGTCTCAGATTTTGCATAGGTACGCATGCCTTTAGTGGTGCCAAGTTAAACTTAAAGTGTTTTTAAATTTTGCATCAGAATTTACTGTCTAAATTTCTAGCGCCCTCGGACACGCCCTGTCAGGGACTTTCTGTCAGTCCCGTCATTTAAATTAAGCGTCGACCGCAACATCAAATATTTGGCCTACAGACTGTAGGAGATTTCAATTTTGCATGTTGATGGACGAAATGTGCAAAAACAACTTTTTCATAACAATTTGAAATGTTTTTTTCTTTAGCCATTGATTGTTCTCGATCGTGAAAAAAATATTATAAGCAAGGCGGGTGGTAAGTTCTTCTACATATACGTCTTGGGCAATTGGAGAACCTCGATAAGTCTCGGTCCTTCAAACTTTGCCCTCGACCTAGTGAGTTTCACTTACCACCCTTGTAGCTTAATATACTATAATATTAATCTTTTCACACTTCTTTGTTAGTATTTGAATTACTGTAGTATATTACATTGTATCTTCATTTTTCAGGTTTGGGAGATTATGTTTGTGGCAAGTGTAGTAAAATGTATACCAAAGCAAGCTCCTTATATCACCATAAGATGTATTATTGTGGAAAAGACCCGGAATTCAAATGTGTTATTAAACACTGCAACTACAGATCGCGTAGAAAAACTAATCTGAGAAGGCATATTTTAACGGTACATCATAATCTAAGTGAAAAGATGAAGTGAGAGTATGGTTCTTGTAACTATTAGTGTATATATATATACAATAATATTGATATACTAATTACGATAACTCATAAGAGTTGTAGAAATTATTGCACTTTATTACTAGAACCATCGATTACAACTTGCCTAAAATACTAAAAAGAACCGTACATTTCCAAGCGACCGATGGAATTGCTAATACTCGTACTTATGAAACTGGACACAACCAACTCATTTTAGACTACTTTGGGTACTGGGAAGAGCCCCTTCGTATACTCGAGTGACGCTTACCACATTCTGCACTCTCGGCGACGCGACGCTAACAACCAGTTTCAGTTTTATGACTGAAAAACGCCTCGTTTGGCTTTATGGAAATTCATGACTCAAAACGTAAAGTATGTATGGACCCGTACTGAAGGTGTGTGTGTCACAATATTAAACTTAAGTTATGCAATGCCAATCCTTATTTCTACCGTCGACTTGATGACATTTTACTTATTTACATAAAAGTCAGGAAAATTACGCATTAGTGGCAAGGAAGCAATGAAGACCCCTTTGAGGCGGGTACCTACTTTAATTTCCCAGTCAAGTAATGTCACTTTACTGACGAGGTTTGTATTAAATTTTACCCGAAATCGTATTTTAATATAAAATTTCTATTTGCATGTAGGACTTTTGATTAATGTCAAGTCAATCTGTCACTGATGACAGGAATCATTATATAGACATTTAGCAAGGTGACAGATGAGGCCGGAATAGTGACAGGTGGGGCCGGTAAAGTGACAGGTGCGACAGGAAGAGTAGTCTGGACTGCCTCTGTCATGGAAACTAAAATTTCCTGACGTTACCGTAGGCAAAAAAATGAAGGTCTCATGACAATTTTGGGTAATAGTTATTTACATAATAAGTCATGAAAGTGGTCGTTACATGACGCGGAGGCTTATTGAAAAGTACGAGGACGCGCAGCGTCCGAGTATCTCTTTAATACCTCCAAGTCAGGTGGACTCACTTTCGTGACGTATTATGTATAAAATTTTACCTGAACCCGCAACATGTAGAAAACTTTTCCAAATTAAATTATTCATGTGTGAAATTTTGATACCTAATCACGCTTGCTAAAATCACTTTATTTAATTGTTTCCATAGAGATTTCAAAATAATTAAAACAGTCAGTGTCATTTTTAATGCAGTTTGCAGTTTATGCTTTGTACTTTTCAACTATACAGTCTTTATAACTAGGTACAAAAGCAGTATCAGTGAAGAAGAGTACCTATGCAAGACGTTGTTATAATGTAGCCGAAGCTGCGGCCGCCGTAGTGCAATATTCGCTCCCCACAAAGTCAAAAAAAAGGTACGAAAAGGCTTACAAACCTTTTAAGGACTGGCGCAAAACTAAAGGAATAATTACTTCCACACATATTCCATTAATTGCTAGTAATAAAAAACCATTATCCTTTGTGTAGGTATACTAATATTTAAAAATATCCACATAGTCTGCATTATAATTATCCAATCGTTGATTGAATAACTTATTCAATGAATTATCTAATTGTTATTTTGCATGTACTAGGACTGTAATGGGCGTCAGGCAAAAATATTACAGTACTAGTCAGGTAAAGATCAACTTTCTAATATCAAAATAGCCCTGAAATTTAGATTTTCTTGACGGTTTCAGGTAAAATAAATTACAATGGCATTGTCGATGTATTTTATAGACAATTGAGTTGAATATAGTTCAAATAGAGAAACGGTATGGGGGAATTAGTGTTAAAAATAATCGTAAAGTCTGTATAATTAACACATTATTTGTTTTAGACGAGAGTTTGACCATTAAATCCTTTACGTGCTCCAGATGTTACAAGAGCTACAAGACCGCCCATTCCTTAAATAGCCATAAGAGCTTAGATTGTGGAAAGGAGGGAGTTTTTAAATGTTCTGCGTGCCCATTTAGAACAAAAAGAAAATATTCCGTAAAAGCCCATTATGTTAGAAAACATCTTGGAAAGGACGTTTGAGTAGCGCTGAAATGATCACTGGTGTATGTTCAAGAATGCTCTGATTAAAAAATTATTGTTATCTACATATTATGTTATTAATGGATAAATCACCAACCAAAGGTATTAGGACTGTTTAGACAATAAATAATGCATAATACTTCGTTTATATTAAGTTGATTTCCAAACTTGTGTCTCGATAATAATTGTGTACATTATTTACATAAATAATGGTTTATGTGACTTCTTAATGTCCTATAAGCTCACCTCTCTTATTGTAAAGTATCAATTATATACAAAAAGACTGCAGACTTTTACATTATTTTATAATTTTTTCTTTACTTGTAGTATAAATAACTGCAATATTGCCCAATAAATAAATATTAAAGAACAAAGATTTTAGTTGTTACTATCGTAAGATAAATATTTCGAACTAAATTATTTCTTTTTTGTAGGTAACTTCCAGTGTTCTCAATGTTATAAGATATATCGTCACAGACAGTCGCTCTACAATCACTTGAAATTTGAATGTGGTAAAGCGCCAATGTTCACATGCCCAGTAGAAATGTGCAATTATAGTGCTCGAAGGAAAGCGACTCTAAACTCCCACATTAATAATAGACACGCATAAGTTTAATATATTGTTATCAACTTATGATCATATGTATTGGAAAATACACCGGAGAATAATGAAATTCGCAAAATCAACAGTTTACTTCGGAGTTTGTGTTTAGGAAGTTTTAACGTCTGAGGGACTAGTTTCCGATTGGTCCACAAAAGACGATGGATGTCAATGAATGCTTAAACATATTTTTAAACATTGGTTTGAGAAGACAGACAGGCAGTACAATTAGAGAGTTGAGTTCCTCCTATTTTTAAATTGTGTGACTTGATACCATTTCCTTTTTTTTTTAAATTTATTAGTCAAATTCCAATTCTTCCTTTAGGATAATTTAGTACAAGTTTTCAGAAAATCAACCTTCCTGTGACAAAATTCACATCATATATAGACCGCCTTAACTTTACAATTTTCTCTTTACTAATAGTGGAGATTGTCAGAAGTATGAATCAGTACAAATTTGTGTTGATGGCCAAGTACTTGTTATCCAATTAACTAAGTATTGAGATTGCTACTACTTACCAAAATAACCAATCTTAGTGGATTATCAAAGTTTCTTCTTTAAAACACAAGATTACACTCGAACTCCCGGTATCGTCTTTCGTGTTTTACCTAGATGTTGAAGTATCTGTAATGTTGTTACATTTAACACGAACAGAAACTTGGGCCACTTGTTGTCTTTCCACGCAGTTTTTAAATGACGTCCTATATCGCTTTTCAAGCTTCCGCAATGATTACCTCATTTATGTACGATGACGTTATTTTGAAACACGTACCTAATTGTTTCGGATTTAATTATCAATTACATGATTGGATATAGGTATATATTCTGTTTTGAATAATGCCTTATTAAAAGGATGTGATAGATGATTATAAGTTGCTGTTTTAAAAATAACTTCCCTACCTTTCAGGTTTGTTCCTGATGTACCACTGCGAAGAGTGTGGAAAAAATTATAAGCATTCAAAGTCACTTACAAGACATCGTCGATTTGAATGTGGTAAAAAAGCTCGTTTCATTTGTGGAATACTGGGTTGTGACTACAAATGTAAACGTAAAGATAATTTAAAAGCTCATATTAATTACCACCTAAAAGGAAAATTTCATGAAACAATTGTGCTTAAATGAGCTTTGACAATTTAATAAGACTTCTGGATTGTATATAATCTAGAAAATGCATTTTGGACTTTCAGAAAAGCATTTTTATTTTATCAGTGACCTGTATTCTGTTTCCGTTTTAAAAATTCACATAGCCTCAGCTACTGTATCCATTTGATTAATTAAGAAACTATATTGTTAGTACATATTTTAATAATTTTTCTATATCGTTTCTTTTGTAAAGAAAAATATTTTTCATTATATATAATAAAGATCCACAATAAACCTACCATGGAATAAATTAGGCCGCACCGAAGAAATGTTGTGAATATGTTTATTACTAATTATTCTTACCGCTGAATTATTTTGCATGCACTGCAAAGGTTGTTTGGTTTACTTTTACTTCCAATACGAAAAATGAATAAGTAACAACGCTGGGATTCGCTTCACTGGTGGTAGATGAAAGATATGTACTAACCCTTCGTATAATTATATATAGTTCCAATAAACGTATTGTTTACATTTTAGTACTTCATAAAGTGAAAACCAAGCCTAACTACAGAAAAAATATGGGCGTGTTCCCCGATCTTCCATTATATCATCGTTTTGCAGCTGTACCTATCAAAACATCTTTTGGATGTCCGGATTGCGGGAGGCGATATAAATTGAAAAGTTCTTTAAGTAAACATCTTAAATGGGAGTGTGGCAAGGAACCTCGATTTAAATGTCCGTTCTGCGATTATCAGGCCAAACAAAAAATTCATTTAGTTCGCCACATGGATCGTCATCATTAACATTTACTTTTTAATTTTTACATTTTATGTTATATGAAAATGGAGTGGAATATATTCATATTTTGGTTTTGTATTATGTGCATGTTTAATCAATCAATAGTTTAGTTTTATATTTTTCGCATATTGCTGTCTTTATTTTTTAATTATATGTATAGACTTTTCCTTCTTTTTTTAATTCTTTTAATTCATAACCCTACGCACATTCGGATTATATACTATCGTAGTAATTGGTTTTCTGCTTATATCGAGTTGGTATAGGTGCTCGACAACCTGCATTTTTAAAACACTTTTCTATGATTACTTTCTTGTTTGTTTTTGTGTCAGTCACGAACTTGTCACGCCTGTAGATTTACTTCTTCTACATCTACGACCACGAGCAAGAAAATTCTGGTTGCTTTTTTAGTAACAGAATATCAAATTCAAATACCTACTTAACTATATCGATGATGAATGTGTACAAAGAGAAATCAAACAGGAGATGTGATGACGTATACAATTTATATCAAAGAGGATGACATTAATATCAAAAAAATGAATTAAAGACTCGTGTTTTGTCTATCCAGTGTAATTTTAAATAATTTAGTTTTAAATGAAACCATTCCAAGCATTTTAACATCAGTAGTCAAAAGATTGTATATTTTTGCAACGTTATAAACATACGATCGTTCAAAAAACTTGGTTCGATGGAAATTTTTTTGGCTTTGCGTTTGGGTTGAATACGAGTGGGTTGTGATAACGTGGTGTGTTTCTGTGAAGGAGTTTTGTGTTTATTATTTTTATTATTATTATAAAATGATTTTTTTTTGTTAATACTGTGGCATTACAATATTCTCCAAAAATAGAATTGATGACGTGCGCGCAAATCCTACTTTACTAGACCATACGATTTCAAATGTTGTGTTTTTCACAGCCTCGCTTTATGAGAAATTTTTTGCATCATATACCTTGCGTTCTCTGTGCATCGCACGTTATATTAACATCTTTTCTATGCGTGTAAGTTTCAAAGATTGCTTATGTAGAACTAATTATGATTCTCATCTTGAACTAAATTGAGAATTTCATATGCGACAAGGAAATTTTGAATCTAATTACTGGTTTAGTGCGAGAGCAAGATGTCCTTGTCACAAATCCCAATACATTTTGCTGAATATGTTTCTTTTAGTTCCTTCATCTTCATACTATAACGAACTGCTGTACGGTGAAGAGTTTATATGCCCTAATTGTGGAAAACCATACAAGAAGAAACAGTCACTGAAAGCACATCTATATTACGATTGTGGCAAGGAAAGATTATTCTCTTGTTTAATTTGCTCTTATAAATGCAAAAGGAAATACGTTTTAAAAACTCACATCATGCGGAGGCATATGCCTCCTAGAGAATACAGCGAAAAGCATCGTTTGTAAAAGCGTTTTATAATTTGTATTGTTCAATAGATTTTGAAAAAAAGGTTTTGTTTAATATAATACTTAAAACATACTTTGTTTATTGTTGCAAGTTATGTGTGCTTAGTAGACAAAAGTGAATCTATTTCAACTAGTTTATTTTGCATTATATTATTGTAAAAATGTACAGAACTGATGGTTATAAAATATTTATTTTCTAATACGTGATACTTGGAAGTCTTTTATTTTAGACGGACTTACACAGCGTACACTTGAAAATACTTGGGATTGGGGTTCTTATAACTTTTTACATACGTTGAGCATGATCACAACCAAAACTAGTTGCTACTTTTAGATATGGTATTAGCGTAGTACAAATAAATAACTATATTATTCCTTAAATATTTGAAGTAGTAACAGATACATTTGTTAAAAGTATAATTAACAAAGTTTAACTTGATTTTTTTAGGTCCACTAAAAGGTTTGTTCTTTCCAAAATAATATGCGATTTTTTAATTATTATGAAGTGGATAATGTTTTCATTTAATTATTTTTAATTTACTACACATATTTTATAATAAAGTTTTATTATTATGGTTTAGAATGTCCCGAATGTAAAGTTTCAAGTTTGTCGCTCGCAATCTTTTTTCTGTTCATTGTCACAATTATTTAGCGTCACTTGCCAGTGGAATAGTACAATAAAATCATTTAAGGTATGTGTTGGTTCAGTACGTTTCTCTTCGCGTAATATTCCATTTGTATCTTTGGCATGTTGTCTGTATGGTATTAATAAATTGCGTTAATGCCCTCTGATTTTAGATATGGAGTATGTGAACAACCATCTGTATAAATGCCCGAAATGTCCACGACGATATACCCGAAAATCAAACTTGGCACGCCATTTAAATGTAGAATGTGGGAAGGAGCCAAAATTTACGTGTAGCCAGTGCTTTTTAAATTTCAAATACAAACACGTTTTGCAAAGGCACGTCTATTCCATACATTTTAATTCATAGTTACCGTATTTATGTATTATATGAAATGCACGAGTTCATAGGTTATCTATCTGTAGGTGTAATAATGCATAATATATATCTGGTTTTTTCAAAACATAAATCTCCAAGTTTATAAATAGACTTATGATTTTGTAAAATATTTTTCGAAAATAATTTTTACCTTTCAGGTTGTTCTTGCAATAAGGACAAACGGTTATAACCTTTAAGAAAACTTTTCAGGTGAAGAATTTCATACCGCTTAGCATTTCTTTGACTAATGTAGGTTTTAGTTTAAATAAAATTATTTTTAGTACCTTTGCCTTTTTGATATACCTAAGTTTATATCGATGATAATGTACGGTCTTTTGCCGGTCTGGTGAAAGTCCCACCAGTCAATTGTCCGCCACACAGAAAATCCGTTTTCAATTTAACGATATGTCTTGTTTTTTTCCTAATCGTATTACCTATTAGAATTGTTATAAATACATTAGGGTAGCGCTCGTTTGCGTTATGTTTTATCCTGTGTTTTATTTATATGCAGTAGATATGCTCTTTTTGTTATATTTGTTAAGGGGTTTGTTCGATGGTTCTACCTATATGCCAATGAATTCGTTCATTTATCACAGATCTGCCGAATATTTGCAAGCGTAGGAAAGTATGGACAAACAATACCTGGATGTGCGTCCAAGTGACCTACGGTATTTTGTCACGTCGGGCATTGGCCCGGCGGGCATAGAATCTTATTTTTTCTTCAAACGTCATATAATATTGACATTACGTAGCCCAGCACTCTGAGTTAAAGTTTGACTTTTTAGAACAATCGGCAGTGAAGTATTTTAGTGCCTAGGCATTAAAACGCTTCAGTGCCAGTGTCACGTTGTTTTGCTTTTACAATTTGATGTTATTTACATTACGTTCTTGGTTCACCTAGCAAGTGCGTTGATCTTTCCTTCTGATTTTAACAGAAATAAAAATATTGTCGATCAAAGAAGCTATTTATTTATTTAAATAATAGTTATATAATAAAGTGAATTCCCATCACAGCTCGATGACAGTAGTCGTTATCGGGAGCATTGTTAATAAAAGCATCGAATTCATTTTTGGTAAAAACTTTTGACTTTTTTATGTCTCCTTCATTTTGCCTCTTTAGGAAAGCTCTTAGTTTTAAATACTTGCTGATATCCACTCAATGTTTTATATTGAGTACACTCTTAATCATGGAATAAGTAGGCATAGGGTGGAGCACTTCTTGTTTTCTTTCGATTTCAGTTCCGAGAAATAAGCCAGAAGCCCATGTATCACTTTAGCTCCTCATAATATAATATACTATTGTTGTAATGTTATAAGTATAATAAATGCTATAGTTAAACTATTCTAACTTACTTGATTTCAGGTGGCAATTGTTTCTACGATATGCCAGAAAATGTCTCTCGGAACTTCTTTTGTCCCAAATGTGGCAAAAAATATACTTTAAAAGGAAATTTAATGCGCCACATTAATAACGAATGCGACGTTCCACCAAAGTATGAGTGTAGTCGGTGCATGAAACGTTTCTCATATAAATTTAATTTATACCGACATTACACCAGCTGCGTCTGTAAAACGTGATAAATACATTTCTTTATATAGGTTAAAGTGTACATATGTTAGAATTATGAAAATTGTATATTATGTATTTAAAGTAAACACTAAAACAAGAATATGTTTTATAAGCCATTTATGAATGAAAAAAATCATTATTATAATCATTTTATTAACAAAAATAAAATGATAATACACTAAATTACGCGTATATGCATGTTAAGCACCGTCCGTAATATTACTGCCCTAGTCAAACTAATGTCGATAACACAGATTTGGATATTACCTATAATTAAAATTCATACTAATTTAAAAATTTAGGTTTAAAAATGTCACATAGTGAAACCTACACAAATCTACACCCCCTCAAATATGGGGAATTGCGGAAAGTGTAGTAAAAAATTTACTCCCCGAAAATTTTTTTGACATGTATAAACAGTGGTGGGCAGGAAAGGGTAAGCTATAGGCTCTTTTAATGAGCTAGTGAAGTTACTTTTACATACGACATAGGGCGGCCGCTACAATATTTCTAAGTGCCAGTGGAGTTCTTCAACGGAAACAGTTTGGGGCTTTAGATCGACTGCAGTAGCAGGAGGTGTCGTCGATCACTCGCTTTACGGGCACGATAAAACTACAAACGTTTTAGCATCCTACGACTTCTACATCCGATATCCAGCACTGTGATGCCATCCCTTGCTCTTCTCGTGAGTTGATACCCAATCAGGCAAAGAATTGAACTTTTCCAGCCAGGAATCGAAACAGTAATGGTCACTATACAGTAACAATCGATTTCATTAACTCAAGTTCGAGTTTTGTATACCTCTCGATCCTATGGTTTTATTCTTACTTCACCATTTCCTTGAAAGCATTTATTTATAGGATACGGCACAAAACCAAACACAGATCTCACTGGCAGAACTTGTCACATCACCAGGTTAAATTTCTACGTAATCTGTGAACTTGTGTTGATTGGGTTCGCATTTTTTTCACGTTTTCACATTTGGTCGTTTATTTGCAGTTTACATAAAAGCATAAAACTTAACAATAATAATCGATATTACTCCTTATATTACTCATAGTAAGAATAGAAATTTGGTTTTTAAAATGCGGCTTTGTATAATTTGCATCTACATCTGTCAGATGTGTCAGAGCCATCAATTAGGATATTAGCCACTAAAATGAAGTTAGTAATGAAATATTGCTAACCTCTAGAATCTACTTTCCTCTCTCCTACAAAAATAAGTGTTGTAATGTACAACGTTGTCATCCTTTAAAACTACATATATTATGAGATTTATCACAATATAATGGTGAATAATATTTATTTGTACAACTAGAGAAGAAAGTGTTCTCAAGTTTTATGCATAATTTTTTCTGAAACTACATTCGAAATGAAAAATTATCGTATGCAATAATGAAGTTTGACACATACGAGTAGGTATAGCTAGATACGGGTATGTTTCTATGTTAAATGTTATTAAGATTAACGCAGCAGATGTTTTTTTATTTTCCTCACTAAAGAGGAAAATCACATTTTCTTCGCCCGTTTTTAGAAACGAAAGTAGTTATTTCTAAAGTACTTTCATAAAAAGCATTTAAGAACAGTAACCCCACTATGTCTGCAACTATCAGATGAGAATAGAATAAGCGTGTTTTGAATGTTCTTGTTTACAGTAATAAATTATTTCTATTTCTATTTCTGAATGACCTATAGTATAGAATGACTACAGTGCTTCAGACGTACAGGTCCATTTTTATCTTATCGAGAATAGGTATCAACATTTTTTAAGGTGTAAAAGTATCAAGGTTCTAAAAACATTCTCCCAGACGAATATTGATCATGTTTGTTTTCAATATTTCAATTTCATGATTGGAATGAAAGTAATGTGCGTCATTTTCACACGGTCATTATCAATGATTCTTTGCTCTTCTAATTGCCTCTAATCATCAGTCCATCAGAAATTTTGGGTGAAGGCTTAAATTACATATTTTTAATAGCTTTGTAACGTTACAGTTACCTTATTAACATATACAGGGTGTTTTTCTAAGATGGGCCATACGACAATGTAAAGGCGTTGAGTTATTTAAAATGGGCCATTTCCATTTACCAGCAATAAACCTGTAACCGAACGCAAGTCCGTAGTATTCAAGAAAAAAATCGCATTCGACATAATAATCATTACCAGAAGAGTTCCATAGCGACGGGTTTTTAAGAATGCAATTTTTTTGAGAAGACATTGATATCAACTTTCCACGAGCTGTAACTAGAGGTTAGGGTCTCCATCGTTTCCATAAAGTGAAGAAAATTGTAAGGCAAGGTTAGTTTTATTTATTTCTGTTCAACTTGTCAAAGCCAATATTGTATACCTTTAAGATGCACAGGCAGAAAAATACGAATCTGTATAACATTTGAATTAATCGCTCTTAAATGATTCAAACGAACCTTTAAATTTGTGTATTTTTTATGTAATTTGCAAGTAAAAGATCCTGTTGAATTTGGTCTAATTTCTCGTTTCATTTTAGTTGAGAATTTAATTTGGATTCCGTAATTTTGATATTGAATTTGCTTAATCTAAATGGTTTATTTATTACCTATTTTGTTATGTTAATATAATAAAGTAAAAAATTCCTTAGGGTGTAAACGTATTGCTCTGTATTAATCAAATTTGAGAAATTAGGTTATTTACAATTTAAAGGTATCATTTCAAATTAAACCTATTGTACGGATTTTAACAAATGTCTAAGTGTTGGTGAATTAATTTAGTATAAACGAAAAATGCATTATGAAAATATTTAAGTATTTTGTTTAGTGATGTTCTTTTGTTGAAAGGTGGATTTGAAACAGAAATTTTGTAGCTATTTTTTCAGATTGTAAAACGAAAGCAAAAAATCCCTAAAACGTAAAAAAAACTTGATAAAGAATAAAGACCTGGCACACGTCCCCGTCGGCATACGATAATTGATTTGGTTGCAGTACAGTTTAGTTAGAATTTCGAATCTTATTTTCCAACCCTTTCTTGCAACAAGGACTGCTACAGTCTACAGAAAAGTATATGGTAAACATCGAAGTAGTTTTTGCATGCTCTGCAACCCAAGTGTAGATTGAACTATCAAATAATATTACAACAATTACATTCAAGATTGTTTTCAAGTGCATGCCGATCCCGATTTACCATTTATCAAATTTATTTAAGGAGGCCCTTTTGTTTTTGTTTTTATTTAGTCGGTATGATTACCTACTAGACGGTTTGTAAACTGTGTATAGTGTATGTAGGCAATTGATTCAGTTTATTGCGAAACCAAACCAAGGTAAATACGCACGGTACAACCGAATTAAATTAACTTAAAATACAGTGCTTTATATTTTATGAACTACTGAAGGGCGAGTGTAACCGACTTCTTTTCTCATTTAAATTTACAGTTTCCTCTAAGCATTTTGTAACACACTTTTTTTTTAGGATCATTCGAATGTAGGTATTGTAACAAGAGATACAAACAGCAGAGGTCTTTGTGGAGACACTACAAATTTGAATGTGGAGTAGAGCCTAAATTTTCCTGTAACGTTCCCCACTGCACATTCAAAACTAAACACAAAGCTTCATTAAAAAGTCATATTTTTAATTTACATGTAAAATAGACGTGCAATAGTGTAGGTATAACTTTAAGATGTATTATTTTTTGGCTTAATTTTTTAGCATAACAATTATAAAGTGTGTAGTAAATAAACATGGACAGTATTATTATTACTTCAACTATTTAGAATACAATTTAACGAAATAAAATAACTGGACAGGTATTAGGTGCCAATTGTGATTAATATTTATAATAATAATTAATCGGAGAATTGTTATTTTTATTTTAATTCGGTTAATTTCTAGTGATGAGGAGGCGGCAACTTTACTATGAAAAGCATACTCAAAGGCCGTTTAAATGCAACAAATGTTCAAAGGCATACAAGTATCGTTCAAATTTAAGGAGACATATGAAATACGAATGTGATGGAGTCAATCATTTTATATGTCCCATTTGCAACAAGAGCTATACACAAAGAAGTACTGTAGTACAGCATATGAGAAGCGTTCACAGCAGTTATTGAATGAAAGACTTATATGACTATTTATCTGTTATTTGACAATGTACTAGGATTAAAAACAATCGTTTTAGTAAGCATACACGTATATTTTAATTGCACGAAGGTTTATAACGGACGATCAATAATGAATTGCTGTCGAGTTCGCCTTCCAAAGGTGACTCGTCAGCAACTCATTTTTGACCGCACAGTATTAAAACGGCATTTTGGTGGTAGGTTGATTGGGAAGGGACTTCCATAAATCTTTCCAGTATGACACAAGAAATGGTAAACGAAACTTTGAATTTCTTTTATAAGTACAGCCTGCATGTGATTGGTTAAAAAAAATTCACAGATTTCGCAATCCTTGCAACCATCGGAGGCATTGGAAATAATAACCGTACAACGCCATATGTAAAACACAAATAACCCTTATTCATACGATATCACTTTCTAAATAATAAGCGTCGTAACATGCGTGTAATACCATCACGGGCGATGTGCGATAAATTTGGATTCGTTCAAGTTTCAATTAACAAAACCTATGCGCACTGTTAAGTAAGTACCGTATCGACAGTATCCGCGACTTTTGCTGAATCTACCGATTGGAGTCTAGTACGGGACAATCATCACTTGATGCGAGACCAATTGTCTTTCTGCCTGGCAGTGGCGGAACTACCGGTGTTCAATGTGTGTGAAAATCAAATGTCAATGAAAATGTTAATGTACTAAATTTAATTTTTTTGTACTAAAATACGCAGCATAACTTCAAGGGTCCAAAAAAATTAGCTATAACTTGTCATGAGTCATGAGATAACACTATAACCGAACGAATGACTTTCTGAATAGTAAAAGTTAACTGAGAAAGTAAGATTCAATTTTGTAAATCGTGGGGAAATACTAGTTATAAGTAAATATTTAAGCGGTTTTTCTTTTTTGTTATTTCGTTGAAATATTTCCAATATTTTGTTATTTTATTTCTACCATATTAATTTAGAAAATATATTTTTCATTTTGTTTCAGTTTTGTTACTTATACCGTTCAATGAAAATTGTTCAATCAACGCTTATACGTACCTATATGAAATTTATAACACCTTGTTGTTGATTTGTACTTGCGCACATATTTTTCCTCATATTTTTCTATGTTCAGGTTCAGGAACATAAATACTTATCAAATGGTTTTTTTGTAGCCAAAATTCATACCTAAATTAACATTGTTATCAATACTTCGTATCATAATGGGGGCCCAGCAAAAAATTTCGCACACAGGCCCGTTGCTACGTTGTTTCGCCACTGCTGCCTGGCTAACCAAAACAAAAGCATTTCGAATGCTAAAAACACATGCAAAATGCACCCGAACAGATAAAGTAAGGTTTTGTATAACGTGAGAAATAAAGAGTAACGTTTATACTGCGTGTAATAGAATTAGGGGTTCGTTGAATTGAGAATAAAATGATCTAAATATTCGTTTACTGTTTGAAGTAAATGCATTTACACGTTGTGGGATAGGATTTTATAGAAGGGAATTTAAATCGAAAAAATACCAACAGGAAGTATTTTCTTAAACGATAATTACGTAGTGAAATGTTCTAATATCATTTTATTTTCAGAACTAGCGTGCAATCGGGACAAAAATCTCCAATTCAAATGTGAAATATGCAAACGTAGTTATAAATATATTCAATCTCTCCGACTTCATATTAGAAAGGAATGTGGGAAAGAACCAAAGTATTTTTGTAAAATGAGGGACTGCAAGTACAGAAGTAAACGGAAAGGCAATTTAAAATATCATGTAATAAGAGTCCATGGTGTGACGCCACTCTCTGTGAGCAATTATATGTATGAAAGCCCAGAATAAAATAATTGCACCGAATATAATTTCATTTCATACCTATATGCAAAAATCGATGGAAGTAAATGTGCTCTGGTAAGTGAGTGATAGAGGTTTTGTACATTGTTGTAACTTATGCTTACCACTGGAGATTGTCAAACGTCGCGATTTATAAACGGCATAATAGCCATATAAACCTTATATAGCAATATTTTCGCCATAGGGGACGTACCTACGTTTCAAAAGTTTTGGTACGAAATTCGTGTAAATTAAGCAATTATCAAACTAAAGATTTTTGTTGTAAGTGCAATTCAACAAGACCATTTCAACAAATTCCTTAAATATACTTTTGCTGTACTCACCCAAGCGATATTGGTGCAGTACATTTGAGTACAACTCACGTAGGTCATAATATATAATAAGACAAAAGAATCTGCAGTGATTTTTAGAATTTCATGGTTTGAAGAGCAGATGGTATTTTTTTGTTTCTCTTGAACATAATTATTAGTAGTTTGACTTTGTGAACTACATTTCTGTATTAAGGTTGTTACAATATAATTTTCTATTAACTGTAGTTACTCTTCAATGCAATTGTTAGACATCGTTTTCTTAACGTAAATTTAATTTTAGGAACGCCAAATGCATGGATAAGACTAAAAAAATACAACAAAAACTTACAAGACGTGGAAAGATATTATTGCACAAAGTGTAACAAGAATTATAAACATCTCAAGCATTTGAGAAGTCACTTAACTTACGAATGCGGAAAAGAACCTCAATTTGAATGTTATGTTTGCCATAAAAAGTTTCATCAAAGGTACATACTATACGCCCACGTTCGTCAAACCCACGTTTCAGATTTATCAACTTAAATAGGTTTTACGTTTTGGTATAAATTCATTTACAATGTAATGATTTAGGTTTGATTCAATTATGTGATTTTCGCCTTAATATTGTCTAATAAAGAATTTGATGTGCACTGCAACATTATATTTGACCCTTCAAACAAATATAGTTATAATAGTGTCACTATTCATTAATTTTTTAAAAGTTGGTTAATGATATATTTTTTTAGGCTCAAGTAAAGCATGCTTCACTTACCCCTTCATCACAGACTCAAAAAGTATGAGATTTTCGTGCTTTCAGTGTGGTAAACTATATCATTATAAGAAGGATCTTTTGAGACACACTCGATACGAATGTGGCTCCGGGAGTCACTTCAAATGCGACACCTGCCAAAAATCCTACCGACAGAAGTGGTATTTGAAAGTGCACCAATCAAAATGTACTCCGCAATTGTAAATATTATGTAGGTACTGAAATTAAGAATAGTTTTTACAACCATGCTGTGTTGTACTATTTTTGTGCAAGTGACGTCTAAATAAAGTTAAGAATAAGTGAGTTTTACTGGTAAATATCAAAACACTTTACTTATCGACGAACAGTAACATCACTAATTTGAGATGATTCTTTTAGGACCGGTTATTATGGAATGTCAATCTTGTGGAAAGACGTACAGACACTATAGCTCTTTGTCTAGACATAGAAGCGCCTGTATCAAGAACATCAAGTTTTATTGCTCTGTTTGTTCTTACCAAACGAGTCGTAAAGACACATTGCTGCATCATTTAATGATTAAGCATGGATTGCTAAGAAAATCATTATGATTTGGTCCCTTATTTTCAGCAAGATGATGAAATAAAAGTTTATTATATAACTTGTTTCATTTAACATTTGAATAGATTATCTTATTACTATAAGATATCTTAGAGAAAAAATTTAAAAAGAAACACTGTTCTAGGGTGGAATTCATAGATATTACTTAAGTTACACTTACACTTTACTCATACTTAGCGCGTACTTAGTGGTATTCAAAGATGACATTATTGCTATAGTAACGCGCGAAATTCGGACAGATACTAGCAGTAAATATAAGTTCCACTTAAACTAAACTAAGTGTGCACTTAGTAAAGTATAAGTCTAACTTAAGTAATGTCTATGAATTCCACCCCTAGTCATTAACAGTACCTGCCATTAGTCTGTAAACATAAATCGGCTTCTTTCATCCAACCGTAATCTAGTTATACCTATCTGTAGAAAGTTCGTGCAAAAACCGACCAACAATTGTTTTTTTACGGAGTTATCAAATGTTCGCGATTTTTTAAAATATCTTTTTAAGAGCTATTATCACCGTTTTCATTTGGTGTATAACTTATTTTCTCAAAAAACAACCATTTAAAATTTTTCCCGCAAGAAGTATCGCATCGGTGGCCCCTAGGTACGCGCACTTAGAACGGTATCGGACGGACGGTGTTCTACGCATTTTTAATAGGGTATCGCACATAAGTTATCGGAATCGCCGGAAAAATTCAGTTTAGTCTTAAATTGTCTTCGTGCGGTGAAGAAATAATCTTCGTTCTGGAAGAAGATGCGCACCCGACGGATTTTAATTCTTGTTTCTCAATTCGCGGTACCGTCCGCACGTATGTGTGCTGTTGAATTTCATTGCATTAAGGGACAAGTGTAGGTATAATCAAGTCTTTAAAGCACGCGCAACGAGTTTAATGGCACGACGCGAAGCAGAGTGCCTTTAACGTACAGGTTCTTTACAACCATACCCGTTTTATATTATGATCGTAACTTTGTTGTAAATAAGTAATAATTGAATTTTCATTTTCAGGAAGAGAAGATTATTACACTTGTACTAACTGTTTCAAAGGTTATAAGCAAGTAGCCTCTCTGTACCGTCATAGAAAATATGAATGTGGAAAAGCTGCACAATTCAAATGTAACTGTATAAATTGCCCTTTCGTAACCAAACAAAAATCAAACTTAATAAGACATCAAATTACACATCACTTTAAGTGTTGAATTATGTATAGATTGTATTATTTTTATAATTATTTTAATAAATTTTTCCAGAAGCCTTGATGTGGAACCATTAAGTAGCCAAGAATAAAAGAAATGTTACCCACCGTTTCTCTTCATTGTGAAGTTATGCAGTAGATTTTTGTGATGTGCTCTGATAAAAAAATTGTTTTAGCGCACTCACAAATGGCGTGATAAATTTTGACAAATAAAATTATTCACTTTTAATTTTTGTTTTTAAGGAAAAGTAAGAAATACTAAATTTCATAGTCACTCAGTAAAATATCGAATAATTGAAGACCTCGTTGTGACGCCACAATAAGACAGTGAGGTAATGCAATCTGAAAGAGGCGCGTTCTCTGACAATCAATGCAATAATCTACAATATTAAAATGTTGAAAACATGGAGATGTGTGTGTATAGGTATGAACTACTGATTTCATCACTGCATATTCCCGTAGTGTATTATTGATTCTTCTGTATTTCTTATGTAACTGGAAACCTTTGTGACCGTTGAAGTTACAGAAAGTAAAACAAAAACACCAATAATAATAATAATAATAATAAAACAACCCACTTGTATACAACCGAAGCGCAAAAACCTTAACAGCACCACAGGCTCACAAAATACTGCAATATCTCCACCAAAAACCCAAACAACCTCACAAATACGACCTCAGGAACATAGAAACACCATAAATACAATTAAAAAACACAAAACTCCTTCTTCACATAAACACACCACGTTTCACAACCCACTCGTATTCAACCCAAACGCAAAGCCAAAGAAACACTTACACAATAAACTCTATTTAATAAAATTACAGGAATTATTATGATTTTTTTGTTTTGTTTTCCTCTCTCCTGATAGCGTTGACTATTGTGGCCATCAATAGCTATGTTGGTAAGTATGAATTGCATACTATCCCTAGATTTCCAATGTGAGTGTGTGAATTTTATTTTATTTTTTTTTAGAACCCTACATAACTTCACCAGACACAGACACAGACACTAATCGTTACTTGATTTTAATCCGTGCGATTAGTTAACCAGGCTAGACCTGAGTTCTCACAAGAAACACCGACCATAATAATAATAGATCGAATACGTTTTAACAGCAAAGAGATACGAGCGTTAATAGATCGGGCGCTGTCATCAGCAGATGGTTTATTATTATTGGCGTATTTGTTTTGACTTTCTGTAAGTTCTGTAACAGAATATAGTCAACTACTTCATATTTTTATTTAATTTGATTTACATAATGAAGCATGAACATAACAAATAAATATCATCATAAACACAACGATCCAAAGCAACTGGTATATAAGGTATGAGTGGAGATATTACGTTTACTTATTTCTTTTTTTTTTGGAATAGGTATGACTTTATGGATTAAAACTATTTATATTTGCTTGCTTTTATGAATTCATAAAAGCACTAGTGTGCTTTTATGAAAGCCGTAATGACATCCAATTGGCCATACTAAATCTGTCATAATGACACCGTCGTAGATTAACACATTATAGTTATTTATGTATTAAAGGCATAAAAGTGATGTTTATATTCTCGAGTCGCCCTCTTTCGTCGCCCGAGAGTATAAACATCAGTTTATGCCCGTGGTACATACAAAATTTGATGTCTTACAAATAGTTTTCTTCTTCAAAGTAAATATTCGTTTACACAACAATTCATTATGTTTGATCAGGTATGCGTGGTTCGAATTTGTTAATGTGATTAAAAGCATCCAAACGCCAAACGTAATTTTAAATAATTCAATTCATCATGAATGAGGAAGAAGTTCCAGAGACTATTCGAAATAAGGCCAATCTTGTGAGTTAGTAGGTATTGACATTTAATAATTGACGTTTCTATTTTTCAATGACCTGCAAATATTTGTTTGTTTTGTCATTAAGTATAAATAAGTTACTATGGTGATAGGTAATGTTGTAGTGTAGGGTATAAAGTGGTACCTACTTCATGCCCGCGTATCACAGATATAAAATGTGAACTAATTCAAGTGTTAATATAGACGTAGATACAATATTAATTTAAATTAATTTTGTTTGAAGTTTTGGTTGTGTCGCTTTGTAGCCTAATAAATTTCTAACACACGAAAAATACTAAAAACGTATCTATGCACTAACTATTCTGCTTCCTTCGATTTTTATTGCTTTTGGTACATAACGAATATGGAATATAAGTATAGTATTTTATATTTTAGATACGCTACACATCTGCGTTTGCGGGAAATCATATCGCCATACGCAATCGTTATACAACCACGCAACATATGAATGTGGTAAAGAGGCTCAATATGCGTGTCCAAACTGCAACTACAAAGCAAAAAGAAAGAGTACATTAAGATGCCACATTAAACGGATGCATCAAAAAAATCAAGTAGTGAATGTTACACAAAATGTTTAATGATACATTTTACATTTATAAAATAAATTCAATGCTATCAGGTTTACGACAAATGTGTGCAATCGATTTCAACTGTCATAATTAATTTAAACCGCAGTATATGTACCAATTTATTACATATTTTAACAATGGCCATCTTGAAATTAAAAACTTCTCTATTGTAACTGTTATTGTCATATGACACGTTCTATTTATACATCTGTACATAAAACCAGAATTGACAGTTTTGTTCATAATGGATTTTTGAAAATTCAAGGAACGATGCGAATAACCGCTACCGCAGATCAATACATAATACATACGAGCAGATTGAAAAGTAGTCGCTATTTGATATTGAGGAAATAAAAGTGCCCCATGTTCAAAACATATCAATTGAATCAAATTGGTACTGCAACGTAACCCTTCTCCTCTGACGAAGATAACGCTTGAAACAACTGGCATACCCATTTAAGCGTGTTAAATGTGTGTGCCAGGTTTCATTCCTGATTCGACCATTATGCGAAACTGGTCGTATTTCAAACTTTGTACATAAATGATATTAAAATATTTATGGGAAAGGTTTTGGGTTTTTAAGAATTCATTTCGTCGTTACGTTTCACTCCATTTTGTGATCAAATGGACCCCTCACAACAGCAGAAAAATTCAGAATAAATTAGTAAATGTGACATATCAGCATGTGCTTTCAATATGAATGAGTGGATAGCTCAGTAGTAATTTTCATGATTTAGTAATTGTTATCATAAGATATTCATGCATCTATTGCACAATAATTGGGAAATGGCAGATAAGTATATTTATTTGAAATAGATTCTTAGTTTCTCATAACTATTCACATACCTACTATTTAAAACCAATTAGTTTGTAGTGAGCGATAAAAATATACCTAATACATTTTAAGGAATTGAATTAATACCAACTTTTTTTAGATATATACAGCGGACTTTCAATTTACCCATGTTATAATTGTGGAAGAACATACAATAAGAAATCAAACTTATTTAGACATTTAAATTACGAATGCGGCAAGGAGCCTCAATTTCAATGTCCCCACTGTAAATATAAATGCAAAAGGAAAGATGCTCTGAAGTCACATTGCATAATTCAACACAGATCTTTGTGGTAGTTTATACTGTAGATCTACTATTTTGTTAATAAAATGTTAGAATCTACTCTTTCTCTTTTCATGTAATAAGTTAGTTTCATTCGCTATAACATTTCTTTATCTATTGGAATAGTGGAAGGTAATCTTAAATATACAATTCCAGTGCCTGATGCCTTTAAGTAATGAAAGTGCAGTAATTATATTAAACACAAATGAAACAGAAAATAGTGTAAGAAGAACTAAAGAAAATACTTGCTTAAAGTATATATGCAAAAAATAACAAACATCACGTATATTATTTCCTAGACCTCGTCAGAATAATAAATGTTTCTATTTTCTTCTTTTTGTCAAGTTGTGCCGAGTATTATGTTTTTTTTAATATGCCCATGACTGAAAACAAGTAACTGACATTCCGAAGTAAAATCCGTTACTTGTATGTACTACTTTATTGCGACTCATTTTGTTTGTTTTAGGTGATCTATTTAAAAGTGACGTTACTGGACGTTACGTTTGCTGTAAATGTGGCTGTTCCTACAAACGCAAAACTACGGCCGTCCAACATGTGAGAAACGAATGTGGTGATCACCCGAACTTTCAGTGCAGCATTTGCGATCGTGCGTTTAGGAAAAAGGGCAGTTTGCACACTCACATTATTCTAAAACATAGCTAATATCTTTTTCTAATGATGCATTCTAGTAGTTCTGGAATGATTGATGAGATCACCTGTTCTATAGAAGTGAATAGAATGGTATGTTGTGTAAATTTTGTAAATTGTTAAATAGTACATGTATTTTTATTTTAAAAACTTCTTCTGCCAGTTCCAATAGTCACTATTTTATTTTCGCGCCTTTTCCCAAAGGTCAGTCCGTAGTGTAAGTATTAAAATGCTTTTGAATCTTTCAGGTGCCTCATAGGTAAAACATGTAATTTAGTAGTTCCTTGGCATAATGCATAGTTTCAAATCCTGCGATATTCCGAACTATTTTCAGGCTCATTTTGTTGTGTTAAATCGTAAAGTGAAATACACTCTTCAACCTGGATAATGGGGGTTGTACGCGTATTTAGGACCTTTAAAATATCCAATTCAATAAAACGGTAACAAATTTGGTATACATTTAATTTAATGGATCATTTTGTAGGTACCGCGTCCGCAGCTGCTTCCAGAACGTTCCAGTGTAACCAATGCTATAAAAAATACAAAAATCTTCATTCTTTAGCCACCCATAAACATCTGGACTGTGGAAGAGATCGTAGTTTTAATTGTTCAATATGTCCTAACAAATCTAGGCGAAAATATAATGTTAAAACTCACGTTACAGCTATGCATAAAAGTTTATAACATATTTTCAACTGCAGAAATTGTGAAATGTAAGGCTAATTATAAATGTATAAATGATCATCAGTACCTACTCAACTATGTCTCTACCAAACAACTTTTATTTGTTCCTTAATTGTATATGACAATTAAGCAAGCAACACTAACAAATTAATAAATTAAGTAACCAGTTACTTAACTAAAGTTGATGGCTGACCTGTTAAATGTTTACAAGTCTGTAGCATTGCTATTGTCAAGTTTGTGACAAGCACGCACGCGCCTTTCTACAATTAGAATATTTCGTACACTTACTTTATACGTAAATGTCTAAATTTGACTGACGATAAATTGTGAAATAAAAAATAATGTTTTAATAAAAAAATTATTTCTAAGAGGATCTAGAAATCAGTAACAAATAAAATACATACATACAAAATACGCAACATTTCAAGAAAATTACAGGCATACGATTTTTTTAGCGCATTTTTTAAGAATGTCCTATTGTTTGCGTTTTGTCCGTCCGTCCGGACTTCTGCCGTTGCGAACTACTTCGGGGGGGGGGGGGGAGTAATTACTTTTATTCTTCATGGTAATCTTCACGGTAATCTAATGAAAGGTCTCAACGAAAGGAATTAATTTCTACCAACCATAGCCCTCCTCGACCTGTTATCGTGATGGGGCATACTCCGTTATACCTCAAGAACGGATTGTCGGAAGAGGGTACGGACGATTGAGACGTCTGCAAGAAAGGTATGTCCATTACTGATGTCAAAACAAAAGCTATTTCGGGTAAAAAAATGCGCTTTATCTGCACAAGAGTTGCGCACAATTTATACTTGTTTTACTTTACTCAGAATGTAAAATATGTACTATAAAATTGCTCATTCTACAGGGTGTTTTTTTGGGAGCTTTAGTTAAAAGTTTCTGGGAAAGTAAAATAGGTAGGATTTTGAAAATTTGTACTTAGGTGTTACTCTGAAGGCCGAATCGATGTAAAATATTTTCAAAATGGCCGCGCTTCCGGAAACACCGGAAGTAGATAGTAACTTCGTTATTTTAAATGGCAACCCCTATTTTTTATTGCATTTTTGGATTCTACGTGAAATTTCAGTTCTTTTGATACCCATATGTCATATCTGCCATTTATGGTTTTTAAGTTATTTTGACTTTAAGAAAAAAAAATGGCGGATGCAGATGGTACCTTGATAATTGATTACTTGAAAAAGGTTATAGTCATGGCAACCCATTTTTATCAGTGCATAGAGAATGAATAGGGCTTTCTTTTACTGTACTTAAAACAAAGTTAAGTTGCGTACAACCGCACCTATGGAGATCCAAATTTAAGAAACTTCAAAGTCTATAAACTCAGTTTTTTTAAATGGAATGACCATGTTCTTAATATTGCATGAGATAGAGAATCGAAATTGGCATATTTTGATATTACATGTTCCTATACCTATCTTTAACAGTTTCTGATTTATTCCCATTTCATTGAATTGATCTCGGAATTGATGCCATTTTTTTTCGCATTTTCTTTTTAGTAGTTGGCCATGATTTTATAACAATCGAATTTTAAACAAATCAAGGAATGGATTCTTTAATACCACTGATTCTAGTTCTAGTCTAAATAATTCATTAATAAATAACTCATTTAATAAGGATATAGGACAGAAAATTTTTGAAAAATCTAAACAGAGTCGTTCAACTGAATTTCTTAAACAACGTATAAGTCTGGAAATTAAGAGAGGTAATGCGATATCTGTTCTAGCAACAATTCCATACCAAAAATGTTTCAACAAAGTTTTTTATATTTTGCATTGAATTTATTTTGTTAATCTTGCATTTGCAATTCAATTCATTTTCTTAAATATTCTCTTGTAGAGCTTTGTATAACTTGTGCTTCAACGGTTTGTAGTGCATTAGGGGTACAAAATTTCAAAAATTCATACAATTTCGTTCTAGTTTTCGAATGAATGTACGGAAAGCACGCGCCGCGATTCTGCCCATTTCACCATAAATAACAATTAAATTCCAAAATAGGTGAAACCACTGCGAGTCATTTTTCGATTTTTGAAAAACTTATGTTAACCTATAACAGTGGGTGATGGATTAGTGTCACTAGATTTGTTTAAAATTCAATTGTTATAGAATCATGGCCGACTACTAAAAAGAAAATCCTAAAAAAATAGTGTCAATTCAATAAAATGGGAATAAGTCAGAAACTGTTAAAGATAGCTATAGGAACATGTATTGTCAAAATATGCCCATTTCGATTCTCTATCTCATGGAATAGTAAGAACATGGTCATTCCATTAAAAAAAACTGAGTTTTTAGTCTTTGAAGTTTCATAAATTTGGATATCCATAGGGGCGGTCGTACGCAACTTAACTTTTTTTTAAGTGCACTAAAAGAAAGCCCTATTCATTCTCTATGCACTGATAAAAATAGGTTGCCATGACTACAACCGTTTGCAAGTAATCAATTATCAAGGTACCATCTGCATCCGCCATTTTTTTTCTTAAAGTCAAAATAACTTAAAAACCATAAATGGTAGATATCGACATATGGGTATCAAAAGAAGTGAAATTTCACGTAGAATCCAAAAAAGCAATAAAAAATAGGGGTTGCCATTTAAAATAACGAAGTTACTATCTACTTCCGGTGTTTCCGGAAGTGCGGCCATTTTGAAAATATTTTACATCGATTCGGCCTTCAGAGTAACTCCTAAGTACAAATTTTTAAAAACCTACCTATTTTACTTTCCCAGAAACTTTTAACTAAAGCTCCCAAAAAAACACCCTGTACAGAGTGAATTGCTTTCAATGTAAAACATAGCTACAATTATATTTGTGTTACATTTTAATTATATTACGCAATTTTTAGATACACCCTTCTTCTGTACCAAATGTTGGCGAAGTTACAAATACATGCGAAGTTTGAAATTGCACATGAATTATGAATGTGGAAAAGAACCCACTTTTAGTTGCCATTTATGCATGTTTAAATGCAAACATAAAGGAAGTTTAAAGAGGCACATACTTAATGTACACCAATTAAAATTTGTAATGTAAACCAACATTAACCAGTAAGTATGTAATGTTAGCATTTAAATCGAGATTTAACATAATAAAGAGTTTATAGCATACATTACTTGTTTGTACGCATAAACAATTACTTTATTTGGAAAACCAGATATTTCGGACACTCATGTCTTAGATGACGTGGATTCTTAATATGCCATGTTTGATTGTTCAATATGTGCACTTTTAAATCTGAATTCTTGAACAATATGTATAATTAAAATTGGGGGTTTGAATTTTTTAGTCGTACGAACTACGAACTGTGGATTTAAAAATACATTTACCCAAGTAACTGCCGAATCTGTTTTGCACAGCATACTGCTCATTTTTACATATAAATTTAAGGTCGCAACACATACTTTTGAGGGTATCTATGTGTTATGAAAGTGTAGAGATTTGCAATTCGGCTTTGCATACATTGGTTTTTTAAAATTCGTTTTTGGTTTTTGGTGCTTGTTTCAGATTGTGCGATATTTAAAGAAACTAATTGGGACCTAGATAATGGTTCGAAGAATCTCACAGCCAACCCTTCACCAAGCCGCCATCCTATGGATATCGGAGTAGGTAAAGGTAAAATTTAGGTATAAGAACTATGCTGGTATTTTGTTATGCATATTTTAAATTTTTCAAACCAATCCTTTTTGCTGAAGATTGAAAGTTTCGGTATCGCACGTCTTGAAATTTTGGGAAACTGACCATTTTCCATCTCCACTGATACCATATCTAAAATTGTCCCCATTCACATTGCATGTCATTGTTTTTGCATTTGTTGCGAGCTACGAACGATGAACGTAAGATGATCCTAAAAATGTTATCTATAGTCGTTTACCATTTATATAATGTATTAATGCTTCATTTACTTTTAGCAAGTAGCAGCGCTAATAATTAATGTTGAAAATCTTTATTTTTTAGGAGTCATTGAAAAGCCGTACACTTGCTTTAAATGTGGAAGATGTTATAAACTTATTGGAAGTTTAAGATTGCATTTGAGAAATGAGTGCGGTCAAGAACCGAAACATGCTTGCCGCCTGTGTACCTTTAAATGCAAACATAAGGGAAGTCTAAAAAGACATGTACTTAACGTACACCAAATCAATGCAAACTGGTTATAATGCGTATTTATTAGCAGCTAGGACACATCACACAAGTGATTTTGAGCTTAGCTACTCTTTGAAACGTGCGCATTTTGTGTGTCACCTTGAGAAGTGTTAATGTAGATATAATGTATTCGAGGTGAAAGATATCCCTGCATTATATTTGTTTATTTTTTGTGGAAGGCAAGGGACAGTCTCATTGTCATAAAATTATTTTTTTTTTCATTTCCCTATTGTATACCAATTATATCTGTCATGAGACATATAAAGCAGTCTATGACGCCCGAGGGCATAATGGATTGTCATCTCATTATGCCCTCAAATGGTCTGTCAAATATATTGACGGAGTCATATTATGTAGTTAATAAAAAAAGATGCTACTTGATTCGTATGAAGCACTTTAATGTTGGCAAACAATAGTCATTTGTATATTGGAAATGGGGTCATCCCGCCTTCATTTTTTATTTCTTATCCACAAAGTACATTAAAAATAAAAAGACCCGTGTGTCCTCAATTTTTATTTGCGAGTAAAATAAACCCAAAATAAATTATTGAAAAGCTGTGTTTTTAGTCCGAATTTGAAACGCTTCAGACTAAATACGTCACAAACCTACAACCAATCACGTAGAAGTGAGCTGGCAACCTTACGCGAGGGTCTGACGTTTGTCACATTTGACGTTTTGAGAGGGATGTTTAACTGCATCTAGCACGAAAGTGACAAGTGCCTGTGACAGATGACGCAAGTTATAAATGCCATTCTCCTGCAATATTGCCAAGTCGTTATGTCATCTGAATGGTTCTAGGAGCTGATAACATTTTTGGTTTTCTTTTCAACTCTTTGTCCTTTTTGAGGTAGCTAAGGAGCGAAGAATGGACATAAAGTAGACGTACATGGTTAAATTTGACTTGATGAAAATGATCTTTTATGATTCAATAGTTATTTGATAGGTGTATTTAAAGTTATATCCAGTCGAGAATAAGTGGAACGCTATTTGCAACGTGCGATATCTTGTGTTCCCGACTTGTATCTATGAATTATCTTGTTTGCCCAGTAATAGATACTGCGTATTCGATTATATTTACTCGTTTTTTAGGAGCTTACGAGAAACCGTACGTTTGTTTTAAATGTGGAAGAGGTTATAAATATATGAAAAGCCTAAGTCTGCACTTGAAATACGAATGTGGTCAAGAACCAAGATACGCATGCGATGTATGCGACTATAAATGCAAGCAAAAGGGTAGCCTAAAAAGACATGTTTTAAGTAGGCATAGATAAGCATGGTTCTGGATGAAGATGCATCGGATATATTTGGTATAAATGGACATACCTACAATTTTAGCTTGACCATGTTTTGCATTCGAATGAAATCTGTAGGATATGAGCTATATAATTTTAGATAGGCTGTCCACCCTTGGTACATATTGTTATGTAGGTACGAGTAATACAGTATTTTATATTTTTTATAATCACGTTTAAAGCATACTATTACTAGTTTTGTATATGTATGAGCTTTTTGCTGCTTATAAATATAGAGATACGGATTTTAAAGGCAATATTCAATAAACTACGTCTACGAAACAATTTTCCACGTCGATGCTTGAACAAGAATTATAATTAGCGTTCAACGTACCTTATCGTGCTTGCCTGATGCTAGAAAGAAATTAAAGTTGTACGTTGAACGCTAATTTCAAAAGCATCGTGGATCATTCGCCAAACCATACATTGCCGTTTGCCTACGGTTCCTGTTACCTGGGACACTCTGTACATTACTGATGTATATTGCAGAGGTTCGATCGTATTATTAAATAAAGTTTGCCACTTATCTACTGTGATCAAAACCAATAGGATTTTTCTACGAAATATCATAAACAATCATTGTCATCAAATACATCACTTTATATTATAGTACAGAGCTGTGCTAACAAGAAACACGACGACACTTTGAAACTGTAACGGAAAATTGTTTAAGGGTAAATCAATACTTTTACTTTTTCCAAGAGTACCTAATAAGAATGATTTGGCACTATTTTAAATTAGGCAAAAATTCTCATCTATTAGTAGCAGTAACAGAAATCATTGATCGTACTAAGCCTTTAGTAGGGTCTGTATGTTTAAAAATTGTTACATAATTGTATAAGAAAATGGATTGTTTGAATAATAAAGTTGGTCGAAAATTTCTTTTGTATTTTAAGACATAATTTCAAGCCGGCGTTCAGATTCATTAATTGGTTATTATGTGGGGTTAAATGGTAGAGCAGATGTGTCACATGCTTCATGCTAAACATCTGAACTTCCCTCTCTTAGACTTCTGGTCACAATATATATTTTTTTATATTGCTTTACGTTTTTTCTATAGTTTGGTCCTAAAATGGTACAAAAAGTAGATTTCTACAAGCTGTCAGTGCCTCGTTTTCGGAATGTTAGTACCACAGACGAATGGACGGAGTTCGCGCAGCTATTAGATAATATCCGAAAATAATTCTATTAGTTTTCCAATATAGAGAGCACACGTTAATTCGGAATATATTATAAAGTATATACTTATATTATTTTCTTAAATTAAAAAGTAATGTTTTTCAGGAACCGCAGTGCAAGGAACGTATACTTGCAATACATGTGGTAAACAGTATAAGCACAATAGAAGCTTATGGGCCCACAAACGTTACGAATGCAATTCGATAGGACAGTTTACATGTCAGATTTGCGACAGAACTTTTAAGCAAAAGTTTTCACTCAGACGACATCTAATGCTGGTCCACCATACTGCTGAATGATTAAAAACGGCATGTACTCATTACTTCGTATCTATCTTCGATACTTTTACTTTGTCAATGAGAAAATAAACGTAATATTCATTAGTCTTTATATACTTATTTAATTTTAGTATCAAAATTCTATTATGTACTAAAACACTTTTTTATAGTACCTTATGAAAGGAAGTGGGAATGTAGGCATAATCGCTAAGCCATTGCTTAACAACTTACTTTATCTATCAATAATAATAATAATAATATATTTATTGAGTTATTGTGTGGGTACACTTACTCTAGTCGACTCTCATACATATGTCATTAACAGACACAAAAGCATCTAACTAAAAATATCAGTAAAGTACATACAAGTACAACAAAGAGATATGATAGAAACAAGACAGCTCAAAAATGCCCAATGATATACATAAGTTAGAAAAAGGCAAGAACGTGTCTTAAAAAATTAAGCGCTAACGACATACCGGTAAAGCTACAGCGAATATACTTTACCTACTTACAGAGCAAATTTTTGAAATTTTGCCCCAGAAAAATATTAATAAAGAAATGCAAAGTTTGCCACTTTTTTGAGGGTACCTTCCAAACTCAACACTTTGGGCCCTCGACTTATTTGGGACAAATATTTGTTTTGGTTCCCTCTATCGCCCAATTTCTTCCTACATACTTATATGTTACACACAAGCATGATAGCTGATCAGCTTGATTTATTAGAGAAATTTTTAAAAGTTGACTGTCTCTTCAAAATATAATATTCAATTGAATATAAATTATTAGCATGTGTTGATCCTTTATATTATGTTATCAAAAATCTCTAAACCTTCCCCATATAGTTTTATTCGTTGAATAAAACTATATGGGGAAGGTTTAGAGATTTTTGATAACATAATATATTTCAACCCCCATTTCGAGGAACGATGGATCCAACTCAAAAAAAAAAAATTGATCCTTTATATTACGGATGTAGCGCTGAAATTAGTAGACTTTGTGACACCCTTCTTTAAAGCTAATTTGTAGCTCGTGAATAATTCCGAAATCTTATTTGGTGTAGGTCATTTTTCTCTTTTTTGTAGCGCTTAACTGGCGTATATTGTTGAAATAAGCGCTATTGTTGAGATGTTGCTTATCAATAAATTAAGTAAATAATAGTTAGTTATTACTTATTATAGAAGGCGAGTCACGGAAAACGAACGTTTTTAGAACGCATAGTATACGGCTTGTGACGCTTAGGTAAGTGAAGTTAGTGACATTCAACCCTCCCTAAGTTGCCATTTATTATCCATCATCCCGTTGTGGACGAAAGCTCATCCCGTGTTTCGGAGATTTCTCATGCCCGCCGCGCTCTCCCGATCATCTGTGATTTTTATCTGTTAGGATACTTAAAATCATGAGTGTATGAGTATGCGCATAAACTCCGTACATTAGAGGACCTGAAGACAGAAAAACCATGAAACAATTGCAGATATCAATCACGATACATTGCAAAAAGGGGGAAGAAAACTTTAGAGAACGCCTTCAATGTCAATGTGGTCTTCGTAAAAAATAAATAAATAAATAAAATTTATTTTTCTAAAATTGAAAAAGTTATTGTTTGTTGAAAAACGTCCGTTTCCCGTGACTTACCTTGTATAAGACGATACAGGGATATTCTAACCATTGAGTGAAAGATGTTAATTATGAATTAACTTTCTCGAGATGGTTAGTTAGAGTTTATCGTCGTGTATAACACAAAACTTTATTTTATTTTATAGCAGAAGTCATATAAATCATTGTAACGCTTCTGACAATTCTGAATTCAATTTAGACGTCAAAAATAGCAAGCTTAGGTTTTGCCGTCGCGGTCGTTGTCATCAGGGGCGGACTGGCACGGGGGGGCGGGTGGCGATTGCCACCTAGCCTGTAGATCATAATGGCCCGTTGGAAATTTATAAGTATGTGCTGTATTTAGTTTCTTGCACTATTAATAAATTATTAACACGTTTCTCTAATTGGGGTTGATGTTAGGTTGTTAAAAAATTCTGTTTTAATTGAAGTGTTTTACAATGAATTTATCATTTTTTGTCGTAGTATTTTGAAAGTGCTGAAATACGATGATAGGCGACGCACCTCGTGTGGATTGTATATTTTGTTACTTTTAATTATCAGCTGTAATTTAAAAAAAAACTGTATGGTAATTAATTAACTTTTGAACTAGTAGCCCAATCTTGGAACTGTTTGAAGTTATGGATTCTACAGGCCATATTCTATAAGAACATTTTTTTCCGGGTCGATCTGAGACAATTTTTTTTTCGGGGCTCAAAATAAGGCAGTGTATAACCTCCCTTTTTTACCAAAAATCGACTACACCAAAATTTCTCGGGAAAACACTTTTTCTTATTAATTTGGGTGCGTAGAATCCAAATCAATTCGTACTTTTTCGATCAGACTTCTCAATCAAAAGTTATAGACTAGAAACCAATTTCGAAAGAAAATTCAAAGGGCTGTAACTTTTGAACTAGTAGCCCAATCGTGGAACTGTTTGAAATTATGGATTCTACAGGCCACATTCTATAAGAAAATTTTTTTTCCGGGTCGATCTGAGACAATTTTTATTTCGGGGTTCAAAAAAAGGCAGTGTATAACCTTCCTTTTTTACCAAAAATTGACTGCACCAAAATTTCTCGGGAAAACACTTTTTCTTATTAATTTTGGTGCGTAGAATCCAAAACAATTCGTACTTTTTCGATCAGACTTCTCAATCAAAAGTTATAGACTAGAAACCAATTTCAAAAAAAAATTCAAAGGGCTGTAACTTTTGAACTAGTAGCCCAATCTTGGAACTGTTTGAAATTATGGATTCTACAGGCCACATTCTATAAGAACATTTTTTTTCCGGGTCGATCTGAGACAATTTTTATTTCGGGGTTCAAAGAAAGGCAGTGTATAACCTTCCTTTTTTACCAAAAATTGACTGCACCAAAATTTCTCGGGAAAACACTTTTTCTTATTAATTTGGTGCGTAGAATCCAAAACAATTCGTACTTTTTCGATCAGACTTCTCAATCAAAAGTTATAGACTAGAAACCAATTTCGAAAAAAAATTCAAAGGGCTGTAACTTTTGAACTAGTAGCCCAATCTTGGAACTGTTTGAAATTATGGATTCTACAGGCCACATTCTATAAGAAAATTTTTTTTCCGGGTCGATCTGAGAATTTTTTTCGGGGCTCAAAAAAAGGCAGTGTATAACCTTCCTTTTTTACCAAAAATCGACTACACCAAAATTTCTCGGGAAAACACTTTTTCTTATTAATTTTGGTGCGTAGAATCCAAAACAATTCGTACTTTTTCGATCAGACTTCTCAATCAAAAGTTATAGACTAGAAACCAATTTCGAAAAAAATTCAAAGGGCTGTAACTTTTGAACTAGTAGCCCAATCTTGGAACTGTTTGAAATTATGGATTCTACAGGCCACATTCTAAAAGAAAATTTTTTTCCGGGTCGATCTGAGACAATTTTTATTTCGGGGCTCAAAAAAAGGCAGTGCATAACCAGGGGCGCACAGGCCCGGGGGGGCGGGTGGCGATTGCCACCTGGCCTGTAGATCATAATGGCCCGTTGGAAATTTATAAGTATGTGCTGTGCAATTCCACGTGGCCCGCAGTTACCCAGTCCGCCCCTGGTTGTCATTAGAATGCATAATCATCTACCTCACGGTTAAAGAGTGACTTAGCCTACTCATTCAAACCTATTAACATGCCAATTTACCATTTGCTATATAAAATAAACTTAATAAATACATATACTATAAACTTACATTAACGAAAAATCGTGCGCTCACTAGCTTTTAATTTTTAGATGCTACCGCAAGAAGAAATAAAGAGTATATTTGTCAATGTGGAAGATCATATTTTCATCGGTCGTCACTCAACTTTCACAAGAAATACCAATGTGGTAGAAGACAGTAAACGGTTTGCTGTAGGTGCGTATGTATGTAGTGATGTCCCTTGCTAATATTTTGCTGCCAATGTTTTTTGGATAGGTAATTGTTTATCGTTATTGAAAACATATTGTTGAACAGTTATTATTAAATAATAAATTTTAATATTAGAAAGTAAAAATTGTTTTCCAGGAAAAATAATGTACAAGTATACATGCAACACCAATATAAGTATTATCGACACTTGTGTGTACCCAGACGTTACGAATGTAATCAGGCAGGACAGTTTATATGTCAATGCTGTGGAAAAGATTTTAAGAAAAAGAGTTCACACACTCGACATCTTCCGCTCTTAACTTCAAATCACTTTGGTTTAGCTAACCTGTCACTCACTTTAAACAGTAGATATAAGTAGTAAATTAAAATGAGACAAAAAAGGTTTTGTTTACTTGCTGTATGTGTGTTTTTTGCTTAAAGGATTATTACTACAGAAGTTTCTAATGTCTTACTTACATTTTTAGTACATGGACGTCTTACGCGAAGATATTCAGAAGACAAACCTTTCCGTTGCAAGAAGTGTTCAAAATCCTACACACGCCGCCCAAATTTAACTCGACATCATAAGTATGAATGTGGTGTATCGCCTAAAATATTTTGTCCTATCCAACATTGCACATATAAAACCAAGTATAAATTTACTTTGAACGCTCATTTAAAACAGAAACATGCAAATTAAACTGTTGAGCAATTAACTACAGCACACTTAGTCATAAATTTGAACTGTTGTAAAGTGTAACAGAAATAAAATGTGGAATAAACTTTTACATGTTAAAATTATTATCTAGTACGGCGATGATTTTAAGTAAAATAGACGTGTGATTTAAAAATAGTAGTTAAGTTGATATTTAAGCACATCTAGAAACGATTACATCCATTAACATTCGCAAGGTTTATTTCTTTCTACAAAAAAATATACAGGGTATACAACTTGGTGAACAAGGATTAAACCATTGATTAAACTGAGTATCGAAAGTGAATGAGCAATGAGTTTGTTTAATTCAAATTAATTTAAATAGGTTATTTAAAGGTTAAATCCAATATATATTTATTATTGGATCCTAACAGCAAATTTCATATCTAGTTTAAGTGGAAATAAAATAACAGTAACGATGCTCTTTATGATTAATGTTGTTTTAGGGGCATTTAAATGTACAAAGTGTAAGAAAAAGTATAAACACTCATCGTCATGGTATACGCACAGAAAGTACGAGTGTGGAAAGGAACCAGCATTCTCCTGTCCAATTAAAAATTGCGGGTACAAAGCTAAACGAAAAACGAGTCTAAAATCACATTTAGTACTTAAACATGACCGTTAAGTACCTGCACCGCTTGCCGAACAACGCAAAGTAATAAATAGATTTAGACAATTATGTATTTTTATGGTTTTGTATAACATACGTACCATGCTGTTATATCAATTACATTTTATTTTTGGAATCTATATATAACTATAATAGGTATTAGGCTATTGTGTGAAGCATAACAATAAATATTGCTTTTACATTACTGCAGTAGAGCATAATAGGAATACGGCTAAATAACAAATGAAAACTTATAAAGCATAAACAATATGACACCGCAAAAATGTAAATTGTTATCACTTTTATTATAATATTTATTATTATTACAATTTTTTATGTTGCATAATAATGCTTTATTTATCGAACCAGTCACTAAACAACTGCAACGTTAAAGAAGATTCAAAATGTGATTTTAAATTAATCATGAAAAGCATGTAGCCAATCTTCAATTTTATTTTTTTTAGTGTATATTTGAAAACAGTTGTCTTGCTTATTGTTTAAAAAAAAATATAGTGACAACTTATGCAACTTATTCTGCAAGCACTCTGCGAAATACGTGACATAAGAATGTTCATGATTAAAGTGTTTCTAAATTTACCCACTTTGTATGGGAAACAATTAAAAGCAGTTACATATGTATACTGAAGAAACGAGCTGTTAAATCCGACAACTTTTAAATTAAATTTAAGGTTGCTACACTCTTGTTTTTTCCTCCTATTACTTGGAACACTTCTTAATAAGGGTGGTTTATCCACGCGAAATGAAGTGTTAAAAAATAAGAGTATGCGCATGTGTGCTGTACCTGTTGTTGCATGTAGTTAATAATGTAATGTATGTATGTAAGTGCTAAATACTAAATCCTAAAATTATTCTATTTTAGGACGGTCCAATAGATACAAAGCGAGAAAAAGCCGTCCTTTCAAGTGCTATCAGTGTCATAGATCGTATACATTGCCTCAAAATTTGCGACGCCATCAAAGAGTTGAATGCGGAAAAGAAAAAATGTTTAAATGTAAACAGTGCCCTTGTGAATTTTATTATAAACAGGAACTGATTAATCACCATTTTACACGGAAACATAAAATCATATGAAGCGCTTAAGGGTGCATAGAAATCGGACTATGCGCTCCCGCATTAACCAAAATCGAATTGGAGTTATAATTTAAAAATATACAATTATAGTGTATTAATATAGGAAGTTATGCTGGAGAAATGATTGTAGTTCATGTATAAAATATGTACTTTCCAATAATTATGTAATAAATTATAGCCTGGCCATTATAACCGTAGAAAGATAGATCTCGCTCAAAAATTGGAACCATAGATATACTGATGTAATTATATTTTTTTCAAAATTGTGACGGTCGTAACTAGTAACAAAAAAGAACTGAAATCAAATCTCATGCATTTGTAAAAACATGCGCCAGTTCCTTACGGTTACATTGGTTAATCTATTTCTAGTCAAATTTCCAGTAAAATTGTGTTGTATTACGTCATGTACCGATAGCGTTGTAGTGCTTGAAATTTGAAATAAAGTAATGTCATAGTTTGCATGCTAATCCAAGCTCCAACACCAGACTATAGTAGTGTTGCACATTCTCAATAAAAGTCATGAGTAGTGTGAAAAAGTAAGAAGATTTTTAATCGAGGATAAATTCAAAAACTGTTAAAAATCGTTTATAATCATCTAAAGGGGCTATACAGATTGTTTTTCATACGTGTTTCAGCAGTGAATCTAAAATCAATAGCACACTTCAAGATACATAGGCAGCTATAATTTTTGCCTACTTTTAATTTATGTCGTTTAATGATCTCCCTGCATTGGAATACATTTCACTCTAAAAACCTTGATATACTTTTCTTATATGGAACGTGTGTGGAAACTTTGTTTCACGACCTCCATAAGTTTCGGTCACACCAACAGCTAAATTGCCCATAGTCATAAATGTGAAATCCGCAAACCTGATTGAATAAGCGCATAACCAATGGAAGTTTGCAGCTTGCATATTCAGAGATAGGAATCTTATACGCACTGAAAAATTCAACACACGTACAAATATTTAATAATTTATATACCCAGTTTCAGAGCAATAGATATAGTTATAGTTTTGAAAGATGATCCTAAGGACATTTATAATTTTTATTCACAATCGGTTAGTAATAAGAGTCATTCGTCTCATTTAAGAAGTTTGAAAGTCGGCCGTAACTAGATTATATTTATTACGAAGTTCGAAAGTATGAACTTCCGCGCTAAGGAAGGGAAGTAATAGCTACTAATATCAGTCACAGATGGCGCACTAGATGAGATGGAGTTTTGAATCTCTGTTGCACCGTGACTCTCTCAGTGATCTCGGCACTGCGCAACCGTAAACACGCTAGAATTTGAATTTGCATTAAACTGTTTAAGGGTAAGGCCAAGGAGTAAAGTACGAGTAAAAAATATACTCGTAATGGTAATATCATTGTTTATTCATAGGTATACAAACAAAACAAACGCTTGCCCGTAGGCGCGTTTTAAGTAAATTCATATTCAAAGCGGTTGCGCGTTGCTGAGGGAGTCACGGTACAATAGATATTCATGTCTAATTGGCTGTTGGTTTCCAGTTGGTTGTAATTCGTTAACCTCAAAATAACATTATCTTGGTAAGTTCATTATTGGATTAATAATAAAGTAAAATCGATCAAATTTACAGAAACGGACATACCAATGCAGAAAAAATAACGGTTCTATTAACGGAAAGATACAAATTCAAGAACTACAATTGTTGAAATTAAAGGTTACATTGGACTGACCGCTGTTGTTTATAGTTACAATCAGGCCTTGTTTGGTCTGCTCAGTAGAAAAGTTTGTTTCTTGAGTAATAGACGCAACAGGAAAGGTTATTCGGGAGCAACTTGGAATGGAAGCATTAGGTTGTTCATCTCCTGTGACACTTGTGGATAATGACAAAATTCGCGCTATTCTCTCTTGGCCATGAAGAGACTGGTCAACTCAACATAACCACCCGCAACCGATGCAGATTTCCACCCTCCCAATTGCTTTAATTGAAGAGTGTCTCCGCCGGCATTTGCTAACAGAGTTGGCACTGTTCGACGGAAACAATGCCCCGTGAATTTATCCACGTCCTTCAATTTCAGAAATGCTGCAATTTTGCCAAAGTTAGTACTGTAATGAAAGTGGCTTTGTATGAACTTGTATCACTAGAAAGCATAATTTAATTAAATGTTTACGTTTTTGTCAAATACGTATTGTAGTTTTATTTAATAGCTACTTTCTGTGGTAAATAATCAAAACGTGCTTCATTAAAAAATCTCTCTACTTGATCCTGGCCAAAAACCTCCGACTTCTTTGGCTTGTATCCAACGTTTTGCGCCTTAATGAAGGCGATCATCAGATTATAAAATTTAGTGATGTCTACGCTCTTATTTAAATTTAAAGTTGAGCGTAACATTGAATACGTAGCCCAAAGAGTTGACGGTTTTTTAACCTTTATTAATTCGTTAAAGTTTAAAGTATGCCAATAACGAACTTTCAGAACCTATTGGGGTACATTTCTCTAAACACCATGCCTTGCACAAATTGTAAGTTTGTTCGTATCGTTTTTTGCTTTTATCTGGCAGTATACTTTTTGAAACTATCTCTGCAACTTCTCGTAACTCAGGGGGGGTACATATAATCTCCTCTGAATCAGACATTTTCAATTTTAAATTCAAATTGTCGTAAAAGTACGGCCGCGTAAAATGAAACAATTGACGGATGTTTGACAATAATTGTACGAACTGATGTGACATTTTTCCACTAATTAGAATAAATTGCAAAATTTAAACAATTTATTTAACCTTTTTGTAATTTCTTACGATTGTGAATAAAATAGTATACGAACCTCGCGCGAAAGATTATTTCTCTCAGAATAAAACATTCTTCGAGAAATAAGCTACTTCCGCGCTCAGTGCGTAATATACTATTTAGAGGCATGTTCCGGATAAGGAAGAAAAATTAAGTCTGGCTAATTGTTTCTATTTGCCTCGGCAGATTAACCCGTGAGCCATAGAATCCGAACCTATGTTACTGTCAAGTCCAACAAATGTCTATATATATCTAGGGTTTCCCTTTCCACTATACTGCGTTTGCAACTCCAGATGCAGTATGGGGTATTACGGACTAAATGCCTCTCTTACTAATTTGAGTAATGCTTCGATAACGCTATCCTTGTTCCTCCCCGCAATGATGTCAAACTGAGATGTAATTGAATTAATATTAATATTGATGATCAGTCTCCCAATGAGTGACAGTGGCAGAAATCTCCCTTATTGCAATATCTCTCTCGGCGCGCTACTATGGCAGAGACCGCCTGTGCGTGTTCCAGTATATAAGTTCAGTGATTAAAACAGAACATAATCTCCTTTTGCTGTCATTGTTTGTTAATAAGTTAAGTTTGGCAAGCATGTAGGTATCTAACCTACTATACAGCAACATACTGCACCCAGTACCTGGAGGTGCAAACGCACTATAGGGTTTTCCATTTAAGTGAATCATTTCCTGACATTTTTTACGGTCAAATTTAAGCTGTCTTTAAAACCCATGGCGCGATTGTTGCGGTAATAGATACTAAGGCAAAGATTTGATGATTATATTACAAATATCATGCTATTTTGTAGATATTTTTGAACTACAAACTCGGTACAGGTATATAATAAGTTACCTAAATGCGTTACTCGAAGATTGCATGACCAAGAATGTACCTATGCAGAATATAAGTTAACCTAACCTAATCTTAAATTTTTTACTTTTTAAGGTTATCAACTTCAGTCTGGTTATATGTTCACCTGCGAAACTTGCGGAAATAAATACAAACTCAAAACTTCATTAAATAATCACATCAGGTACGTTTGCGGCAAACCGAGGTCCTTTTTGTGTTCTTATTGTAACTTAGGATTCCATTATAAACATCACCTACAACGACACATCATTACGCATCAATACAGAAATACAGAAACTTTACGCTGTTACAATAAAACTAGTTAAATGTGAATCGTGTATTTGTAATGTTAGCTTTTAGGTTTATATAAATGCTCTGAAGTAAGCACTGAGTTTTGTATCCGTCTCCACAACCAGTTTTTTTTAACCCTGTATGGTGACTGGTGTTATTAGTTATTCTGCATCTAATTCCCATTTCACCGTCATGAGGTAAATGGCATGACTTTATAACTTTGCTGCAATGTTTAGTGTTCTAACAAAAACCCTCTCAAACAATTTTAATACCTATACAGTTGCCTTTATTGGGCAACAAACAACGCAAAAGACAAACTAACTTCATTAAATTAACCTTTCCTGCTTTGGATTTATTTACTTAATTACTTGTAGTTGGCAAGGGTAATGCTTTTTAAGGAGGTTGTGGAACTGATTTAATAATAATATACCTATATTTGTAGGCTTTAAATGTCAAAGAAGATCCACAAAACCCAGACCCTTCCAGTGTGATTACTGCCCCAAAAGATATACATTGCAAAAAAATTTACGACGTCATCAAAATGTGGAATGCGGAAAACCGAAACAGTACGAATGCGGGTTGTGTGACTTTAAGTTTTATTATAAACAAGAATTACAATCGCACACATATAATCGACATATGTTCACTATTAAATAACTTTGTGAACCATTTTTTAAATTTTTCCTAACTAGGTTTTTAAAATATATCTAAGTTAGAGTTTCATTAGTATGTAATGTAACATAGTTAAAGCTTTCAGTGGCGCATTACATACATTCTATAAAGCTGGGTTTTAATATACATATATATATATTTTTGTATTGCATTACATGAAATGATTTTAGGTTATGCTAAAACGGAGGAATGCAAAACATGTGGAAAGAAGTACAAGCACAAAAGTTCACTTACTCAACACCTCAGGTACGAATGCGGAAAGCCTCCTCAGTTTGAGTGTCATATATGCAAATTTAAAACGAAACAGAAAGGAAACCTTAAAAGTCATATGTTCTGGAGACATCGGGTCCAGTAGAAATCGAGAACTGTAATATTATAATTTCAGTTAATTAAAAAAGATGTTCATTATATTAATAAATCAGTTCTTTTAATATCAGAGTTTCGAATAAAAACCAGCATTTGCCATAAGGGACACTCCTTCGTCGCATGCCTTGCGTAACAACCTGCATCATGTGTTTTTTTTTGTAGTCGTTGATTTTGTTGTTTGGCATCATTAAGTAGTAGTGAACATTGAAACTTCACATTTCTAGACAAATCACTATATAAGATTTTTTTAAGGAAAACAAATAATCAACCCCTCGTCTTTGTTTGGGTGCATACAATGTGGAAGGGTATATAAGAATCAAACGTCTCTCAGTAGACACGTTTATCACGAATGTGGAAAGGAACCTAAATTGTCTTGCTTAATTTGCGCAAAGAAATTTAAAAGGAAAGATCAACTAAAAACTCATTCTCGTGATCAACACTCAATTGTCTAGTACATATAGCATTTGATGTAGCTATTCAGTGTAAACTTCAGGACGTTTTTGAAAAATAAATGCGTATGTGTGGTTTTTTTAACACGCGCCACTTTAATTTAAAACAATATTATAAGAGTATTTTACTGGGTCGTGGTTACGTTGTGTCAGAAAACTTGGGTTGACTATCCAAGATGGGTTACGGGAATGGCTTCTCAATTTTAAAGTCTGATCTGACGTTTGCGATACTTGTGTCTGGTCTGCTTGGGGAGATATAGACAGAACTAGTCTAATTGAAACGCTATCTACTTTTTTTTCGAACCACGTGGTTTTGTTACAAGTCCCGAGGTAGCCGACTGAATAGAAACTTACACTTGTACCGTTTCTATACTTAAGACATGCAGTTTTGTCTTGGACGGTCCCCGAGGTGGTAACCTGTCCACTTGTCCGTGTGACAAAAGTAAAACATGCTGGAAATAAAATATTTGTGACGGCGTTCGCAGACATTTAAGAATTTTAAATGGTCTCAATACGAGGTGTGTTTAAAAAATAACGGGAATTTTCGTTAAAAGAAATTATTTATTCTTCTACCTCGCTTTCAAAATAGTCCATGTTGTGGATTGTTGTCCTTCAATCGTTCACAAAAATGGTGGACTTTGAATGTAAATGAGTAAACTTGCTTTTAGATAAATGATAATAAATTAATAGAGACAGTTGGCACGACCGAAGCCGACGTTCATACCTTTACAAGTTTTTTTATGTTTACATCTGAATTGAACAAGAGTCAAAATACAACTATTAATACTAAACTAACTAATATCTAAAAGAAGTCCCCTTATTGGGTCCATATGACCGGCAAGTAGGGCTAAAAAATTGAAGGTAAAAATCAGATGGAGCCATATCTGGCGAATATGTGTGAGTATGTGCATTGTCGTGATGCACAATCCATGAATTTCTTTTTCAAAAATCCGGGCATTTTTTCGGTTGCTTCACGCAAACGGCATTGAACTTGTAGATACTACCTACTTCTTATTGACCGTTTGACTTCGTGGCAAGAATTCATCGATGTCATTAAAATCGAAGAACACAACGAGCACAACCTTCACATTCGACCGCATTTGTCGAGCCTTTTTCGGTCTTGGCAATCCAGAATGCGTCCACTGGGAAGATATGCACCTTAGTTTCCACGTTATATCCGTAAACAGATGTTTAATCACCTGTTATAATACGTTTCAGTAATTTTGCATCGTCATTTAGTGACTACTGAGCATCTTGAAAAATTCAACAATTTTAGAACAAATTTTGCTGCCACGCGTTTCAGACCAAAAACAATCGAAAAAATTTCATGGCAACATTATCAAAGAGTTCTCTGATTCGACGACCGTTCATAACCATTTCTTTCACTTTTTCCACTTTTTCATCATTTGTTGATTTGCTGGGGCGTCCAGGACAATTGTCATCTTATAGCAGACTCGGGCTTTTGGTAAAAATTCACACACTTTGTTGCATTTCATTTCATTGTTTACGCAAAATTTGATACAAATTCTTTGATCAATTTTTTTAAGAAACGAACATCGCCAAGCTCATAAAACACATCTAACGTTCGCGGCTGCCACAGCTGAAAATTTTATCGTACTTCAGGAACATGTACCAGCATAAACATCATCTTGACAACCCGAGAAATTAAAAAATTCTCGTTACTTGCTGAACACACCTCGTATAACGGGTTATGTAATACCTGTTAACCCGTACTTTATCTAACGTATGTTGTATTAAGATGTATTTATTTCAGATCGAACTTCTGCTCACAAGGATTTCGTTTGTCAGAAGTGCTGTAGAACATATAAGTATAAAAACAATATGCTACAGCACATGAAGAGATGTGGAATTGAACCTCAGCATCAATGCATAATGTGTTCAACAAAATTTGTTTCAAAATTTACATTACAAAGACACATCAAATTTAAACACACTCCTTTACCTCAGTAAATAAGGATCTTGTTTGATGTTCTACTTATATGTTGTTTGATCGTTTACCTCCACTGTAACAATGTCGTAATAAATCTAAACATATAACCATTTCGACGTAGCTGCCGTTCTTGAAAACATATGTACTAGTGTTTTCTTATTTTGCACTATGCAAGAATCACAGGATGGTGCACCCGCGCACATCGCCCATATTTTCCGAGAATACATATAGGACAGATTTCCTGGAAAATGGAAAATATGGCCGATAGGTGTTCTCACCCGCGATGTGCGCGGTTGCAGCATCCATTTGAAGCCAACAGATTCCAACTTTTGTTGTTTCTTGCGTACCGTACCTCGTTGTATTCGCAATAAAAATGCTACTCAATAGAGTACGTACTTTTTTATGAACCATAATATATAAAAACAGAGTTGATGACGAAACGTTGTATGAAAATCTCTCAAGAGCTCAAAACGTGGCAATGAGAAGGTAGTGTGGCCATCAATAGCTATTTTGGGAAGTATGAATTACATACTATTCCTATATTTCCTTAAGGTGTGAGGGAGGGTGAGGGTGTGTGTGTGTGTGTGTGTGTGTGTTGTTTTAAAAACATATTTAATTTAATTACCATTATTTATAAAATTAGAACATCTAGGACTCGACAAAACTTGACCAAACGAACGACGTACAGGCAAATACTAATCGTTACTTGATTTTAATCCGTGCGATTAGTTAACCCGGATAGACCTGAGTTCTGACAAGAAACACCGACCATAATAATAATAATACTAGTAATACTACTTTACCTTCCTCGTTCGGAAGGAGGTAGAGGACTTACAGATATAAAACTATTGCACTAAACACAAATACACAATTTGAATTAATGTTCACAACACTTTTTTTTCTGCTAGGAAGTAACACACACTTTAGGAATTATATGTTTCATTCTGTAACTACAGTTATGTTACCTGTGGGCTGTGTTTCTCAAGAATGCTTTGTTTTTATGTAAGTGCTTTACGTTTTTCCGATCGTATCCAACCCATACATTCTTCTGCATTTATTGGCTTAGCATTCGAATACTTTTGCAGCTAAGGGCTGGTGTTTTTAAGTTTTAAAAGATTTGCATGGTTCTCAGACTGTCATTTAATACTACACTGGTGTGAAGTGAAAACAATAGTTTGGATACACACGAAGTCTTTTATATACCACTTATTATTTAGTTTGCGTAACCTAATGAAATATAATTTCAGATTACATGGGTTGTGTATTAAGGAACAAACCCGGCATTTTGAAGGGACAAATCAGGCATCAGTGCTTAAATTGTAATAAAAGTTATAAACATCGACAGCACCTTACAAGTCACTTAAAATACGAGTGTGGAAAGGAACCCCAATTTCAGTGTCACATTTGTTATAAGAAGTATCATCAGAAATATACACTGAATCAACATATAAGAGTTGCTCACTGGACTGAAACTAAATTTACTTAATACTGTTGTAATGGTCAATCATTATAGTTCTCATTATAACTACTAGCCATTACTTCTGATTCTTCTTGCAAGGTTTAATTGTTCTCTGTAATTAATAAAGTGGTTATTCTCTATTTATGTTTCGCTGTCGAATCGTTGGATCATTGAGGGCCCATGATCAGAAGAAAAATTACAACTGGCGTGTGGAGTACTGTTAATGCTCTATTGTTAACAAGCTGCCAGAACGTTCGGGCATCTTTTACAAAACTTAGTGCCGTATAGCTTTCTGATTTTCAATAGAAGCGTACTTCCGAATGATCTCACTAATTTTCCAGAAAGGCACTTAAGTATTATAGCGATCACACATCAGAAACGATTTAATTATATGTGATTTATGATTTAGGTACATTATTGTCGTATGCTCACAAATGTTCGAACAATTTGTAATTTATTAATTTAGTATTTATTTTTTCAGAATTATTACACAAGCGTCACGTATGCTCCTTTTGTAATCGAAGTTACAGCTGGCAACGTGGTTTAGTTCAACATCAGCGCTATGAATGTGGGAAGGAACCAAATTTTATTTGTTCCATCTCTGGATGTATATACAAAAGTAAGCGAAAAGAAAATTTAAAAACTCACATGTTGATCAAGCATGCAAACTCAAATACCTTATAATTGTTACTAATAAAGGTATGGTTCTTTGAAATTTTGTAATACCTGAATAATAATGTCGCAATAAATCTTGTCAATTTGTTTATTGTTTCCCACTGACCAACAACTTAGTAGTATTGAAAAGCTTTAATAACTTAGGGTTTGTGTAAATGGCACTACACTGGATTTCAATGATCTACTATGCAATATTGGTATTACTGAACTTTTGTAGTACATGAAACTGTCGTGCTGTGAAAGGGAAGTAGTACGTACTCATATATTTGCATGTTTGGATTGTAATTGCAGATTTGAGACGCTTCGTTAGCAGTCTCTTTGATGACACACATAATTATGAATAAGGAAAAGGTCACTAGATCTATAACGACTTTCTTGTGCCTTCTGCAGAGGCACCTCTAAAAAGCATTATGCGGATCACTCGGTAATTGGGCGCAAGCCTGTTGAGGGACCAGAACAAGAGAGGAATAATAAATAAATAAATAAAGATATAAGAACACTCAATACGGCCTTAGGTATCTAAATTTTGTTGATCCAATCATTCTCAATACTAATTCCTCTCATTTCAGATGCAAGTAAAACAAAAAAGTGCCTAAAATGTGGAAAAATGTACAAGTTGCAGACTTCATTATGTCACCATGTCAAATATGAGTGTGGAAAACTCCCTCAGTTCCATTGTCATTTGTGTGCGTTCAAAACAAAGCAAAAAGGAAATTTAAAAAGCCATATGCTCCTCATACATCACAAGTTTCTTTAGTTTAGAGTGCGACGACGTAAGCCTTAGATTAAATTTTAATAATTTGCACAATTCTAATGTGTCAATATGTTGCAGCATTGTTAATTTTTTTACATGGACGTGTAGACACCCCACATCCATAAGTGTTTGTCACAAAACGATTCCCGTTAAATGCCTACTATCCGATATACATATCACTTAGAAATTTGCGTCTAATTTCAATAACATTGCTATTCGAATGCTCATAAATATCCATTAAGCAATTATGATAATTGGTGACATTGTACTTTTTCAAGCACTATTAAAGAGGTCCAAAGCTGTGCGATTTGTGTTTCGATTTTGGCGTGCCCATATGCATAAAATCTTAGTTCTGTAACCCTAGCCATCCAAAATGTTTATATTTGCACAAGACAATAATGTGGACTGTACAGGTGCACTGGTGCAGGATCGAAGTACGTCATATATCGCTTAATCAATGAATAGTGAGACCCATATATTTATCAGTTAATTAATTGTAGTTTTACATGGGTATCTACAAAACATCATAATCTCATTGGCCACATTTTGTTTTTATATTTACTCTTATACGCTTACTCCATTTTACAACAGTTGTTTCTTTCTTTGTGAATACGTTGGTATTCTTTTTTTTCTTTCTGTTAAATAACCACGCCTATGTAGTAGTTTGTTGGAATTTGTTTGCATATTTTGAAAGGGAAAAAAGAAAACGGCGGCGGTCCCGGTATTATTGCTGATTGCTGTGTTCGTTATTAAAAGAAGGGTATCGAAATAGGTAAAATTTGTAGAATTTTCACAGAATATCGAAGAATAACTCTGAGGTTCTGAGAAATGCAAGAGCTGGGTTTGAATCAAGATTGTGTGTTAGTGCGGGTCGGGTCATTCCGAACGATGAATTCGTTAGTTCAAATCTTTTTCGGTTTTCCTAATTTTGCAAAATTTAAAAATGTTTGTTTGTAATGAGATAGTGAGATAGATAGGTATTACCACGTCAGGAACGCAGCTATCCACTAAACTGTGAAAGCAGTAACCTTTTCTTACATTAAGTATGGTATACCAATCAGCATGAAATTGGACATTAGTATTCCTATTTGATGAATTTTAGTAGATATATTTTAATAGAAATACATATGTGCCGATGTTTTAACTTCTCAGGTTGGTACACAAAGTACATCCAGTTTTAATTTTCATAGTTTGGTAGGATATTTACATAAAACTAACTGGATGTTTTTTAAAGGTCGACGTCGGTTTGGTTCTAAAAGACACAAGTGTGATACGTGTAGTAGATCGTATACGCATCGACACGGGCTTAATCAACATAAGAAGTACGAATGTGGTATGGAACCTCAATTTAAGTGTGCTGTACCTGGATGTGGTTATAAAACGAAACGAAGAGGAAACTTAAAGCAACATTTAGTTAACAAACATATTTAGAAAGTTAGCTTGGCACACTTGCTACTGTGTTTTTGACGCTTTCGTCTGTTTACTTGTCTGCTTTAAAATGATAACATCGTTACTTTGTTTTTTAATAGATACAGTACATTTGTAGCGAATGTTTAGTCATATTTAGATAAAAAGAGAGATTCACTTAATATCTAATAATTATTTTTTTTAATGTACAAAAGTGCAGAATTCTTGCAAATTTTTAAATATTGTATAGTGACAGTAACTTTGCGTTTTACAAAGGGAGAATCTAAACTAAGTGATTTTCTGTCCGACATTTTGGGATTGGTGTAATCCATTCGATATGTCTAAACACACTCCGATCTATGGGTATCGTACAAATTACTTCAATATTCTTGTTTGTGCTTGTTTGGTGTAAATTTTACTGTAATCAACAGATTGTGATTATAATATATCGGTGGTGCATTTATAGGTTATAGTTTTGTAGTTCATACAATTCCAAACTGACCAAACGTAAAAACAGATTCCCTCGGGTCGCTGAAATTCATTTGGCTGTGCAAAGAGATCACACTGTCGACAAGTAACTTTGATTACGATTGGTCATTGTAGTATTGCTTAATCAAATAAATGAAGATTTTTACAATTAAGACATAGGTGATAGGTAACTATACAGAGATATCCTTTTCAAGGAGTTATACTACAATTTCACGATGTATCCCTTTAAATTAAAATTTAAATAGCGTCTATTAACAAATAACAACCAAAATTTTGAGTTTGACAGTTCGAATGAAATCCCCAAAGGATTATAAATGATGATTACGAATTGGTACAATGAACTGGGTTATAGTTTCGGAAATTTTATGTGTATACGCATATACAGGCTGAATCAAATTCGAGGGCCACCATGGGGAGATCTCGGGAACTGTAAGAGATAGGTAGTTTAAATTTGGCAAAGTTGCGTATTTTGATGCTTAACAAAATGCAGTTTTGAAACTTAAAAAATTCCAACTACTTTCGGAGATATCCGGAAAACACCGAAATTTGTAAAATTGTTTTTATTTTTTACTGAAGTTATTTAAAAGGATATTTTGAAATAAATAACACATTATTATGGCCACTTTTTTCTCTTTACAAGATGCTAGTTTCAAATTTTAAATCCCACGTTTCGTCTCCGGTTAACCATCAGCAACTTTGTTTTTTCTTATTTATTTTTTTTGGCATTTGATAGAGAATTCAAAAATAACATCACAATTTTTTTTAATTATTAAAATATTTTCCTTTTTGCGTAGAAAACTTTGTCTTAGATAGTGTAGTGCGGTCGTGTTTATTCAAATAACTACACATTTTGGGTGGTTTTGGTCTATAGGTGCTATAAGGACTATTTCTATATATGTACCTATTCTCTTCAAAGAATTTCTCTGTATCCTACTGATGGTACCACAAGAGATAAAATTTGAATTTTGAATAAATTTATCTGGACTTTAATTTCAGCTCTGTGGGAAATTTTGTTTGTTCACTTAATAATTGATTAGAGAACAGCACGAGCATTAAGCAATTATAACCACTTTTCTGCATACATTATACCTTTAATTTTATATTTGAAGATTATACATAATACTGTGGCAATGAAGTTCAATGGCAGTTGCAAGAATTACACTACAAGAGTGCCAATAAGCAATAAGTCACTGCGGGTAAATTTAGAAAAAAATCTCCGTTATAATCCTCAATCTATCATCACTCGATGTGGAGTTGCCGTCGTGATTAAAGGCTCCCCTAACGAATCGTACCAAAATCAAGGTATTATGGTTGTACAAGTAAGAAATTTGAAAGGTCAGTGATTTTATCTGCTTTTGTCTCTATTCGCGTAAATATCAATTTGTTTATATTGCCACTTTCTGAAAATTTTGATCCAACTACATGGTTCCTTGCTCTACGTCAAATGAAGTGGCTTAACTTTAATTTAACACGTCGGAACATATTTCGGCAATTATGCGCTCCCTAATTATTATCTACCCAGAAACAACATTAACATGAAATGATTTCTTTGGTCGTTGATATAAAGAGGATTGTTAAAAATAATATAATTTTCCAGTGTGATTAAAATCATAATTATTTTTAAAGGTTTTGTGAGCGGATGTATCCCAAATTTTGCTGAAAATTAGTTAGGATTTCGCGACTACCTATGTACTGGGCTACATTTTATTGATTATTACCAATCTTATACTTACCTATTACATATTTGGTCGCATTATTGGGTTTAATCACGTCATTTGTCGCATTTGTAAAATATTAAGCATTAATCATGTTTTATATTTTAGATGATTTGCCCTTTCGATGCGAATGTGGTCAAAAATATAAAACAAAGCGGGTGTTAAAAACTCACCAACTGTTGGATTGCGGAAAAGAACTAGCCTTTTTATGCATTACGTGCGGGAGAAAGTTTCGCAGAAAATGGGATCTAAAAAGACATGTGACTACTCGTCATACGTCAACAAAGCGCGTGCAATAGTGGGTATTACAATTTACAGTGCATGTTAGATCTGTTTAAATTGGACTACTGTGGCTGGAGTGGCTGATGTACCATCAAGATGCTACAAAGAAAAAACCTTATAATATTATTAATAGTACCACAATTTTTTTAAAAATTATATGGAAATTAAATTAAATTGCTCAATTATATGATTAGTTATGCTGGCTGACATGACGTCCGAGAGGGGAACTGGTCGTTATATATAGGTGAATGTGAATTGATTGGTTTAATTTACATACCTATCAGTATCACTGTATCATGGACCACTAATTCGGTAAGAACATACAAAGATTCTGCACTAAAAATTTATAATGTGACACGACATTTCAATCAAATATAGACGGTACGGAATATGTGCTAGTTTTATTATTTGAACTGATGAAACCTATGAACATAGAGAGCCAGTTTCTAAGTAAAGAAGGATTCCCTCGGCCAACCTGAACACGCTTATATCTTAATGTGCGAACCCGGATTGGAAGTAGCGACTCTTTCGGTTGGAACGAAGCATCCACTGGCACTGGCAGTGCCGAAGTAACAGCATAATAAGAACTTCCCGTTTCCGGAGACCACCTTGCAATGCATAACTGTGGGAATATGTAGGTGTTCGGAAGATGTTACGTCCATGAGAGTCTTGCTATTTTAGTTAGTTTTTTAACCAGAAAAGGTTTCAATGGAAAACTTATGGAAAAAAGATATTCACTAAAAGACATTATTATAACGCGTTAAGCTGAGTAATATGGTCTTGGATGAATTTATAATGATTTCGATAATTTAATCCAAATGAGAATACTATTTACTTACTTGTATACCTATGTTCAGCTTGATATAAAATGTAAATATATTGTTCCTAAAGTTTTATTAGAGCATTTTTATGTACTTTCCATTTCTCTTACATATTTTAAGACGCTAATGAAATGTTTTCCAGGTGTGCGTAGAGTTTCCTATTTCCTTGATGAACGTGGTCGTTTCGGATGTTTAAGATGTGGTTTATCGTACAAACGCAAAAGTCATCTTTCAAGACACTTAAACTATGAATGTAACGTGGATCCAAAATTTCCGTGTAACTTATGTAGTCGTCGATTCCGTTATAGAACGATCTTGGAAGCACATATGATTAGCAAACACCTCTAAGTTTGAGTGCATTCGACAAAGTTGTCCTATAAAATGTATGAACCTACCAATATAGCCTAAATAAAGCTTGTTTCCCACAATAGAATGTTTTCATTATAAAATAGTGTAGGTTTGCGACTTACTGTCATTTTATTACCCATTGACAAATTTCATTTGCCATTTTTCATAATACACCTCCACAAGTTCAATATTTGACTAATCTATTTCAACACATTTCACTTTTTATAAATAATTAAAGAAAAGTAAGATTCAATCAAGTCTAGTCCTCATCTAGCAAAATAGGTACGTATTGGTTTTTTAAGATGCTGCTATATAACAGTTTGCCTACATCGTGCGATCGCTATAACGAATTGATATGGGTCATCTATAAGCCGCTATGAAATATTCCGACACGGGCGCTAAAAATATAACTTAAATAATCAAAGAGAACGTTTACTGAATGATTTGGTTGCAGAACAATTATTAATAAAATGATATATTGTAAAAAGTAATAAAGTATTTTGAATGATTACCTAATATAGCCATGCTAATCATGTGTTTAATAAGGTCATATCTATTCATTGCCTTGTCAAATTTACAATGGTGTATTCATTATATAACATACATCACTATATTCGTGTTTACTAATTAAAAATAATAACTTCAGTATTTTGTAGGTTATAGGAAGTATTTCTCGTATAAATTAGATAAATCCGGTCGGTTCGTTTGCCTAAGATGTGGTCTGTCCTACAAACGTAAGGGACACCTATCAAGACATGTTAAGTTTGAATGTGGCGTAAATCCACAATTTACGTGTGATTTTTGTGGACGAAGATTTAAACATAAGCACGATCTAAAAGTTCACGGATCAGCAAAACATAACGTGATTATGTAACATCCATGGTTGGGAAGTACTATAGATTTGGTTGATTAGAGGATGAGACCATTGTGTGTAATAGTACCTACCTTATATAGTGTATTAGGTTTACCTTTATCTTTATAATGTTCATGTTCAATTAAAAAAATCGTATAAACTGTATTTGTGCCTTTATTTTAACGCAATAAAATGAGAACCTTCGACAATTCTTTATCCGTGACATGTATAGGCAAGTGGTGGTTGATGTGTAGCTTTTTTTTAGCAATTTTATATTAAAGAAATGAGATTCCGACCGAAAAGGATACCTTTATGAAAAATGGTCTATTGAATACTCTTTGCTAGTCTTGGGTAAGTCTCGTTTTGTCAAATTTCAGACTCGTAATGATAGTTTTCTTTTATTGATACATAAATCACTATTTCTATAATCATTAAATTTTCATACAAAAAAAAACAGTTTTATTAAATCTCACATCCTGTTTTTTCACCGCCTATCTCATATATTAGAAAATAACTTGGAAAATAAGTACTCAACAATTCCTTAGTTACTGAACGAATAATGACTATACATTGCTCAGCTATCACCCACCGCGTTGTTATCATTCTCCCTTTTTGACAACTTCGAAATAATGAGAGTATGTCCAAAGATTTGACTATCCTCGACGTCGTACCTATCACTGTGACACAACTATAAGATGTGTTCTACTGTACCGAATTTATACACTCTAAACACTACGTACACACCCGTGAAGAGAGGATGATTATTACTATTATTTATTGTACAAATGTACACTCACATTAGGTGGACAGTGTAAATTTTTGTAGATACAATACCAACTTTGGCCTAGGTTTGTGTTAGGATGTGTTTGTGTACTTTTATTATATAACCTAATTTTTAGGCTCGAAAGATACTGTTTGGAAGGAAAGGCCTTTTAAATGCGCAAAATGTGGAAAGCGTTACGGTTTGTTGGGAACGCTCACACGCCATCAAAGGTTTGAGTGCGATAAGGAAAAGAAGTTTCACTGTGATAGCTGCTCTGCAAAATTTTATTATAAGCATGACCTTAATCGCCACCGGCTAATTAAAAAACACAATATTTAAATCACTCACACTGTACAATATCATGGGTCCGGGGTTAATTTAATGTAATCTTCACTATCCAACTAATTTGACTTTGTTTCGCCATCTCAATCTCAATGCTTGAAATTGTTGTTCAGTTTGTTGTATACATAATCATGATCTATACAGGGTGGTGACTTGCGTAACGCATAATAGGGATTTCAATGTAAAATTCATAGCATGCGATTATTGGCTCCCCAAATTATTTTAGGGCAAAATTGTATTAAGGTTTTTTGTAGAAAAACATTTTTTACGTCAATCAACCGTATTAGTTTTCAATTTTTTGCATAATAAAGACGGAAAATTGGAAAAATAAAACTCGCATCTTTTTCAATAATCTGTGATGCCATGGAATTTTCTAATACAAAAACTACGCCAATATCCGTCATGCCATGGAACGTCTGCTATAAAACAAATCAAATTCTATCAAAAAGTATTATATTTAGAACAGCGAATTCAACATAAAGAAAGGCCAAATTACTAAAAACTGTTTCCTAATATAACAATTTACAATAAATGTTCGAATAAGTCACCATTAACTGCAAGATAGTAACCAAGTCGATCATAAAATCCATTTCGAACTGCTGCTAATTGATAACTAGATATCTTTTTGTTTCAGAAAATTCCATGACATTACAGATTATTGAAAAAGATGTGGGTTTTCTTTTTCCAATTTTCCGTCTTTATTATGTAAAAAATTGAAAACTACTACGGTTGATTGACGTAAAAAATTTTTTTCTACAAAAAACCTTAATGCATTTTTGCTCTAAATTAATTTGGGGAGCCAATAATCGCATGCTATGAATTTTACATTGAAATCCCTATGATGCGTTACGCAAGTCACCACCCTGTATATTCCTGACCAAATGACTTAGAAGACCATTATGACTTACGCAGTTCGTAGTTACGGGATGTTTTCCGTTTCGGACGAATTAATTCTTTATTAATTTTAGGAATAAGTTTCTAAAAATATTTTTTAGAATAACAATTAATGGCGAAGACAGGGTTTTATTTTTGTAATATAATATTTAATTTAGAGTATCTTGTGTAGTTTATTATGCGTTGTCAAGTTGTTTGCATGTTTTTCTTCAATCAATGAGTTTGGAACACCTTCACTTAATAGAGATTTTATTTTATGTAAGCAATAGTAGTTTTATTTTTGTAACGATAATCGTCTATCCACAGACAACACTCCACCTTGTAGAATTTGTTAAAAATAAGTAAATAAGAATAAAGAAATGATTTTTCCGTGATCCTTAATGATTCCTCTCTTTGCGGAAAGACGTCAAATTTCCGAAAGAGTTAGGTACAATATTTTTTGTAACGAAAAGGCCAAAAATAAAATTTTAGAAATTATAGTTTTTTTGTAAGCATAAAGTTGGTAATATAATAATATCTTTAGTTGGCAACACAATTGTGTAACTACACACTTGAATAGCACTGGCCCACATATTACAACTTCGGACATCTATATTTGCTAATAAGTGTGCTTTGGTTTAAAAAGGTGCTATTAGCTATTACTAGCCGCGTAAGCGCACTTATCGTACTGCAAGAAAAATACATAAATATAATTATACTGGATATAAATATCGATCAACCTACTAAATTAAATGAATCCTATTTCCGTAATTCCTTGCTTTTTAAACTAAAAAATTCACTCATTATAGGTACCTGCCGCGTAAAAACCTATGGACAACGTCAATACGTATGCAGTAAATGTAATTTGAGATACAAGCAAGAGGGAAATCTCATTAAACATATCCGCTTATATTGTGAAAATCGTATGAAGTTAATGCAAATAATTAACGAAAGTAAGAAACCACCTTGATCACCGCTATATATCATTTGTTTCTGTAATAGGTACACTTGTAATTGTTAATATGTAGTACAATCTTAATTTAAAAACAAAAGAAAAACTAAAAGGGTATACCTCGCTTATTTGGTTATGATTTGTTAAGAATTAAACATGATTTTTATATTCCAATTGTATTTTAATATTACGCATTTTGTGTAAATTACTTTTTAAAATATCGTTTGAGATACATACAATATATTTTTAATGGACTACTATCATTCCATTTTGTTTGTTATCTTTTTTAATCCTTTCAATATTGATAATTTCGTCTCGTAGAATGCCATATTAAATCCCTCGTGAGACCTTTCTGTATTATTTAAATGTCAAACATTAACTCATAGAAAAAGAAACCAATAAGCGCTACATATTTCTCTTCAGTCTGGAGACGTTGCTATAACTGTAAATTACTACTGGTTTTCCGCTTATAATGGAGTCTTCTTCCTACAACTGTAGGTTTTTTCGAAGTCATATTTAACGAAACGAGATTCCAAGCTAGAGGTAGTCAATTGCATTTCGGGACTAGCTGGTTTAAAAAAGTAAGGGCGAGGGAAGATATCACGCAGCATATCACGTCAAGCTAGACAGAACAACACTTTAAGCTAGAAACTGTTAACTAATTTACATTTTTAGGTACCTCCCGTCGTCGAGGTTGGAGTAAATATCAAATGGATGACTACGGACGTTACCCCTGTCTCAATTGCCAGTTGTCTTATAAGCAGAAAAAACATCTTGCTAGACATATACAATTCGAATGTGGTGTTGAACCCAAATTTTGTTGCACGATCTGCGGAAGAAAGTTCAAACAGAAAAGTAATTATCGCACTCATCAAAAAGGTGTGCATGGGAAATTTCTCGACCAATAGCGAGGTCTACTTCTATTGTTACTAAAAAGATTGACAATGTTTCGTACACCTTTATGCGATATAGTCATGTCTCTTTTTAACCTGAAAATAGTGTAATAAACCTTTTATGTTTTGTATTTCAAATAAATTTGCTTTTTTACTCATTGTATTAATTCATGAATCTACGACGGTAGCATTAGGGCAGATTTAGCATGAATACTTCGATGTCATTCTGATTTCATAAAAGCACGCAATAGTATATTAAGTATGGAGAACGGTAAGGGATTTTTACCGTTCGAAGACAATTGTTTGGAGGAGGAGCGGAGCGACGACTCTAATATTGTCTGAGAATGGTTTGGTAACCCTTAACGTTCGACGTGCTTATAACATTTTTTGCGCGATCTAAATTAATATTATGCAGCCAATATAAATATGCACTTTATGAGTTTATGAGCGAGGTATTCGCCGGTGGCCGAATGGTATGTCGAAGATTCTTTACAGAACAAAATTGTAATTGGAATGTGTTAAGAAAAACGAAGCACATCTTCAAACACATTGATCTCCATTGCTCCAGTTGTAAATGAAGAGCGTGTTCTTTCTATAGGAAACAACAGTAGAAATTGTACGTGTAATGTAACTATAATCAAAGATTAAATGTAATGTAAGACTGTTGATTTTGAACTGATTGTTTTTAAAAAGGCGTCGGTAAGTATTGTTACCTGAAACCGTCAAGAAAATCTAAATTTCAGGGCTATTTTGACATTAGAAAGTTGATCTTTACCTGACTAGTACTGTAATATTTTTGCCTGATTCCCATTACAGTCCTAGTACATGCAAAATAACAATTAGATCGTTCATTGAATAAGTTATTCAATCAACGATTGGATAATTATAATGCAGACTATGTGGATATTTTTAAATATTAATATACCTACACAAAGGATAATGATATTTTAATTACTAACAATTAATGGAATATGTGTGGAAGTAATTAGGTAAAATTTTATACATAATACGTCATGAAAGTGAGTCCACCTGACTTGGAGGCATTAAAGAGATACTCGGACGCTTCGACCACTTTCATGACTTATTATGTAAAGTAACTATTGCGGTTCTGTTTTTGGATCGGTAAGTAATTTTGGCGTCGTCGTAATTATAGCAACTGGTAAATTCCACGTACTGTCATGGAAACACACATGGTAAATAGTCAGAAATGACCGATCGCGCAAAAATGATAATTACAACTATTTTCCACCGCGAAAGTCAAAATGACAAACGCGATTACCATGACATCCACTAGCATTTGATAATTTTGAATTTTATTTTACGAAAACGTTTAGATACCAAACTCAAAATGTGAATAAAATCGGTTTGGACCGTCGTGGATTAAATTTTGAATGACACACTTTCTATATAAGCGTTATTAATGATACTTGTACAACTAAAACCTCTCGGCTTTCGCCTCGTGTTTTTAACGTTACACGAGTTCCATTATGTTATCAAAGATTAAGAAAATCGGATCTCACAGCCTTCCCCATACACTTATTGTAAACACGTATAACAATAAATGTATGGGGAAAGCTTTGAGATCCGATTTTCTTAATCTTTTGATATCACTCAACTCCATTTAGAGGAACGATGGATCATGTTCAAATATTCCATTATGTTGTTCATATTATCATAATAACGATAAAACTACTGTCTGGAGTACTGCCTCCTTTGGACAGGTTCCAAAATCCTTTCGCAACAATGACAGCTTCTGACATGGTGAATTTAGCTAGTCGGAGAATGTGAGGTGGACATATCGGAAACATTGTAGATGGTCACAGAGTAAGTAAAATTTTTAGACGCTCGGATTAAGATGACTTGGTTTCGGATACTGTATGAACGGGCAAAACGTATTTATCTGGAAAGTTCCAAGTAATCGGTTCATAATTAATACGTTTCATTTTTCTACATTATTTCAGTTAGTATCGTCTATACTCTCACTAACTATTTAATCATCATGACTTAGTAAATATGACTTAGCATTGCGTGGAACTTAAAGTTTCAGTTTGTCTTCTAATTATCTTTTTTATAGATTTTGGATGTGTGAGGCTCTATCAAAGAACGGCGCATGTTTGTCACTGCGGGAAAATCTATAGTAGCAGTAAGCACCTGAATAGACACAAAACATACGAGTGTGGAAATACCAGAAAATTTCCGTGCCCGTATTGTTCGTACAGATGTAATCGAAAGGACAATTTAAGAGCACACTGTATTATGAAACATAATAAGATATTGTAAATTTATTGTATTTGTTCCTTATATAAGGATATTTTTTTAAAGAAATAGTTCTAATTTTTAATGAAATAACGCTATAGTTTGGGTAAAAGGATGTACAAGTTAATTTAAGTTCTTGTTATGTTAAGGTTAATTTAAGAGGTAGGCAATAAAATACGTATTTAGAAATTTGATTTCGTTTAGATAATATCAGTTTCATTTACAAGTACGTACTTTTCATGTGTTTTTTTGGATGAGTACACCGCTTAAATCTTGATATACTCTTTATCTTCAAAATAGGACTCTATTCTCATAATTGCATTTTCTAACTTAGAACTGTAGGACTACAAAAAGATCAAGTTACAGGATTAAAGCTAATATTCAGATTTCTTAAAAGATAGTAACCTTGGGGAACACATTGTTACTTAAACTTAAATAAATCGAATCACTTTCAAATTCGTTTTACAATATAGTTATCTACAAATTCATAGATGCAACCCATGCAATCATCGGAGACATTGGAAATGGATATTCAAAACGAAACTATTTTGTAGGTAACAATTACTTTTGAAAAACACTCCGTTTTAGGTTCCGTGTAAAGTGTAAACATCTTGTATATTAGGTAATGTATTCATTTCTTACAGTATTAAACGGCGTAACTTTTCAATGCCGTAGCGCAAGTGGTAGGTTACAACATACAATTTCGAGGTGGCGGCAATGTGGAACAAAAAATTGGAAGTAACAATAGGTATACTTATGCGTTCGGGCAGCTTCCCCCAGCATATAATTTTGTACTTTTTGTAAAATTCGTTAATATTCTGCATTTCATATGCCACAGCGTCAACTTTAAATTTGTAATCTAATATATAATTTTTTAGACTACCCCTTGCATAAAAAGAAGTTCAAATGCAAACAATGTACAAAACGATATGAATCAAAGGCCGCACTAAACCGACATTTACGATATGATTGTGGTAAAGAACCGATGTTTCGTTGTCCGCATTGCCCATACAGAGCGCATCAAAAAGTCCATGTTCAACGACATTACGCCAGCATTCATTTAAAATGAGAATTATTTACATATAAGTGTACATGTTTGTATTGTTGAAATTGTATAGTCTTGTTTGATCTTTATGTTTATCTTGAAAACGTGGTTGTTAATAAATAATTTTTGTTAACATTTTGTCCAAATCATTGAATAAACGTGTAACTCCACTGGAACTAGTTGGAACCCAACGTAATTCTCTTTTCGTGCTTTCGTCTCTTAAGTGACATACATGACGTGAAATGTAATGCTCCAATTACATTGGATTGGAGTACTAGTTGCTATTGACAGCAGACTATACAATCTTATTACTTACATTCCGAGGAAAATAATGACTTATCTGTCACATTTGACATTTGCACAATAGTTCATCTCCCGCAATTCCCTCATTAACGCGAAAAATGTAATAAGCAACACGGAATGTAGTTGCTATATTAACCTTCATGGAAGAATAATATTCCGAGGCGACTTCCTCACATTCCTGGTAGCTTAAATAACTAGTATATCATTCGCCAGAAAAAAAAGAATGCAGTTCAATGGAGGAAGGGAATCCCGATAAGACAATTATTTATGTTGTTACTCGTTAGATTAATACAGCGTTTGTTAAATGAAGTGGTGATTTAATACTTTAACCGCGTAGATGTCGTAGTTAACGGCTAAATGAATCTTATTAGAAATTATTTAAACAAGTTTTGATTGCATTATTTTTCAACAGACACTATTTTACCAACAACGCTTACAATAAATTAATAAATATTCAAAATTTTATTATTATTGTTGCTGCAGTACATTATCAAGATTTATATGCCATTCTCCTTTCTTTTATTATTATATACTATTTCTCATATATTAAAATAGAAATCATTCATGAAAGCCTACAAAAATTGAGTATTAAAATATTTTTCTTTGTTTTAGCTTTTCAAAATTGTATCCGACCAAAATTCTTCTGTGAGAGATGTGGTAAAACCTATCAATATACGTATACTTTACAGCGTCACGTTAAATTTGAATGCGGAAAGAAGAAAAACATCTACTGCCCTCATTGCAACTACAAATGCAAGAGAAATGACCAACTAAAAGTACATTGCGCTCTGAAGCACCCGTTTTGGTTGAGGATTTAGAAACGGATGTTGAATAATTACTTGGATCGTATACTTTTTTAACATTTAATTGATTTAATATGGGGAAAATTGTTAGAAATCTTCGAAGTAAAAATTAGTGCCATGAATGTTTGGAAGAACAATAATGAATAAATATTTCATACCGGCAATGACTTATTAGCTAAACAGATTCAAAATTATTTAATTAATCATTCAATTACTTAATTATGGTGACGGACTTCAGGAATTTTTCCTTTATCCTCAATCAATAAATTAAATTAAATATTTACGTTTTGGAAGGAGATTATTCTTTATTCACAAACTGCTAGTGAATGTTTCGTGATGGAAACTTTCTTGATTTCAATTGAAATTGTGACGTCCATCATCAAATTTAATTCATTATTTTAGTTCTTGCAACAACTTGGATTATTAATGCCTTTTTTGTTACTAGGTTCTATTTAATTTTCGTTAATCTACGCGTGACCAGGATGTAGTAAGTTTATCTAACGAAAATACTAAGCATTTTGTTCTTTGAATATTGCGTAGCGAGTAAGAATTTTTGCAGAAGCGCATATGGCTTAAGGAAAGTGACGCTTTTAGTTTACGTTTGTGCGTCTTGGTCATTCGAACTACTCTCTCCGTTTTGAAGATATCAAGTTATCAATCTTGTCCTTTCTGTGGCCCCAGGACCTTAAAGTATTGACCCGCAGTCCGAATAGCTATATCCAATTAAGTTTTCCAGATATGTTTTGTGACAACGTACCATTTTACATGTGTGTGTAGTTGTATCTCGTATTGTTTAGAATCTACAATTTTATGTAATAGTTTTAATGTAATGCATAACAATATAGTATTAAATTACTGTAAAATGTGCCGTTACATAATTTTTGTTGTTTTTAGACACCATTGTTTTTTTTTAAATTGATTTGGCGCATATACTCCTAGGGTCTTTAGACCCATAACTACACATAACAATTACAATTTATCGAATATATTTATTGCTTTTATAAACTGTATCAAATTTGTTGAATTATTGTTCTAAAGTTTTCCGCCATAGTATTGGATACTTCATTCATTTGCCGCATAGGTTTATATATTGGGCATTCACAAAAAATGTGTTCCATCGTTAAAGGAATTGCACATCGTATACATAAGGTCGCGTAGATAAGTATCTATTACTAAAGGAACCATTGTTATAATGTATGTTGGTTTTTTGTATGTGGTTGGGAGTCGTAGAATTTGGTATTGAAACTCGCCCTTTTTTAATATTTTAATATATTGAAACTATAACCGAGGTTTAATGTTAATTTAGGTGTCATATACAGTGAGAACAATTGGTAATGGTGTGTTATTTTAGATGTGCCACATGAGAAAGGAATCTTTGTTTGTCTTAATTGCGGAGCAACTTACAGTCAGCAGCATAACCTCAAAAGACATTTAGAGTATGAATGTGGAAAAGAACCTCGATTTAACTGTAAATTTTGTGACTATAAGAGCAAAAGGCGAAATCTTATTAAAAGGCATGTAGCACGGCGGCATCAGTTAATGTAACCATACAATCGTCATACCCTTATGTGTTACTCCCCAACCCGTATCTTACTAACATTTTGCCAAGCACTGTATTAGTGCTAATTAATAAATTCATACGTCACTGAGTAATAATTATAATGTATATTGGGTATCCCCGTACAAGGGGAACAATTTCGTATATCAACACCGCGTTGTAAAGAGAATTACATTATGACATAGGTATCAAATTGTACGTACTAAAAAATAAAGGAACGTTTTGGAAATTTTCGAGCTTTATTTGATTTTTGTAAACAATTTTGACCATCAGCCTGGGTAAAGGTATACATTATTTCATAACTAACGGAGATGTCAAAAGGACCTTCCTTATTTTGTGGCCTACATTGCCAATTCACGAACTCCGATCTACAAATTTGATAAAGAACCCACCTGCAAATTTTCATCGTAATCGTTCCGTTTTTTTTTTGAGATATCGTGCTAACGGAGGGACACCGCAAAATTATAAACTCGCTAGGAGCTCGTTAATAATGTTTGATAAACTCTAATAGGCATTCAATTTGCGATTAATATCATTTAGCAAGTTGCAATGCATTGTTTTAACATAGCCACCAATAGCATAACTAAACATCAATGTGGAAAACTATTTGGTTTTAGGCAATCTCATTCGTTTGGTAGTTGGAGAATCATTCAATTCTCGCTAAACTGATTTTGGTTCTTTTTTCCAGAAATGGTCTCCAGAAACTTAGGAAATTCTGTTACACTTATAAAACTGATGCAGTATTTTTTTCTCTAAAAAAAAACGTATTTAGACTTTTGCTCTAAAATAATTAGGGGAGCTAGTAATTGGCTATAAAGAAATGACCATTGAAATCCCTATGATGCGTCGCGCTAGGCATACACTTACGTAAACGTACGTAAATATTACGTTCATTATAAACACCTTCGTATGTTTCTATACAGTTCATCTTTGCTAAATGTTTAAGTTTTATGTATTTCTTGTTTTATGTTCACTGTGAACAAGCACTTACAAATTTCTAACTCGCAGTCTTAAGAAGTTCATAACATTTAAAAAGAGCTGCGCTAAAACTAAAGCAGTAAGTTGACTTAAATAAGATGCATAACCTTTAATAGTATATTATGTATCAAGTTTTATAAACGACACTTTAGACACGACTACACGAGTTTATGTTGAAACACGAGCGTAGCGAGTGTTAATAACGAGTGTCGAGTAGAAGCTCAAAAAAATGCACAGATTTCGCAATCTCTGCAACCATCGGAGACATTACAAATGATAACCGTATAACCTATAAAGCCATATGTAAAACACAAATAACCCTTATTCACACGGAATCACAGTTATTATTATCTAAAAATTATATTTACTTCAAATTTATTTATTACTTATATAAATGAATTCGTCAGTTATAAAGTTAAACCGTTATTGTATAAATATTCTGTGTACGTATACATGTCCTTGCAAATTTCATATTTAGCGCCTCAGATCTAATTCTTATTTTAGTCATATCCAGCGATGGCGCTATAGATGTTGACTTGAAGTTTTATACTAGATATTATACGGCACGAGCAGTCCAGGTTTAAATGATCGAAGGGTCCGTGTAATTTACAGTCTGTTCCATGCTGTGTCTTTTAATACTATTATGTACTGCCTGTTTTCATAGCGTAGGTACCTGCACCTCCTCTTCGGAAAATGTAATCTTCAAAGAAATAATACTTGTTTGTAAATATACAATTTATGAAACACTATGTATATGTTACCGGCAAAATGTGAAATCCGGCATTTTGCAAAATCCCTAGGCATTTCGCGAAATGACCAATGCAGCAGGCAAAGTGAGAAATGGAGCTCAAGTTCGCACGTTGCCTGCCTCTTTTAGGGATTTCGCGAAATGCCCATACATGCAGGCAAAGTGCAAAGGCTTCGTCATTTCCCACAGATTGTGCGTACAACGTTGCCATTTGATTGTACGACGATGGCGATTTTATCTAAGTACATACGAATTTCTTCTCGATCGAACATTATTATGGTTGAAAAAATATTCTAATTACACTAACGTATTGGGTATTTGAATGCAATTACAATCTGTACTCCTTCTACGGCTAACCGGTGCGTGGTAAAAGAAATAGAATTAATACTTAAAGAGAATATAATTTTGCACTTAGTATGTTTGCTGGTTTAAAATGGCCAAGAAAAATATGTTAGTATATTTGTAAACAATGTTTGGTTTCCAAAAAGCCATGCGTGGAGAATATATCGAAGGGGGGAAGGTGTACTAACGCAACAGGTTTAGGTTTGACACCGCTGTACCCGCAATCTGTGGAAAATGGCAGAGCATTCTCACTTTGCCCGAATGTTTAGGCATTTTGCGAAATCCCTAAAGAAGAGCAGGCAAAGTACGAACTCGAGCTCCATTTCTCACTTTGCATTAGTCATTTCGCAAAATGCCTAGGGATGCCGGATTTCGCAGTTTGCCGGTAACATATACACTTTGGTGTTAACAATGACAGAAATAATAATAATTACAAATTGTATAGTGTTCATCCCTTTAGTGCAGGCTTTACTGTTGTGTTTTTTGTCTTCATTACTTTACATCGGAAACCATTTTTTGGCATTCCTATTTGCAGTAGTAGAAGTAGAAAAACTTCAATTTCTCATACCTTCATTTAGCTATCTCTTTCTTGTCATAAACACCAAGTTTACCATCGGTTACCAGGTACCGAGTGCCATAACCGCACTAAACGAGAACCTGTAAGTAAAACTTGCATTTCTTGATCAGGGTAGGTACTTACGCATCACTGGTTATTATAATACTATGTTACTAAATCATAATGTTCTTAAAAGGGAATTTGCACAAAAAATATGCCGACAGTGAAATATTTATTGGGCATTCTAACAATTTAATTTAAATTCAGAAATGTCATTGCGAATAAATCGCTTCCATCAACCAATTTTTAGCGATATTTTTGCCGGCCTAGGCCGAAGCACAATGCACCACGTCTCGGTCAGTGGAACTATTTCTGCAATTCTGATTGGCCGAAACCGAACACAGGTACACTTTGCCAAACTTGACTGAAATGCGGTGCACTTTTTTTCCGTCTATATGCCATGGTCAAGCGAGTTGAATTGCACATATGGTACGGATGTTTTGATGTTGTCTGCTCCATGGTGTTCTAGTATATTGCGTTTTTTACCGATCTATTACCAGAGGGAGTAAAAGAATAACTAATATTTGGGGGTAATACCACGAGTGCTTATGAATTATTGCATTAATGGTTAAGCGCGCGCGTTATTTATGGAGGACACTGTTTATGTTTTAACATGTAGCGTCATGGCAACGTGGAAGGAAATTCATTTTTTAAAATTTCCTTTAATATTTATGCAGGTGTGTATGCATTGGGTCTCTTAAGGTTGACGTTCAACTGAAAATTCCTAGAACGTTTTCTTGTAACATTTTCTCCAGTAGATGGCCTACCAGAAGGCGAACTCATTAATCCATTAGTTAATTTCACCAAATGTCTTTATATTGGTTCGAATTACAATTTTGTTATCATCAGTGCCGAGAGCCAAATGTAACGATTTTATTTTTAAAAGCGTCTGGTAATATATCATTACTTATTTGAAGCAAAAAACGGCTCATGTTATTTTTTTATCTGGACAAAACAATAATACAATTTAACATAATTTACACTGCTAAAACGAACACCAGATTATTGCCCGATTGCAGGCAGCTCTTACGAGTATATCGGTCTCATTCGGATTGCTGTCGCCGCCCGTCCTTGAGTGGACGAAAAATTCCATCATTTGGCCCGATCGTCCAGCGACTGTACGGTATGCTTAAATGCATCCCGGAGAACTGTCAAAAGGAAGCGAAGTTTAGCTTTCAATGTAAATAGTAATTTACCAAACCCTAAATCACACGGTGGAACTCGTTAATACCTATCTAGTAGCTGAGTAAGTGTTGTGTTGCACATATCATGCAATATATGGCATAATGGACCACACTTCACTAAGGTTCGACAGAGTGTAGGTATCTGCGTTCGGGAAATGATAAGTTTCTGGACTCATTTGGCTACGGAAAATAATGTTTTGAAGCAAGGAGACACTATAAATAGTTATTTATATAACAAGAGCGCGAAGTTCAATTGCGCGCATTGAGACTGAAGGTATTTTGACGAGGCGAAGCCGAGTTAAAATATCAGTCAAATGCGCGAAATAACTTCGCGCTAGCGTTATATACAATATTTTTTCTATAACTGAACCGATTGTTAATTAAATTTGCTGTTTAAGTTCAACTTTGTCACGTGCGCGAAATACTTGTTTTCACTGTTGACGATTTCGCGCACGTTGTCAAGGGTAAGCGACTTATTAATTAACCGTTTAAAAATCTAGTACTTCGCGCTTCGAAATTCGTCAGAAAATGACAGGTTTTTTTTGACAGTTGTAGAAAATAGTTATTTACATTATTAGTGCGGGAACAGTTATTTTGAAGATGAGCGCGAAGTTTGGCGGCGCGAGTGCGCAACGCGCACGAGCGACGCATCTCGTGTGAATCAAGCAAATACTGTTCACGTACGTAACATGTATTCTATTTTTTGCACGGATTAGTTAAATCGAATTTATATAAATTCAAATCCTTTTCGCGAGATTTTTGCGACATTATAATTCTATTGAAAAAATCAAGTCCTCTATGCCGATAAAGTAGAAATTTAAAATGTCAATTTATTGTTAAAAACTTCTGGTTTAAGCTTATTTTTGCCCGTGTACTACAGGGAATGATGTAATAGTCATTTTCAAACTTTCACCATTGTGAAGAAGTCCGATTCGGCTATAAATATTATATTCAAAGTATCTATCTAAGGAGGTAGTATTTATTTACCTTACAGACACTTGTATCCTGTAGAAATTCTTTCGGTTTAAAAAATAGCAACAGGCTATTTAGGTGAGATGTAAAATCCTCAATTCAGGTCACAATCGTTAGATTAACTTTATTACCGTCTGTCCATTCGAATAAGTCTAATGAAAATGTAATTTTAGGCAAATACATTTGTACAAAGTGTGACAGAAGGTACAAACATGCTGCATCGCTGTATAATCATCAAACATTTGAATGTGGAAAGGAACCGTCTTTCATATGCCCAATTCAACAGTGTCGTTATAAGGCAAAACGAAAAGCAAGTATAAAATCTCATTTACTTAAGATACACAAATGTTAGATCATCTAAACTCAAGTCTCTTAATCTTGTTTGTGATTTAATTTTAAGTATTCTTTAAAAAATTCTTAAACTCAGAAGATCAGTCCTACGATGAAACAAATTATAACCACAAATTATTGTATTTTAGTTAAGGAACTATGTAATAATATAAATAAATTTAATAACAAGAAAATCCTTTGTTATACTCGCATTTCATGTCCACGTTTAGTGGTTAAGCGCTATTAAAAAATGAAACAAAGGTTTTCGCCTAAAGACGAGCAACGTTAGCGCATTTTTCATGAATTAATCAGTACTTCCTTAAAGGTCATATACGGACTATTTAGTTATGTGTACTAAGGAAAATAATTTATGGCATAAATATTCTTATAAACAAGAAACTTGGCAGTGCGCAGTCTGGGCATATACACACCTGATGTCTAAAATTCTAAAATACGCGATATGTTTGCCTTTACTAGAAGAATCTTTGATTAATATTTCAAAAAAATATCTATAAATAAGCAAGTTGACATTGCGCTGTGCGCATGTCTGATTTTTACAATTTGCAATATGCTTGTCTTTACTAGAAACATTTGTGGTTAAAATTTCAAAAAATACCTATAAATAATAAAGTTGACATTGCGCAGACTGTGCATGCGCACATTAATCGTCAAGATTTTTCTTGGTTGAGGTGCCAGAGCTATTAGCTACCGAATGCAAAAAGAATGAACTAAATATCTTGAAACCTGTAGAAGCAGTTAAGGCGCTGGACGGACGGACGGAGAAAGTGGCCATAAAGCGGCGCCTTCCAACATGAGTTGGCAAATGCGCAAAAAAAATCAGGTAGGCAGGTACGTACGTTTGTGGATAGAAACATGGTATCGAAGCGGCTCGATGTTACTCTTACCGATTTTTGATGAGCTTGTCTTGATATGATGCATTTCAGGTGGATCATTTAGAGTGGAGTCCAATGGTAGATTTTTATGCTGTACTTGTGGAACTTCATATAAGAACAAAAAAACGGTTTTAGAGCACATCAGACATGAGTGTGGCGATGAACCAAAATACGAATGCAAAATATGCAATCGAAAGTTTAAGAGGAAAAACAGCTTGCGTACACACACAATTCACAAGCATTAAATGTGTCATATCGTAAGTTGTTCCTTAAATGTACATCTAATTTGTGTTAAAACAATTTGCAATAAAAACAGTCAACACCTATCTGCAGTTACAGCATGCATATAGTTGTTAATGGATTAGTATAATAGTGACGGGGACAATTCCTAGGCAGTTAGACGAAGCATTAACTAGTATAGACGTGGTCACTCGCGACCGACACAAGCGCATTTCCCCCGCACAGAATCAGTAATAACTCGGAAAGGAAGTGAGTAATCCAAAAAATCTTTTGTTGTTCTGGTCTCGGGGCTGTACACCGTATAAGAAAAAAAAGCTCAAACTGGAGGAATAGTCGTGTTGCAGACGGACAAAGTGCGAAAGCTAAAAGCGTCAGAAGGCCACGAAACAGTTAAATTGCAAACTTTTCCATTGAGCATTTCTGTCGTGAGAAGACCGTGACCGGTACTTTTGTTTTGCTTAATTTCACTTCTTAATTTTCCGTGGATTCTATTGCCCAAAGTTTCAATATCTCCTCCTCCTGTTGGTAATTGATTTTTGGCGCTTCCAGTGCTTCTATAAAATATACCTTCATTTTTTTAGTGCATTTTTTAAGAATTAAAAAAAATGTGATATTTTTGCATTTTGTTCGTCCGTCCGTCCGGACCCATTCTGCCGTTTCGAACTACTTCTAGGGGAATGGTCCTAGAGTCCTGGAATTTTTTGCAGTAGGTAGCCTATACCTTGAAGGTGTGCCAGACGGCCATCTAATTTCGCTGTCTAAAAGGGCCCCCTCCCACGAATTATTTCCTGAGATGCTGTTTTTGAAAGTAAAACGTGCTTAACTTTTTCATACGACAACCAATTGGTCTCAGATTTTGCATACGCATGCCTTTATTCCATTTTAAAACACATTTGTTAATACACACGACCAGTAATAATTTCAAATGCGCCCGGTATTAATTACAACCCCGTAAATCCCGTTACTTTCTAAGGAAATAATATATTAATACGCCACACGCCAGTGAGATGCCTGGAATGTCATATCAGTTCTCATATGATCGGTATCGGTTGCCTATCTCTCTCTCACATATTGTGTAACATATTTATAGTGGGTGTAGGCTATATTTATGGAATATTAGGATCTAAGCATAAGTACGGGCATAATTTTAAGTGTAAGTGTGTAGGATAAAAAATATTGTGTGCGCCACGGCACGAAAATTGTTTTCCGGGCCTCAGGAAGTGGCTTCCTTTGCCCCGGAAAACAACCACTTTCCCGCCTTGGTACGCAAAGTACTATTACGTTATTTGTAGCTATGTTAAATCAGTTTACGATACTCGTATCGAAATTCCTGCTACGCTTCGGCAGTAAACATCTCACTTGTTACCATACTCGTATGTATAGGTAAATAACCACCCATAAATTTACTAAATTATTATGTTACTAATCGTTCAATTTGTTCTGGTAGTAGTTGGCGGTTGTTTTCTCTTTCTAGAATAAACATATAGGGCCACTAACGTTTTTTTTTAATTACAAACAGTAAAACAAAAGCACCAATGAACCTCAAGGGTATATTAAAAGATCGAACACGTTTCAACAGCATAATCAGCGAAATGAAGAATAACATACAAATACGAGCCAATTACACTAATACCTGCTCTGATTGGCCTAACGAACCTCCCTCACGATTATTAAGCGGCAGAGCAAAGCGATGCAAGCCGTATAGGGGAGTCGATGGTGTCCGTCTGTCCGTGAACACGATCACTGTCAAACGCTTGGACCAATTTGGTTCAATCTTTGCACAGTCGACCCACATGCTACAAGTAATAAGCCTATTGAAAATGGGTTAAATCCAATGACCCCGTAGGGTCCCGCCTCTCTGCCTGTGGCAAAGAGTAAACACGCTATTCAGTTAAAACTTTGCACAGTTAACATATATACCACATGTAACAAGCCAATTGAAAATGGGTCAAATCCAATGACTCCATGAGATCACACCGAGGTGCTCTGCCGCTTTTTTAAACGCTCTTTATGGGTTTATTTGATTCACAATGTATACATAAAATTTATGTTTAAATACTCGTTGTCGGGGGGGGCTATTTTATTTTTCTCGTACCACTTACGTGTGTAGGAAAATATTAACTTAAAATGACACCGGTCTAGCTCAGCTGAATTGAATACATTCGTTTACCGATGTTATTTGGTGGTTTATTGTGATTTGTGACCTTCCACATCTGAGAAAATTGCTTCAATTCCCAATTCAATAACAATTACTGATAACTGTTGACTTGTGATATATTGAAATAAAATATGTAAACCCACAGACATTAATGGACACTTACAAATGCATTTCTGGGATTACAATAAGTTTTATATGAATAGTTTTACCTAGAAAACGCTACCTAATAGAAACATAGTTAATTAATTCTAAAAGTCAAAGAAATAGCCATTCTTTATTAACTATTGATAATGTGACAATTTCAAGCGAAATTACTTTTGCAGATAATACAGATTACATAAATAGAAATTTACATCAGTTTCACGACACCTTTATAATCTGGTTCTTGAATTAATTTATGATAGTCCAAATTGATTTTTTATTACAAAGACGATAAAGTTATCGCTCAAAGTTTTATAACAAATTGTTTAGAAACTAATCTGGTTACAAATATCCTTGGGTAGCTATCATAATGATGTATAAATTCACTGGCGTTGATTCTTACAATGATGCACGATACACTACACTCATCGTGCAATGATGTAGCGACGGGATGATTTTAAAAAATGCCTTGTCGATCCAACGAGAGAGCTTTGATTTAACTTCGGTAGTAGTTTCCGGGAAATCGTTGAACTCGGCGTTATTTTTCGGTAGTTGTTTATATCGGCCGGCACACACACATAGTAATTTACAAAAGGAACTAGCATTTACATCTACTAGTTTAGAAAGTTCGCATTCTTACACGAAACAAACAGAAAAAATTCAAATGAAACAACCGCTCTTGTTACACTGACACAAGACCAAAAAGGAATCGTCCTGTTGAGATTTTTTTTATTGACCCTAAGATGGAGGACTTAAGATTGCTTATATTATACCCCAAAATATTTTGATTATGATTGGGATATGTCCAATTTGAAAATCAAACTGACCACCGTAAAGAAAAAGTTGTTATAGCAGTAATAAAAACGGATCTGTATTGTCATTTTTATATTACCACATAATTGTAGCTCATAACACATACGACTATTTGGATTGTTCAAAACCGCTTCCTTTTTCACTCACACATCAGTGAACACTAGGAGACCTGACATGTAGGTGTACTTGGCACTGTATCTAGTTTGGATATAGATAAGATATGTGGTGTGGGTATCTAATGAGTGTTACCCTATTTGATCTTTATTAATGCTTCTTTTGTTTTGTTGCAGATAATTTTGTTGTGGACACAAATGGACGATTTGTATGTTGTAGTTGTGGATCATCCTATAAATATAAGGGGAAAATAAGATTTCACATTAAGAATGAATGTGCTAGAGAACCAAAATTTAGATGCATTAAATGTGATCGGAAGTTTCGTCAAAAAAGCAGCCTCAAAACCCATATCATTATGAAACATCAACGTTAACCAATTCCCAATCAGTCTAGGTTTTCACAAAATCCACTGATATTCGCTCATGAACCGTAAATAATATACTGTATTTATCATTGTAAGTAGTCTAAGGGATAAACATGAAAAACCGTACTTTAAAAATCCAACTTTATTTCCTATGTTGGGTGGGCAACATGCTATTCAACCATATCCTTTTACAAAATAGTTACAAAACTATTGGTACACGTCAAGATAACAAACGTATTGAGTAACATTAACAAAATAACAAAGTGAACTATAGACTGACTTAAGAGTAAGAGCATTATGCGGATGGTTGAAAAAATTATATTTAAATAAAATGGTACAAAATTACTGATTAGTCAATTTTAGGCAATAGAAGATACCAATGCGACTGTGGACGAAAATACAAGCACCAAAGAAATTTAAGTCAGCATCAAAGATTTGATTGTGGGAAGGAACCACGATTTCCTTGTTTATATTGTGATTTTAGATTCCGTACTCGTTACAACTTGAAAAAGCACAGCATACATCATCACGGAACTCTGTAGAGCAAACTTGAGGAAAGGATATGTATCGAATTCAATATTAAAAGAAAAAAACACAATTTTTACATTTTTTACGTATAGGATTTATTTGGTCGCCGCATGTACCCTACACTCAGTTGAGTGTTGCCAGATTTTATTATAATAAAAGGAAAAATTTTTGCTTAGAGGTAACAGTTTATAGCATAATTTAGAATATCTTACCATACAGAATTATGCAATGTGAACGGCAAACATCCAGCATTGAATATTGTAGAACGAAATAGTATGGTCTAAGGTCATGCTCATGAATACTTGAATAATAATAATTGGTAAAATTGGACAACAACAAGATAATTTTTCAAACTAGAGTAATTAAAATTTCAAAGTTTTTCAATTAAGTAACTTAGTTTATATTGATAGGAATTCATATGTTAATGGTCATTCAATTCACAGCTGCTTTGAGAACATTGCAATTAAAAAAATGAGTTTATCCAAAACTTAACTATTCCGCATTGAAGCATTTTGTTGACATCCAGTACCTTCCTTTTATTATATTTATTTGTCTCGCATTGCTGCGCTGTTTATTGTGTGAAGTATCTAATCCACGAATAAGATTTTTACTTCTGCATATGCGCGCACGCAGCTATTCACGTGTTAATATATGATCGATCCATTTGCTTTTAATAAAAAGTGGTCCTGTTAAAATTTTCGAAAGAACAATCCACAAATAATAGTTATATGTGCGCATCAGCGCACGCAGCTTTTCACATGTTTAATATAACGATCAATTTTATTAAAAGGTGCTACTGTTAAAATTTCCGCAAGATCGAGAAATAAGAAAGTTACGTCTGCGCGTGCGCACAAGGAGATGATCTACCGGTGTGAAAATTAATAGGTGTTGTGTGTTGTCTCCAAGCAGCAAGCAATACGCCTGAAAAGAATTACGCAACCTTTCTCATTAAATTTTAAGTTATCGTGCTAACAACCCGAACAACAGCACAACGGATTTTTTCTGTGACGAAAGCAATACTTTACCTACCCATGTATGGGTGCGGAAAAGTAATACTTAATATTTCTGCAATGTTTATTAACCAATAGTAATACTAACAATCATTCTTATTCATCACATTCGCGTAGGCATTACAAAACAATCCTTGTGCTAAGGCTACCAATTTGTTACGAATAATTTACAAGGTTGGTAAATTTGATCTTTATCCCGAACATGGCGTTGATTAAGATACCGTACGTAGTTCAGGAATGTAATAGAGAAGAGTGTTTTGATATTTCTTAGTTTAATGGACTATGAAGCATGTTACTATTATTCTTCCTAATTTAATTTTTGAGAAGCTATTGATTTTAGCATGTACTGATATTTATCTTTTTAGGCTTATGTGTTTGTACGAAATGTGGAAGAAGCTACCGTAGGGCGTCTAGTTTGAAATTTCATCTTAGATATCAGTGCGAACAAAACCCTCAGTTTAAATGTTGTTCTTGCGGAAAAAGTTTTTACCAAAAATCAACTTTAAATAGACATATTAAACTGAATTGTAAACTTTCTATACCCTTAAATACTATAAAGTAATTTACTTTTACGTTGTAAGCATTGATTATAAGTGTACTTACTTTTTAAACCTTTGTGATACTTGATTTTACACTGATTTTTGTCTTCCAGGTAAGGGTTTAAATTCGCTTTTCCCGTGCGACAGATGTGGGCGCCCATATAAATACTATTCGTCGTTGCACAATCATAAGAAATATGAATGCGGTCAGGAACCTAGATTCAAATGTTACGTGTGCACTTATAAGACATATCAGAAAGGAAATTTACAACAACACATCAAGAGGTGCCATAAAAACCTTCATCAGCAATTTTTTCCCTAACCTACATACCTGCTATTTTTAATTATTTACTCTTCAGTACTAATTATAAAACTCGAACTTTCATTGATTTGACACCTCAAATTAGCTATTCTGTAATTTTTAGTTGTATGAATGTAAATCCACAAAAACAAAATAAAAATAATTATAGTTCCAAATATGAGAATGAGTTTCTTGTAGTATGCGTAAATGTAAGCATTCGTTTTTGGGTTCATTAATTTTACTTAGTTCATACATTTTTAGAATCTTCATCTGGCGTTTTTCCATGTACCACATGTGGTAAAAATTATAAATGGAAAGCTTCACTTCGAAATCATATTAGAAATGAATGTGGAAAGGAACCTCAACACAAGTGTGACTTTTGCCCGTATCGAACTCGACAAAAAGGAAATTTCTTACGACACTTGGCTACAATTCATAAAATCAATCATACTGAAGATTTAAGTTTCCATTGTCAAACTAGTACGACATGACGAAATGTCGCGTAATGGGAGTAGAATGTGATGATTGAACTTTGCTATTATAACAGTTGTATCTACTGTCAAACATAAAATAAAGAAAAATCGGTAATCTGGCTCTTTGTACAGTTTCAAACCTTATACTTTAACAAAGAAGTTGACAAAGGTAGTAAAAGATGGTTGCGTCACGTTATTGTAAGTGCCGCAGCAAAATAAAACGTCCGCATGGCGTAGTTTACACAATATACGAGAGGTTTGCATGCGAGATATCGACATCACTTTCATGGTATTTCATAGAAGCTGGTTCAACAGAAATAAAAGTTATTAGGGACTATCGAGTGAATCGGGAACAGGAAAAACTGCGGGCTCAATATAATAAAAATCAATATATTTCATTCTCTAGGTCATGTATCGAGTTCGGACTTTCGCTAGATTATTCTCTATTGCTCTTACATGTGTTACAATACAACCCTTCTCTGTGGCCTAGGTCAAAAGTTTTAGAGCAAAATGTACCCAACATTATTCTTTACACATGAATTTGGAGTTGTAAAAGCTCTCAAACGCATTATTTTGGTACTGAAAGAGTATATCACGTGCACATTTGATAACCGCATGTATGTGATTTAAAGCTGTTAAATTATTTTTCTGAGGCCACATGGATTTCGATCAAAACATATCAAAATCGATATTCACGCACCAAGATCGCTGGGAAAGAATTAAGACCATTATCTCAATGCCGAAGACATAAATTTTGTGCATTTTTGACGACCACAATATTTTGATCAAAACATGTCAAAATCGTTATTCTTGCACTGAGATCGTTGGGAAAAAGACTAAGAACATCATCTCAGTGAGCAACACATGAATTTGATACATGTTTGGCGACGACATGGATTTTGATCAAAACATGTCAAAATGGTTATTCATGCACCAAGATCATTGGGAACACTTACTTACTTTATGTTCGGTGCTTGGAGGTAGGACGCTCTGGTTGCGTTTGCCGTCTACGCCGCGTTTGCAGCGTTGACCGCGCCGCCGCATGTTTCCTTCCGCTCACTTGCGTAGTGCGAGCGCATACTGTAGCGTCATGTAACTCATACCTATATCGCACTTTCTAAGATTATATTTCAATCCATTTGACGGTAAGAACATTGTAAACGTACTTTACATCATTCGGTCATCTCAAAAAATTTATTCCAGCGAAGGCCTAGATGATGACTTAATATTTGAGTCGAAATCGATTGCCCAAAGAAAAAAACATTTTTTACAATTTCGTCAAATTATTTACTTCATCGCATCAAACTTATATAATGGAGCAATACATCAAACATACCTGTACTTAATTGAGCTAGCTGGACCGGTGCTTGTGGGTGGCTTGGTGACCGTCTGCCATTGCACACAGCAATATATATTTTAATATTTTTGTTGTGGAAAAGTATCTAATTGTATTTTACATAGTTTTATTGAATTTAAGCATGGGTATTCTAATATAATCTACTTTTAGAGATTGCAAGCTATAATGAATCGTATCTAAATGAGAGTGGAGAGTGGAAACCATACAAGTGTGTGAAATGTCCAAAGGCATACAAGCACCATCCAAACTTAATACGACACCGAAAATATGAATGTGGGGGATTTAAAAATTTTCTTTGTATTTTTTGTAATAAGGCATATACGCAAAAAGTTTCATTGTTGCATCACATACGTTCAGTCCACCCCGATAAAAATGTGATGTAGAAACAATAGACAAATAAATGTATATAATAAATAACATACTTTTATTTTTAACGGGGACATTACAACGTAATCGATTGCAGGAATCTTAAGGTGAAAATGTTTTTTAATATCGGAATGGGAAGAGTTGGTTTACTTGAAGTAAACATCTTTTTAGGTAATCCACACACATTACCTACTTTTTAATGAACTATATATTACACTTAATTTCTATTCATTTTACATAGGTTTTATGTTCTGCCTTTTTTAGAAACATCCTCCAACCATATTTGTACGACATGCCATAGACGATATCGACATCGCGCATCTTTGTGGAAGCACAAGAAATATGAGTGTGGTAAAGAAGCAACGTTCTGTTGTACAATCGAGGACTGTTCGTATAAAGCAAAACGAAAAGATAATTTAATGCAGCACATGCATGTGCACTTCTTTTCTCAAATGCCATAAATATAATTTTGAACGGTCACTTGTTGTGACTCAATCAGAATTATTATATAACCTTAAAAATGCTTTTGATTTACTCCATTTCACTTTACTGCTCCTATTAAAAAGTTGAAAAGAGCGCACCTACGTTAAGGTCGCGTTTACAAAAAGTGCTAAAGTTGCCTTGCGATTTCCTCAATAACTTTGTTTCGAAGTAAAAAAATGAACTTCTGTTAACAACCGATGGTTGCTAAAGGTTTAAGCTTGTGAATGAAGTTAAATTTGATAACATTATCAGTGTCTGATAAAAATGAAAGATATATATTTTATATGGGAGTTTTTTAACAACTTATTTCCTAAATAACGGCGAAAGTACAGGAATGAGCTAAATAATTTTTGTTTCATGCAATTTCCACTTTTTCAATGTAAACGCCACTTTAAAAGGCTTGTTAGTAGCATATAGTTGTGAAAGTAACACCATTGTCGGATTAAATAGAAAGCAATAAACGTTGGAATATGATATAATAAAGTAATTTAAGCTTTAGTATCCACGAAGGATCTCCAATTTCACCAGACAGTTAAAAACAGTTTTAACGATTTAACGATAATTTGTCTCTAGGTACCTTTAATTCTTCCCTTAATCTCCGTGTTCCATATCCGCTTATCGGCATACCTACTCATGCTTCAAATTGTTAACAAAACTAAAATGTCATTATGAAGCTAGAGATCTGCATTTGATTTTCTTTATCCTTTGGTCGCAGTTAAGTTTTCATGCGCACATCCCAAACAGTCTCTATGTTGATTGATGTTAAGTCGTTGGCCTCTATCGCAACCTTCCAATATAATATTTAATTCATGAATGAATCTATATATAAACAAAAAGTTACGGAAGTACCTTATTAATAAACATACAGAAATAATCCGCGACTCTTACCTACTAGGAGCATGCTAAGATAACAAAACTTGTACTAGAACTAAATTTGTTAATAATAAAAATTAATTAATATTAATTGTTTGTTTTTTAGGACTCGCGGACGAGGAAGAAAATAAACCTATATGCCAACACTGTAACAAACGGTACAAGAATGCTACAACGTTACGGGTCCACATTGCTTTAGATTGTGGGAAAGAGGCATTATTTTCGTGCAGTCAGTGTCATTTTAAAACAAGAAGAAAATATTCATTGAAAACTCATATTATGTCGAAACATCAGCATTAATAAAATTTAAATAAAAGGCTATCTTAGTAAAAATGTACACTTGTGTTCCATTATGATGGTCCTTGTCTCATCTTAGAGTTCAGGTGTAGCTTGGTTAACGAATCGTACGGATTAAAATCAAGTATAACGCTCAGTATCGGTCTCTACGTCGTTCGTCTTGTTAAGCTTGTTATATCCTTCCATTTTTTAGCATTGGAAATGCTTTGTTTTGTATATGGGTATTGTTGTGTAGTGATCGTTTGAGGGCGCATGTGTTGATCAGTTGTGAAGTAATTCAACCAAGGGACACGTCACGCACGCGAGGACAGTGGTGATTGAGCGGCACGGAGAGTGGTGCTGTCGCTCGTTTAGTTATTATATTAATTACTTTGAATGAAATATAATATTGTTTGCGTCGAGTTGCTTTTTGTCACATCCTTGAAACCCACGCTTTCTTCATAAGACACCACAAAATTTGCGACGAGGATGGGATCGATGCGGGGATTACCTACGTTCGATCCTTCCGGTCCGTCTGTCGACGCTCGTTGGAACCGCTGGAAACGTAGTTTAGAGCAGTATTTGTTAGCTCTTAATGTCACAAGTGCTCCCAGGAAACGCGCAATTTTATTACATACCGGAGGCGAGGCTCTGCAGGATATCGTCGATGGATTAGAGGAGCCCGGTGACACCTACGATGAAACGATTGCAGCTCTAAATGCACACTTCGCACCTAGAAAAAATTTAGTCTTCGAAAGGTACCAGTTTCTTCAAATGGCACAGGAAGATGAAGAAAACATCGACGCTTTCGCGGCTCGTCTGAGACAAAGAGCAAAATTGTGCGAGTTCGACGCCCTCTTAGATGGATTGATGACGGTTCAAATTGTTAGCAAATGTAAGAGCCAATCGCTTCGGAAACGGTTACTACAAGAATTCGATTTAAATTTGACAGAAGCCCTTAAAATTGCAAGAAGTTACGAAACAAGCGAAGATCAACTTAAGTCGTTTGGGGCCGTCGGCGCCGGTCTCGGGTCTAAAGACTCCGCAGAAAATGCGGCTGCACCTGCACATTCTGATGTAAATGCAACATTTCGTAGAAATCCCAGGAACAATTACACCCGTGGAAATCAACAGACAGGACAAGGTCAAGGGCAACGTATATCGAATCTGGCGCCATGCGACCGTTGCGGTTCTAGATCGCATACCGGTGCTCAATGCACTATCACTAGAAATAAAGAATGCCGCTTATGTCATAAAATTGGACATTTCGCGAGTGTTTGCCGTTCATCGAGATCAAAGAGTGAGAATGCCCAGCTGGAGACTGACGGGAATTTAAACGAAAGTTCGGAGGACGTATCGGTTACAACTGCTTTTTCTGTGAATTCGCCCATGATTCAATGCCCTTGGTAAATGTGTCGATCTCGGGAGTGTCAATTAAAATGCTTGTCGATTCAGGTGCGTGCGTAAACACTTTGTCGATGTCAGACTTTGAACAATTGCGTGGACGTGTCGATATGAAACCTGCTGACAAAAGAATTTTTGGATACGGTTCCAAAGCGCCGCTAACAATTTTGGGAATGTTTATTGCACCAGTTTGCCGTCGTGATAAAAACGTGGATGCTGCATTTTACGTAGTTGGAAATGGTACTACTCGTAGCTTACTTTGTTACAATACGTCAACCGCCCTGGACATTTTACAGATTAGTGTTAATTCCCTATTAAATCAAGACCCTCTGTCTCTTCAAAGACAATATCCGCAGTGTTTTCGAGGGCTCGGTAAGTTGAAACATTTCCAATTACGCTTACACATAGACGACACTGTTCAGCCAGTTTCCCAACCAATTCGCCGTATACCATTTCAACTGAGGAGTAACGTCGAAAATGAAATTAAAAGACTCCTTGAGTTAGAGGTAATAGAAAAAGTGAACGAACCAACATTGTGGTTAAATCCAGTATGTCCAGTCATAAAACGAAGTGGGGAAGTGCGTTTATGTCTTGACATGAGGTGCGCCAATCGAGCCGTCCAAAGAATAAATTACGTTTTGCCCACTTTTGATGAAGTGGTTCAAGAAATTGATGGGGCTGTTTTTATATCAACATTGGATTTGAATATGGGTTTTCATCAGCTCGAACTTCACGAAGGGTCGCGAGCAATAACGGCATTCAGCACAGAGTCCGGAGTTTATAGGTACAAACGTTTGTTTTTTGGGATTTCGTCCGCGCCTGAATTATTTCAATACGTCATTCAACAAACAATTTCCGGCATCGAGGGTGTGCGGAATATACAAGATGACATTATAGTGTTCGGCTCAACGCGCAAACAACACGATGAGAGACTTCACTCGGTTTTAAATCGCCTAGCCGACAAAGGCTTGACTTTAAATTTCAAAAAGTGTCAATTTCTAAACGCGAAAATCCTTTTCATGGGGCACGAGTTGTCAGCTAAAGGCATCTCGCCTATGAGAGCCAAAGTGGAGGCAATTAAACAATTAAAAGAACCAACCACCGCTTCCGTAGTAAGATCAGTACTGGGTTTAATGGGGTTTTGCGCTAGATTTATAGCAAATTTTGCAACGATCTCGCAACCGTTACGTGAATTAACGCGGAAGACTTCAAAGTGGTCGTGGTCCTCAACGGAGCAGCGAGCCTTTGACCAATTGAAGAACCAGCTGAGCAATAGAACTTGCCTGTCATACTATCACCGGAACTATCCAATTAAGATTTACGTCGACGCCTCACCTGTGGGATTGGGGGCCATTTTGCTTCAAGAGTATCCAGATGGAACACTGAAACCCGTTGCCTTCGCAAGTAGGCTGCTGACAGATGTAGAGCGACGCTACAGCCAAACAGAAAAAGAAGCCTTGTCAGTTGTTTACGCATGTGAGCACTTCAAATTGTATTTAATTGGAGCAGAGTTTGTCATATTGAGCGACCACAAACCACTGGAGATCATATACAGCCCACGTTCACGACCTTCTGCCCGAATCGAGCGCTGGGTACTGCGCCTACAACCATTCAACTTCAAAGTGAAGTACATCAAGGGAACAGATAACATCGCCGATAGTTTATCCCGTTTAACAAACTTTAAAGATGATCGCACTATTGACGAAGAGGATATTGCATACATTAACCACATAGTATCGAATGCAGTGCCATGTGCTATGAACTTGAGTGATATAACTAAAGCGGCTAAAGACGACCACGAATATTGTAAATTGAAGGACTCTATCAATTCGGGGAGGATAGAGGAAGTCGAGAAGCAGTTCCAAAATGTGTTCAACGAATTAACAGTGTGCGATAATTTGATTTTACGGAATACGCGACTATTAATACCGAGTTCACTTCGAACCAGCGTCTTGAAATTGGCACATGCCGGCCACCAAGGTATAGTGCGCACCAAACAACGCCTTAGGTCCAAAGTGTGGTGGCCCAAAATGGATGAGGATGTAGAAAAAATTGTTTCAAAGTGTTTTCCCTGTAATTGTACCAAATCCTCTTCGACCAAAATGGAAATTTGCCCAACCCCGTTACCAGGTAGGCCCTGGAGTGAATTAGCGATTGACATTTGTGGCCCTTTTCCCACAAATGAGTATGTGGTTGTGTTAGTGGATTATTACAGCAGGTGGCCGGAAGCCAAAATAATGAGGTCAACAACGTCCCAAGCAATCGTTGACTGGTTAGAGTCAATTTTCATGAGATTTGGATACCCTGACCAATTGACATCAGACAATGGTCCCCAATTTACGTCGCAACATTTAAAGGGATATTTGGACCTGCGGAGAATAGCGCACAAACTTACGCCCCCATATTGGCCCCAAGCGAATGGATGTGTGGAGCGTTTAAATCGTTCGTTCCAACAGGCGATCGAAGCCGCCGTGATAGAGAAGGGAAACTGGAAGACCGCTGTCGAACCTTTCCTTTTCGCTTACCGGAATACGCAACATCCAGGTACAGGGAAATCCCCCTCGGAAATAATCTTCAATCGCCAAGTCAACGACGGGCTACCCCGGTTTCTCCCCGAAGAGAGTAACCCAAGAAACGAAATCAAGGACTTCGATAGGAGATACAAAACGAAGTATCGTGAATATGTAAACCGGCAGAGAAAAGTGAAACCATTTATCAAGTTCAATAAGGGAGACACAGTCGTGGCAAGGCAAATGAACCCTAAAAAATTATCTCCACCATACCATCCAACTGGAATGAAGGTCATCAGTCAGGACGGCTGTAAGGTAACACTCCAACATCCAGACGGTCATTTCCAGATCCGACACCCCGCGCACCTGAAGAAGATCTTATCTGAGAAAGGAGGAGATGTTGTGTAGTGATCGTTTGAGGGCGCATGTGTTGATCAGTTGTGAAGTAATTCAAGGGACACGTCACGCACGCGAGGACAGTGGTGATCGAGCGGCACGGAGAGTGGTGCTGTCGCTCGTTTAGTTATTATATTAATTACTTTGAATGAAATATAATATTGTTTGCGTCGAGTTGCTTTTTGTCACATCCTTGAAACCCACGCTTTCTTCATAAGACACCACAAAAGGTATGAAGTTACTAGTTTTAGCTCAAGCAGAAAAGACACTGTGTCGCATCAAGTGACGATTATACCGTACCTGGCCGTGATCGGTAGGTGAACGAAAAGTCGCGGATACTGTCGATACGGTACTTAATTAACAGTGCGCAAGGGTTTTGTTAATTCCAATCTAAAATTCTCGCACATCTCCCGTGATAGTAGTACAGGCATGCATGTTACGACGTTTATTATGCAGAAAGTGTACGTTTACGACACGAGCGAGCCTGCAAGCGGGTGGAGCAAGTGATTTCGGGGGAATACCGATGGTTGCATGGATTTTAAGTTTTTTTGAAGTTGAATTTTTTACTTTGCGACTACATACGAAGTATGTATATAGGAAAGTATTGTAATCGTGATAAATTTTCGATATGGCAATATTGCATTTTCTGGACGTTTTGAAGCACACAGACCCCAAAAAAGTGGTTTTTAGCTTGACGTCTGAGGGTGAGGGTGCGTGTGTATGTGGTTCGTTTTTTGTGACCACGATAACTAAAAAACCCTTTAACCGATTTGGACGAAATTTGGGGTGCATATAGGGTGGTATGGGGAATCGAAAACGTCCTATTTTGGTTTTGATCCGTAACCATCTTCTTCGTTGTTAAGGGTGTCGAAAGTTCAATTAGTGAGCAATAAACAGCTTGAAAAAATATTATATATTTTTTATTATATTTAATATACCAACGAACAATGTGTATATGAAACCGGTTAAATACAGCGAAATCCTTAATATTCTTTACCTAATAAACTAGAAAATTATAAGAATAAAACTGAATTCTTGTTCATCAATGCAGTGCTTTTCATGTCTTTACGAAAAGTGTGTGTTCAACTTTAAATTGAAAAACTGATCTATATTGTTTCAGATTATGGGAGATATATTATACAAGTGGATAAAAAGTTTCAATGCATTCAGTGTGAGAAATGTTATACTACAAAAAAGAATGCAATCAGACACATTCGCTTTGAATGCGGAACAAAACCTCAGTTCCAATGTGTACAATGTCATAAGCAGTTTAAAAGAAAAGAACACGTCATTGGTCATATAAAGAGAACGCATCGTTATCTATAATCTTTGCTTTGTTCACTAAAACCAAACGTGTTTGAGAATAACTTTTTATTTTATTTATATTTGTAAAACTTCACTTTATTATAAACAGTTATTATTTACTTCATTTTATTATCAAAATTCATTTATTGCAGTTTATCGAATCCTATCAGCGTGATCAGATAGTAAAACTGCGTTGCATAGCAACGGGTAGTGATAAGTGAATTAAATCTAAGGTAGATCTTATTTTTTAGCACACCCATACAACAACGCTTTCGAGTCTGAACTGATAATTTTGAAATTGCTTCAGGGTGTGGTTATTTTCACGGGATTGCAACAATATGCGTAATAGTATAGTGCTTTAAAGACCAATTGTACACGTGTATCTTATAGTATTTTTTATTATACCTGCAGTATAATTTAAAAATAGGAAATGCAATGAAATGATATTGACGTTATACTCGAATACATGTCTAATTAAGTGGACTGGGTGTTCGTAATTTTACCATTGCCATGGAAATGTCACTTGACGTTTGCTTATCAAAATCATCGTCTTTGTGAATAAAACGATTTTCGTTGAAAAAGATAATACACCATCCATTAAATGGCTTGTTGTAAAATCAAACAAACGTTGGTAGGTGTAAAATCCAAATCCAGTAAAGCCTATTATAAAGAATATGAAAAGTTGTTTCCATGGATGAATAGGAAGTTACTTACGAATAAAGTCTTAAATGCATCGATAATGCTGGCATATATGGAGGAAATGTCAAAGGTATTTAAATCTTCTATCTTTTGGTGCATTCATTCAAAACTTCAAACAATACTGCGATTAAAAAGTGGAACAGATTTGGAAGCATACCCTAAATTACGCCCGTTTGTGAAAGCTTCAACCAAAGGATACGTACAAGCCAAAGAAATGTTCTGCATTTACAGAAAGCGACCTAAGAGGATTTTTTATTTCACCCAGATGACAGTTTCAAAAGTCATACTTGAAGTATCGTTACTTAGCAACTTTAAAGCACGTGTGTTTTAAAGGCCTTTTTTCGCACGCACTTGAGTGTTTAAAACGGAGATTGTGATTCAGATATAATAAAAAAGGAATTAATGAAACGAATTCCATTAAGTCTGAATAAACTATATATCCTAGTTTCTTATTTTACGCGATATATTTGCACTTCTAAATACGGTAGTATTATCTATATCACAAAAAAAATCGCAGACGTTTTACATAAAAAAAATCGTTAAGCCGCTTGTGAGCAAGAGGCGAAGAGTGCACTTTCAAATTTGTTTTTTACTGTTTTTACCTGTCTGCTTCTGTTTGTCTGTTATATTGTCTGTTAATCTGTTAATGTGATTTGCCATTTCTTTTGACGAGTGTAAGTGCAATTCACACCTTCTCACAATTAAATATTATTATCGTCGGTGTTTCTTGTGAGAACTCAGGTCTAGCCTGGTTAACTAATCGCACGGATTAAAATCAAGTAACGATTAGTGTTTGTCTGTACGTCGTTCGTATATATAATAATAATTAAAAAAACACATTAAGGAAATATAGGAATAGTATGTAATTCATACTTACCAAAATTGATGGCCACAACAGCCAACGCTAACAAAAAAAAATTTTCCTGCAAATTTAGCAATTTAAGTAAGTGGCGTGGTTTACTGTGTACCTAAGAGTAATATTATTATTATTATTAAGGGACTAAGGTGGCATTTTACCTCCCGGATGGATTATAATAACAAGAGGGCCAAATAGTGATAGGACACATTGAAATGTCACAATTTAGTAATTAATGGGTACCTTCAAATGTACAGTCTCGTTCTTGTCCCATTTTTTAGAGTCATTAGACCCTTTTTCACATATATTTTAGATTTGGGAGACAGTAATTGCGTCATAGCTTCTCCTTCGCCCGCCGTTTTAAATAACCGGCTCTGCGCAGTCGTTTTGTGCAAAAATTGATTATTATACCCTAAAGGTGTAAACAGTCGTAACATCACAATGTATCTATGATTCTAACATCAATTAAAATTTCTTTCAAATGTGAACATTGAAATTACTGTTGCTGATTACAGGAGAAAAAAACTGCACTCTCGTGATTAAAACAGCTCTGAATTATTCGATTAATTTTATTTTATTTTAGGAATCTTTCCATACAATCAAAAAGCTCGTCCTTACAAGTGCTCTAAATGTAAACGATGTTACACATTACCACAAAATTTGAGGCGACATCAACGAGTTGAGTGTGGGAAAGAGAAGACATTCAAATGTAGACAATGTCGCTGCGAATTCTACTATAAACAAGAACTTCTAAACCATATATTCACTAGAAAGCATAAACTTAATTAAATGGTTTAAAACACAAATTTGAAATTTTATTCTATAATATTATGGTACCATCTTCAAGATGGTTAAGCTGTACTTACTTACCCGTGTAATTTTTCTCTTACTTCTCTTACTTAATAAAATATCTCACTTTATGAGTAATGTATCAGTAGGTACGTGATTCGTAAATCTATTTTGCATAAAATACTATAATTTATTTAATTGATCTTAAAACGAATAAATTAATTTTTTTCTATGTTGGAACATTTTTGAATAGGCTCTGTTTTTCGAGCTTCTTCCATAGTTTTTGTTTTAATACACACACTAGTATACCTTGTTTTTAAAAAATGCTTCCTCTTTCAGATTATCAGTGTTTTATTTGTGGGAAAGGATACAATAAGAAACATAATCTAAACAGACACACGAGGTTTGAATGTGGAAGCGAAAAAAAATTTCAGTGTCCATACTGTGATTTTAGATCCAAAAGGAAAGACAACCTTAAATTACATTGCATGTGTAAACACGGAAAGTGTTGAATTAAATATTATGATTATAATTTCGGTTTTTTTGATATAAAATAAACAATCATTTTGACAAAAAAACTATTGTTTACATTTTTCTCGCGTTTCTGCTGTACGTATCAAATAAGTAGGAATAGTTCCTTCGATTTAGTGGCTAGTTCATTACCTCTAACTTATACTAATTGTGTCTTTTCAGATCAGCCTTCCAATCATGGTCGTTTGCATTCTTGTAAATTGTGTGGGAAAAAATACAAATATAGCACATCTGTGTATAGGCATATGAAATACGAATGCCAGAAAGAACCTCAATTTTCCTGCAACGTGTGCAACTATAGGTGTTGTCAAAAAGGAAGTCTTAAAAGGCATTTAAATCTTAAACATCGTTGTTTTGATTAATTAACTTCACGGTATAAGTAAAAATCGCATAAAAAGGGTACCGTGGTCGTTAAAATATACTTATAGTGTGTGGCAGATCGACTGGGATTGCATGCGCAGCTTCTTTAAATGGGAAATGTTTTCCACCGTTGTGTGCTGTTTATAAAAGAGTGAAAATTGTTCCTATACAAGTTATAACGAAAAGTTTAATAAGATAGTTCGTTATTTCGGCAGAAACTCAATAATGGTGGTGAAATAAAATGTAAGTCTCTAACAAAATAAAACGCTTTGAACAGTCTACTTAAAATCTAATATGACCCCAATTTAACAACAGAAAGTCGCTATTAACATTCATACCCGTCATTTTAAGTTTTAATTTGGATCCATCGAAACAAAAAAAAAACATTGTTACATTAAACTGTTTGTCATATCTTGTATAATGACAATGATGATTTTTTTTTTAGTGCACTTTCCCTTTTTGAAAAATTGAGGGTTATCAACTTTTCGTTGGGTTGATAACTTTCTGACCGGAATTTTAATCGGTATACAAAAAATCTCCATCTTCCATAATACGAATGTCGCCCATGCAATCTAAATCGATTTGGAGCACCTTACGTACATAGTGTGTACATTATTCAGTACCAGATTGGAAAAGTTACTGTCTTTAATATTACATGTAATCCTTAAAGTACAAAATGTTATTAACTTATGGTTTCTCTTGTTCTTGTGGGGATCGAAAGTGTGGAGAATTAACCTGAGTGTGATGGGAACGTCATCACTCATCATATAATAAATAAAACATAACAACATTCATTGTTAAGCATCTAATGATTTATTTGCAGGTCAAGGTAAATGTATGGTAAATGCCATAACACCTAATTCGTGTAGTAGATGTCATAAAATATATAGAAGAAAGCAGGAATTAATGCGCCACATGAGGTACGAGTGCGGGAAAGAACCCAAATTTAAATGCTCTGAGCCCGACTGTAACTATAAAGGTAAAAGGAAGGAGCATTTAAAAAATCATATGCTCAAAAGACATAAGAGTATGTATCTCGGCTTGTAATATTTATATGCTAAATATTAAATTGTTTTCATATTTAATAAATAAAATGTTTTGTGGGTACTATGTAGGTAATAGTTTATTAATTCTGGTTGACTCGCAAAAAGAATGCAAATCTTCAAATTGTCTGCATACATAACACACTCGTAATTGTCGTTTACAAAGTAAAATAAAAATTCAGTTTAACGATAAACCTGTTACCCTAGTATTTGGCAGTTTGTTAGTCATAATCAATAACATTTCATCAAGAATTTTGGACCGAAATTGAATGTTTTCCGTCTTTCCGATCTTCGTACTTTCAGAGACAAAACCATGTTTCTTGGATGAAATATCAAGAGATTCGACACACCTCAGATTTTAGTAAATGTAGTTTGTCAAATAAATACACCACTTGTAGTTCGATAATCACAGTTAATTTTTTGTAATAATAACGTTTCCTATTTCTTATGATAACAACATTTTGTGTTTGTAGATATAAAATACAAGGGAGAATATTTGGGCAAGGATGGCTATCCATGTGAGAGATGTGGGAAAATTTATAAACATCGAGGCAACATGCGTAGACACATGGCATACGAATGCGGAAAGGAGCCACAGTTTCTTTGTATTCATTGTGAGAGAACATTTCACCAATTGTCTAATTTAAAAAGACACTTTGAGACACAACATAAGCATGCTGTTAAGCGAGGTTTTACAGGAGGGTTGGATTATCGGTACATTTAATTTTGAATTACACGTCTGTTCGACACAAGCACATTTTCTAGTCACATTTCTAGTCACTGTAAATTGTATGAAAATGGCATGATTAGTACAAATTTTGCGTCTGACTTTATTACCTCATACATATTGTAGTAGTGTTTTCATATACCTATGTTATGCAGTAATTAGAAAAATTATGTTTCTCCATATTTAAATTTGCATTTTTTGGTGTTTTATTCATATACTGTAGAAAACAGCTAATCGATGCAATTGTCTTGAAAACTATTCTTGTTTTTTTAACGCAGAAAGCAAATTGCCACACTTTATCACATCAATATTCTATGTATGCCAGCCTGCATTGTTTTTGTATCATTATAGCATTGGAGAAGTAAGAGAAATAATTACTTCACATGTAATTCGTTTTTAGAATACCCTACCCCCTCCCCCGGTGGTCAGGAACATACAACGTCTTAATGTAGTTCTTGTAATCAGTGCAATATTAGTGAATAAATCATCATCTATCCAAAATACTGATCACCATATACATGACCATGTAATTGAGTTATTAAGAAGATTGAATTAACTTCCTAATTTTTTATGGAGATATTTTTTTGAAATTTAAACCAAAGGCTCTTCTAGTAAATAATGGCCCGTATGCATAAAAGTAAGCAAATGCTTATACTTGCAAAATTCAAAGTAAATACTCGTTACTGCCCCTTCATACTGGTCTGTTTAGCATATGGTTTAGCAGCGCTGCACTGCGTTCTGTCTTTCTGCTTAGATGCGCTGCTAAGTCGCCCAGTGCGAAGGAGCACTTACGAGTATTTACTTTGAATTTTGCAAGTATAAGCATTTGCTTACTTTTATTCATATACGGGAATATCTCACATTTGAAACATCGGGTGTGCGCATGCGCAGACTGTCCAGTGTTTCTTATTTATAAGAATCTTTATGCCGTAACTTATTTTCGTTTGTACAAATAAATAGTCCGTTACATGACCTTTCGGGAAATACTGATCAATTTATGGAAAATGTGCGCTAAAATTAAGGCGAAAACCTTTTTTCATTTTTTAATTTGTGTATGAATACAAAATCAGTTGCTGTCGAGTCACCTTTGGAATTTTTGTTTACATGGGAAGTCGTATAATAAACTTTTGATCGTCCGTTATACGTATGTATAGAAATCTAGTCCCACCGTCGAATATTATATAAGGGTTACTTTCTGGTTCATATCGAGATAGCCTTATGTTTAATTATTTTATAATTACTGGAGTACAATACCCTATTTTGTTCTATGGTATCATAGTATAACTCTGAACTTAATTGACCTGCTTCCAAGTACTTATCGGTTTTATTGGGAATCTTATTACCCGCTCAGGTGATTGGTTTTTGTAATTCCTTCTTACGCTATAATGAAATTAACTTCTGTTGTGGGAGTTACAAAAATGTTAAAAAATGTATATACTTGGTGGTTACTACCGGCCATGCCTATCTATTTTAAAGATTATGTTATGAAAGATCGTCATTAATCGAACTCTTTTTAGGATATAAGAAAATGTCAGTCGGGTTGTTTACCTGCAATCGTTGCTTAAAGACGTACAAATATAAACAAAGTCTGGTTAGACATCATAAATACGAATGCCATTCGGAAAGACATTTTAAGTGTAACACGTGCTCCAAGATGTTCAGACACAATTGGTATTTAAGACTACATGTGAAGAAACACCATTTTTAAGTACCTATATTATTTGATTAGCGTAATTGATAGTAGTCCTCTTGTATAGTTAATAAGTAATTTATAGAACAATAAATAGTGTTTTTTTGAGAATAAAATTAAATTAGTACCAAAATAATGGCTTTCGCGTGCTAAGATTCTACTTTGCCTTAGGTGTAACCCAAGATCAAATCTGTTTAGACATCGATGGTCGTTTTAAATGTGGAAGGTGCTATGCGACGTATAAACACAAAAAACACCTTGTCTGCCATCAGAAGTACGAATGCGGTGTAGAACCGCAATTCCAATGTGAAACTTGTGGTCGAAAGTTTAAAAGAAAAACCACACTTCGTGCACATATGCTTAATCATTATGCTAAATCAATGAAACTGTACAAACCATAATAGATTAGATGTTTTCCCTATCTATCTAGTTTCAATAAATAATACTTTTTTATACGTACATCAAATGTTCCATTTCGCTGATCATATTCAAACAGCGAAATATTGTTTCGTTGCTATGGGAATTTCCAGCTTCGACTTGCCAACAAAAACTCACTTCTCATCCTTGGTAAATAAGACACTATTGTCTATAGACTGTATGGTAGGTATACGTGTATAAAAAATTGTTTTTCATTACTAGTCTAAAACAACATGATTATTAATAATTTTTTTTTGTAAAGCGGGATTACACAGCAGCCGGTTGAATATCATTAATGATGGCTTCAATATTGATCAGTAAGTAATAATAAAAGCTGTCACTTTCAGAGAAGTTTAAACACAACATTTGAACACTCCCTATGTGTGAAAGCGTTGAGTGAAAAATTATGCCTTATTCAATGGTGAAAGTTAAAGTGTCCGTCATGTTTATCGAGTTTCCGCTAACCATGAACCACCCCACCAAATCCTTTAAATTTTAATAAGCCTTTTCTAACATGCCGAAATTTTATGTTTGTCTGGAGCCGATTTTGTGATTTCCGATACGAATTGGGTCTCAAAACTATACTCGCATAATTTTTGCAAAAATGTCAATGACAGAACAAAATTGGTAGGTAGATACTGTCTGCTTTTTGCTTGTTACCGTACCCATTTCAATTGAGTTGGATAATTTTTATATTTTTTATACCTAAACAAAAAATCATGTCGTTTCCTGTAAAGTTTTAACTTCTAGGATTTCAAGTGCTAATAGTGAAAAAATAGTATACTATTATATTAGCCATAGAAAACATTATAATAAACGTTTTTTCGAAAGATATTTCTTCCTATAATTATAATAGTATATTAATTATTACCTTTACACATTACGTCCTTGGGTATTATTATTGGTACGCTCAATCAATAAGACTACACTTCTCTATCTTGGCATATAATATTCAGAAATGGATAATTATATAACAGTAAATAAACGTTAACAAAGTATAATGATCTATTACTTATCCTACTTATTAATTTATCCCAAAGTTCGAAAAATAGTGTGTTGGAAATGATGGTACTGTTTGCGCCTCTATAATTAAGATAGTTTTACTTACTGCAACCTAAATGGCCATGATGGTGACATCATATGAAAGGTTGTTTGCTATATCATTAACTTGACAATGACATTTTGCACCCGGACAATTCGTGTAAATATTTGAACTCGGATGATTCACCACATATGGCACCACGTAGGGAATATATGTAGGTATACCTATATCTTTGAAAAGGAAGCTTTTTTTAAATACAAGTTATTTGTCTTAAAAGCGAATTCTCCGAATACTAATTATGCGCGTCCGAAATTATTCGAACTCGAAATGTTCAGGGAGCCAAATACCCTGGAAGCGAATTGTCCGAGGGCATATTGTTCGCGCGCGTTAACCCATGTGCAGTGTAGCTTTATCATACCATTTTCTTTTTAGGACAACAACGGTTTAATTGTACTTCCTGTGGGAGATCCTACAATTGCTATCCCAGTCTAAAAACACATCTAAGATTCTATTGTGGCAAGATACCGCAATTTACTTGCAATGTTTGTGGCAAATCTTTTCATTTTAGATATACATTAAATAGACATATGAAAGTACATTTTAAGGAGAACTGATTCAAGAACTATATTTTTAACATGTATTGTACAGTACTTACACAGCATTTATAAATAAAGGCTAGTTTTGCAAACGATATTATTCTTAATCACTATTTTTAAATATTTTTTCACTTTTCTATCACTTGTAAACACGAGGGGTGCCGACCGACACGGGACGAATTTAGCTCACGCGCAATATATAAAATAAACAAGCTGCCGGATTTGGAACTTTTCAAAGCACCAATTTCAAAATGTTTATTTCTGCAGAAGGAAATTTTTCACTTTATTTTTTGTCGGTCAGCTGAAAGGGGTCTTATGCTGGTGAACACAAAAAAAGTTGGAGCCTTAGTTATTATTTGATATAGATGTAAATGTAAAACAGCATGATAAATAGTGTTATTGTAGCTTTGGTCTTAAAAATGATTCTAATGCAATTCATCGGTACGTATTTTATGTCAGGTAACCGTTGTGGTGTTCACACCTATCGAATGAGAAGTGTTTCTTTGATTTATCCTAATTGTGTTGGTCAATTAAAAACATATATATTTTTAGGTACACGTCGCTTGTTGAATAAAGGGAAGTATACATGTAGACAGTGTTTGAAAACGTATAAGACGAAGAAGTATTTGCTGAGACATGTTCGCCATCGTTGCGGTGTAGCTAACCAATTCAGATGCAACATTTGTTTTAAATGGTATAGGGAAAGGTGGTACTTAAAAATTCATCAAGCGAAATCTCATTCTAATGTAGTATTACTAGACAACTAGAGCACTAATTTCTAATAGATGGTAGTGTAATTGCCTTTTAAACATTCTTATTACGTGTTAAATGTAGATTGCTACTGTAGTTCCTTTTCATTATTTTATGCTAATTTATTTTGTGGGCTTACTACTTAAAGGCTACAATAAATTAAAAAAAAAAACTACATAGCCTTCAGATGTAAAATTAAACTTTGATGTAATCGTATACATGTTCACATTATAACTTGTGAAGTTTGGAATAAAGACTGTGCTGTAATCGTAAGTACATTGCACTTAATAGAAGTACATAGGTACTGCATGTCCCTCTTGTAGATTATGTCACCCGTTCCTACATAATGCGATGGTAATAGTATATTACGAGGGTGAATTAAATATAAACGAGACTAAATGGCCCTGCGCGCGTAAAATCAATAACGAAATTAAGAGGCATAAATAAGATTTACCTGATAGATGGCGCGTGATTACAAAAATCTTGTGTCCGTGATGAATAAAGAAAGGCACTACGAATGTGGCAACACCGCGGAGAGTCTACTAATAATAGCGTAGCGCGCTTCTCGGCACAAATCGTTTTGTTTAAATAAACGTGTGTTGCTTGGTGGCGGAAATTGCAACATCATGAGAAATTACGTTAAAAATAGTAAAAATGTACAAAATCGACATAAGACCCTGAGAGCAAAACGAAAAAGCCGCAGAAAAGTTAGATTACTTGCAAATGTAATGTTGTAGGTACAAAACATTGTTTTGTGTTACTACAGGACATATTTTGCAGTGTTTCCAAAAAAAAGCAAAACAGAAGCAGAATTTTCCATACATTCCAAGCCTAAACATTTATTTTTTCGTTGGGTACTAGAGCACCTATCCGGTGAATACACGTTTTTCTTGCTTTTGTTTCAAAAATTAAGCAATGAGCTATCATTTTTGTTGCAAATAGCTACTTTAAAAGTCGAACTTAGCCTAACCTTTTTATTTTGTTTTGACATAGACATAGAGGTGTATTTCCTCTATGGTTTTGATCACTCAAATGTCAAAGCGCAGCAGTGTTGCCATAGTGTAAAAAGCGCATGCTACTACGCCGCGCGTATTCTGAAGCAACGAGTTCTGGAATACAATTTGTGTGACAGAGATGAATATACGCTGGTAGATGTAAGATTACACTGTAATGAGAATTGGGGTAACACCTTCGATGGAGACGTAAGGGGACTGTTTGTTTACGCATGAAAATGTCACGTGGTCTCCAATCCTCTTAAGGACAGAGACCCCTATTCTTGAACCGCTCGAGAAAAATCGGTGAGTATGTGACTTTCTCATCGGAGACTCGCTCGCTCACCAAATTTCGTATTCTTCACACCAAATTAAAACCGCCCGTTTGGATTTGTCAAAGTGTGATTCAATGCGCTTGCGTTTGCCATTTAAAGCAATCAATTCAAATTTAAAAGTAAATTATGTCTCGCACTTCAGAAGAGCAAAAACTCATACTACTATCTGCATTTAAACAAAAATAAAACCTTCGTGACCGGGAAAACATCCACTAATTTTACGAATAAAGATATACAGGAGAAGTGGCAGGCAGGTACGGCGACTTTGAATATATAGCACTGGAGATTGGAAAAATTGGCGTAAAGTGTCAAGAATAGACGAGATTATGAAAATCTACTCACTCACACGGAAGTCACACGTTCAAGAATAGGACCCAGAGTGTGAGTGAGTGAGTGAGTGACTCAGGTTTCATCAGTGGTGGCAATATGATCTCCCTCCTTCTGAAATTCAACTAGGAGTCGCTCACATACCTACAGGCGATTCAGTTTTTGCTTAAGAAGTTGTCGAACGCGACGAATGTTATTGCCTGTGATGCTGGTGTGTGGTCGACGATCGTAACTCTCGTTCTTGACGCGCTCACGGCCTTCTGCGAATTGTTTGTGCCATGCCATGCAAACACTCGAGCTTTTGGAAGCGTCTCTTCCTTAAAATGTTTCATATATCCTCGGTTGGGTTGGCGCCTTCCTGAGCGAGAAACAATAATAATGCGCTGCGTAACAGAGACGCGCACTTCTTCTTCAGGCATCGTGATAACTGGCACACAAATGAACGGACAATGCCGAGCAATTGCTTTCTCCACTCCTGATATCGCCGCCCAACACCTCTAGAGTGCGGGACTTTAAAGTTTGAATCAGGATCAATAAGTCTCTTATATTTGATTCACCCTCGTGTATACCAAGGTAGAGAAGTCTAGTATTATTGCTTCAATGCCAAGATTACCTAATTAACTTCTTTACCTTGGTATATATGTATATTATTCTTTTCACTACTAGTACCGTAGTGTATTCTATTCTTACACTATACGCTAGTACTTGAAGCCCTCAGAAAATGAACGGTTTGAATTTTTTTTGTTTATTTCAAATTTCACTCAAGTGCGTGGAAGTAAAAGTCAAGTAGGCAGTATTTTGCTCTGTCATTGACATATTTTCAAATAAATTTGGTTGGAATCTTTTCAATATGTGACAGTTATAACTCATATAAGTATGTAATTTCTCTGGAAATAGAGGAAGTTGCAATGATTGATGTTAGAGAACTTGTCTAAACGTTTATTGTGCGAAATTTCAGGTTTTGATCACTACAAGTGACAGTGTGACAGTTCTAATTATTGACTACTGATTAATAATGATTTCATTATTAACCACTTTCAAAAGCTGACGTGAAAGTGAAAAAAAGGTTAATAATCATGTCATCATAAGCTAGTGGTGTATAAAGAATTTTTTATCAGTTTGGTTGCCGGGTATCTAAGCATTGAGTTTATACCTGCAAAATGTATTGTTTCTTACGTTTTTTAAACTCGACTACTATTACAATTACTTGTTACTATTTATGTCGTGTACCTTCCATTCATTTATTTTGTTTTCAGATACTAGAGTTTTCTGCCCAAATTGTGAAAAACAGTATAAAAACATATCAAGCTTGAAATCTCACTTGCGACAGGATTGCGGAAAAGATAAGGACTTTGTGTGTTCTTTGTGTGCCTATCAATGTAGACGAAAATATGTTCTCGAACAGCATTTAAAGTTGAAGCATTATAATCTTTAGGTGTAAAACGCACACACTTCTTGTAAATTGAAAGAAATAAAATCGAGTATAATTTTTAGTTTTTTAAAGATATTTTTAATAAATCAGATAACTTTCTACACCGCAAATTGATATTCAAACAGAATCGAATATATGCTTGCCCATTGGGAAGTGTAATAAACAGCATAATATTCTGGTGCAATCCTAACAAATTAATTTTTAGTATAAAAAAGACGTTTGAACAACGGCGTTAGTTTTGTTGTGATGGGGAGTCAAATTTAAACTCGCTTTCACATTCCTTTAGGTGGAGCGGCCAACCCTTAAAATATAGATGTCTGATAAAATTTAATACAGTACATTCTTTCCGAAATGATTGCTAAATCCCACGAGTTTGTTAGTTAGGTAGTTAGTGGTGTTTTGAATTATTAAGGATCCTCAGATCCTTTATAGTTTTGTGTTGTCGTCCGTCCGTGTGCGCTATAACTCTTTTTAAAAGTGGCCGATTGTGTTGAAATTTGGTGTACGGGTACTTTACTTTTACGGGACATTAAGGACGGACGCTATTGATTTTCGGGAAGCTGGTTCAACAGGAACAAAAGTTATAGAACTTCAAGTCAATAGCGAACAGGAAAAACTGTGGGTTCAATATAATACAAATCAACGTATTTCATTCCCTAGGTCATGTATCCAGTTCGAACTTTCGCTAGATTATTCCCTATGACTCTTGGATGTGCAACAATTCAATGTAACCAAAACATGAATTTGATCTATTTTTGGCGACCAGGTGGCTTTTGATCACAACATGTCAAAATCGTTATTCTTGCACTGAGATCGTTAGGAAAAAGACCAAGAACATTACCTTAATGACCAACACATGAATTTGATGCATGTTTGGTGATCACATGGATTTTGATCAAAACACGTCAAAATCGTTATTCATACACCAAGATCATTGGGAACAAGATTAAGAGCATTTTCTCAATGTCCAAGACTTTGATGCATTTTTGTTACCTATAAAGTGTATTTTGTAAGATTAAATTAAATTGGCGTTAAGAGTAACACATTCGATATTTAATAATAATAATATGGTCTTTATTGCATCTTTGTGTATTCACATTAATCAAAGCATTGATTTTAGGGCAAAGTTCAGCCTAGGGCTGTTCTACCACTTAACCCTAGATTCGGCCAGTTTTACAATGAACTAGTAAAGCTTCATAAGGACCAATTTACATACAAATTAATATAACATACGACGGAAATTAACGAACAACAGCGGCACAACCAACGTAACTTAATTGTAACTTTCAGTAGATGTGAGGTATTCAAGGAGGAAACTTTTAGATTTGGTTTTACTGTAGTGCATAATCTCATAAGAGAATTGATTAAAAATGTGTACGGCAACATGGGAGAATGAACGTTTACGCAATGTTGGAGGAGTTAATCTGTTGTGTTTGACCTGCAACTATTTACGTCGACCTGTGGAACTGTTTGTTTTGAACCCTGAAACCTGAAACATCTCCCTCGTACTCGTCATACTTAACGCAGCTTCCTATTTCGTGGCGATTTCTAATAACTCGTCCACCATTTTGGCTGTCGGATCCTCTTTACACATCCGGTCTAGCAGCTTCCCCTTACACATTGCTGTTACAAACTTGTCCTTCATTACCGCCTCAAAATTGCAATTTATGGCAATCTGCATACCACGCTGATACTGGCTCATTAAAATTTTGTTACGCGTTGTAAAAATTAATTCTCTCATTGAAGGTTGAAACTTTCTTAGTATACCTTGCAAATTTCCTCATAGGTTTTAACGTGTGGAAGATGGGGATCGCATATATCACGTAGAACTGTATAAACCGTTGGGCTTAATGTAGTAATTGGTACGGCTACTTTCTTATTATCTGCTATCGAGTTTGCTACGAAAAATTGCTCTAGCCTCTCGTTGTAGAAGTTAAAGTCGTCCGTATCCTGGAATTCCGGCATATTGCCTAACAAAGCCATTGTAATGAGTATAATCTTCCTCTCCCTTAATTCAAAATATTGCTAGCGTCAACTCCTCGAAGTGTACTTCAAATGTGACAAAACATGCCAATACAAAAACGTCGACGGATCTACTAAAATCACAACCATCAATAATTGCAGAAATGTCTTTTACCAATCTTCATCGTCGCCAATTTATGTTATGTCCGTAAATAAATTAATAATAAAAATTTCCGTACTCTTTTACATTGTACCAATGCTACAAACTCACGGAACGGACAAAACATTTGAAACTTCGACGTGGCATACGAAATAGCGCCACCGACGGATATATACCTAAATTATTTTTGTTTAAAATACCAGTTTCGTAACGCATTGTGAAATAACTATTTATTAATTTAAACTTATTTTCAGGTCTTAACTTTAAAATTGAGAGACAGTTCTGTTGTGAATGTGGAAAAACTTATAAACACAAGAAGACATTGATTAGACACCAACGGTACGAATGTCATAAACAAAGATTGTTTAGCTGTTCTTTTTGTAGTTACATGGCGTTTCAGAAAGGTCATTTAAAAAATCATATTTGGAAGATTCACCGTTCTAGCTACACGTAATTATCCAGTGTACAAAGAGAACATTATAGTCAGTTATTTAATGGTAGCATCCGTTATTGCCATAAAAATGTACTCCTAGAGGTATAGTCAGTGTTAAAGTTTTGTTACTAGAAACTTTGTTGATTAATAATTACAAATGTAATTACTAATTATTAAGGATATGTATCATATAACAATTATTAATCACTAAAGTACTTAATTTTGTATTATACATGCTGTACCTATATACTATTATAATGTTTGCTATTTATCCTTTTGAAACAATACACTTCCACGACGACGATTATTTTTGGGTGTGTTATGTATAGCGTTTTGTAAGAAATACAATTTTCTAAAATTTAAGTTTTAGGCCATCTGGTTAATATAACTACAAACAAGCAAAAATTTCAATGTCATCAGTGCTATAGAGGTTACACATACAAGAAAAATCTATGGGCTCACTTAAAGTATGAGTGTGGTAAAGAACCTCGATTTTCATGCCCAATTATAAATTGTTGTTACAAATCGAAGACGAAAGGAAACTTGAAACAACACTATTTTAATAAGCATAAAAAATTTTTAGAGAAGTGAGATCTTTTGTGCAATACATTATAAGTGTAAAGTAAAGTATCAGCTAATAACCGCAATATAACGTTGTACTACTAAGGCACCAACTTAATATGTATTTTCTTTAACCATCATCATGGAATAAACGAAAATATGAAACAAGTATGTAGCACTTATTTGTAACTACACATATATATATATATATATATATATATATATATATATATATTCTTTAAAATATTGTATATTATAGTAATTATATACGTAAGTATGCCGCATCAATATAGAAAGCCATCAGGCTAATGCGCAATAAATTTTGCTTCTTACATAGAACACTGGAACTTTAGCAATGCAGCACGATTTATTAATCTTGTCCCCAAACATTCGCAACGTTAAGGAACACATTTTTGAAGGATTTGTATGGGCGGACTGGCCCGGGGGGGGCAGGTGGCGATTACCACCTGGCCTGTAGGTCATAATGACCCTTTGGAAATTTATAAGTATGTGCTCTATTAGACAGCATTAATGCGTTGGCGACGCGCCTCGTTTGGATTTTGTTATTGAACCAATCCATAATAAATTGTTTTCTAGCTCGTCTAGAAAATTGGATAAGTAGGTATTTACGAGTCTACTGCTACGTCTACGTGGTGGTACTCGGAACCCGGATGTTTATGATATTTTATTTATTTATTTATCATGCCTCTCTTGTTCTGGGTCCTCAACATGCTTGCGCCTAATTACAGAGTGAATTTTAGTAAGTAACGACTCGGCATTGCACGAAAATGGGTTTTATCATAATTGATTGTTAATAATTTATACTAAAAATTATCAATAAGTTTATAAAATATGTTTTACGCAGTTTTCAATTCCAAGAAGAGTGATTGTACAACACAACTGTATCATCAGCAAAACGAAATATTTTACCACTAGTATGAAGTTCAGGTTAAAAAGGATTGGTCCCAATACAGTTCCTTGAGGAACCTCATATTGCACTACATCTGTATTACTGTATTACTGTTTGCAAGATAAGACTGTATGAGATTAAATGGGACACTGTATAAGTGTATACAGCATAAACAAAACATGCTTCATTTAACTTTTTGGTCCATAGGTTAATTAATTTTCCAGTTTCACGCGAAAAGTACATTAAAAAATTGCACACCATTAAAGAAATTGCTGTTTACAATGGTTTTTCCGAAGAATTAATTATGAACGTAAGAAACATAGATTAAGAAAGCAGATTTAAAATGTACCAACGTGAGGAAATTGTATTAACAATAATAGTTTATTGACCAACAGAACGCATCCATTTACAGGTCAACTTAAATATATATAGAACATACAAAGCATTGTGCATTAATAACAAAAGAAAATTGAGAGATAAAAAAAAAGAAAAGTGAAATTTCAAAAAAAAAAAAGTTAATAACTGCCCCTGAATACATTTAAAGAAAAACAAATTATTAAAAAAAAATCATATTAAGTAATCGTATGGTGAAGTATGAGTAATACATTTAAATCTGTTACACAAGAAACCGTAGTTGGAATTGTGCCTTGTAACAGTCGTAGGCTTTGCTCGATGAACCATAGCTATAAACCGCAATATTGTCTTATTTCTGGGACAGTTATTCGCAAGAATAGGAATGGTAGGCGTGTAAGTTATCTATAAAATCTTCCAAATAGAAATAATAAAATGGTAACTAGTGAAATAATTGGACTCCAGATCTTTTGATAAGCTATCTACAAAATTTTAATGTAGTGTGTGATTGTAGGTCAAACATCAACTTATCGTCAAGATGCGGATGGAAGGTTTCATTGTATGAAATGTAGCTCAACGTATAAACACAAGCATCATCTCACCAGTCATTTAAAATATGAGTGTGGTATTGCTCCAAAATTTACGTGCGACGTATGTGGTCACAAATTCAAGATACTCAGATTTCTTAAACATCATCTCATAGTGAAGCACGGTATTAAGTAAAAATAATGAAGATGGATTTTGATTACATTTAAATTTTCAGGGATGTATTATTTTGTACAAGATTAAAAATTGTCTATTTACTGACTAGTTCACTTGTTGTAGACATAAAACATAAGTCACGAGTATAACATAATAAACGATGTCAAATTGACATAATTATGCACTTGGTCGTTGTTTATGAATGCTATACTGGATTATTAGGTGGGGTGGGGGGCGGGGGGAAGGTTATGATCCTTTATTTAATACAGTTATTTTATTTACCTAATATATGATTTATGGGTATTTAATTTACACAGTCATTTTAGGTCACACTTTATCGTATGTTCGAGATGGTCAAGGAAGATATAGTTGTACGAAATGCACCTCTTCGTATAAACATAAAAAACACCTTAACAGCCATGTCAAGTACGAGTGTGGTATTGAACCTAAATATAGTTGCCACATATGCAGTCATAAGTTTAAGGTACTTAGGTATCTTAAACATCATCTAATCATCAAGCATCGCATTAAGTAAATTGACACACAGGAATTATTTATTATATTTTTAACGTGCTTTGTGTGTTTTGCTAGTGACACGTAATTCAAATTATTTAATAGTCTATTATATTATAAATCTGTTGTAAATATCCTTGTAATAAATTTACATGAAAAAGATATCATTTCATTATTAATATTATTGAGTTGACGATTGAAGTGAGCAGACGTCTGTCGTAAAGTACGGGTTTTAAAAGTGGTTCAAAATCTAACGTTATTATAATACAAGATTACGCTATGGGTTTACAATTTTCCATTGTGCTAATACTCAGTTGAACGAAATTTTGTTTAATAAACTCCATTTTGGAGTGAATATAAAAAGTTTCATTATCTTAAAACTACAGCGTTCCTTTATTTTTCTACATCGTCACCAAACAGATTCCGATAATTATCATACAGACTTGACAGTTTTTGAAAGACCCTCTGCCGCCTCTGCGTATAAATCTGCCGCATGTAGCCAACCTAATTTGAATATGTGAATGTGAAATTTATGATTTATGATTTTGGAAAGGGCTCTTTTCAGATTGATTACAACTTATAATCAGTATAGGTATAGTTGGAGAATCTCCTCGTCTTCTTTCTTCAAGACTAAGTGATTCTTTCGGTACTTTTTGTTTGAAATCGTGTCCTCACTATTTAACACAATGTCTATATAAGTTACTCATGCAATATGACTTGATTTAGCGCACCCTGTTCTGTTCCCCTGTAAGCGTAATATACAGCATAATTATAACAGTTCGGCTTTCCTACATTTTAGCTTGCTGATTAAAAAAAGTTGATTGTGGACAAAGTACCAGTACAGATGACTCAGCTCTGTTCGCATGCCCTCTCCCCGGATCTCCCGATCTAACGCCTTGTGATTTATTCCTTTGATGGTATGTTAAGGACCATGTTTATGTACCCGACTTCCAAGAATACTTGAACTTGGGAGACGCACCAGTACTGCTGTGCTAACAATTTACTGTTTAGAGAATCTAACTAATTCTTTTTCAGCGCTTGATTTTCAATGTGCTCCTCTTGTATCCGAAAAGGAGGCGGTGTGTGATCGTTGCAAAAAAGTATATAAAAACACGCAATCTCTCGGTGCACACCAAAGATTAGATTGTGGGAAGGGTCGATTAATCGAGTGTTCGACTTGTACATACAGATGCAAAAGAAGATATGATTTAAAGAGACACTGTTTAACCAAGCATAATGAGATACTGAAGTAATTAGAGCAAATTTATAATGCAAGCTGAAAAAGAAAATACGATACCTTTAGTAATAATATCTAATTACAAATTGACCATGATTGTAATAATTTACAACAGAATTATATTATTTTGAAGAAAATACAAACTATTGTTCGTTTTTCGACATACATTTCTTGTTTTTGTTATGTAGCACATTCAATTTTTTTAATATCTAATTTGGTCTCTTTTTAGACTCTTCTTTCGGATCTAACTTCGAAGATCTAAAAAACAGCAAGCCTACCTGCCCTCGTTGTGGAAAACTCTACAAAAATGCGCGAAGTTTGAGTGCTCATTTACATTTGGATTGTGGAAAAGAAAGGTTGTTTTCTTGCGCAATTTGTTCGTATAAATTCAAACGAAAGTACGATTTGAAAACCCATATCTTATATAAACATAATCTGCCACAGTGACATGCATATTAGTACATTAAATTATTTTTAATTTATGTGTAGTTAACAGTATAATAAAATGACATAGGTACCTTAACATATTATATGCTTTTCACATCTGGTGGATAATCCTACATAGTGCGTTTATTTGCATTTTTTTTTGTTAATACAGTTCAAACCTGTAGTATCTGCAATACATTTGCCATTTATATCTCTGTTTAGACGATCAAATTTCTAGGGGCAATTTAAATGTATTTTTACAAGACAGAGCGCTTATTCTGTATTTTTATATCTATATTATGCTATTAGATTAAATGTTAGGTGGAATTGTTTTGAAACATGCTGAAGTTTGCGTATAGAAATGTTGGCATAAAATGTCCTGCCGAATTTTTACATGAAAACTTTACAAATGCGCACTATTCTTACTGCATAATATTGTAAACCATCTTCAGAATACTTGATAATCGCTTTTTGTAATGTATTGCTACATACAGGTTGTAAAAACGGTTTACACACCATAGGGTTTTCAATGATAATTTTTTTATAGTGAAATATTTTTCCCCCTAATTATTTTACAGCAAAGTTATAATTAAATTTTTTGTAGATTGTAAAATTTTGCGTCTATTCATGTGCCCCTTTGTTATCTTTTGTTGTGGGACATCGGAGAAGTTTCGGAAATTATATAATATAATTATAATTATTGAAACAAAAATTATATTTTTACGCAAATACTAAATTTATTTATTTTTTTCCGGTTTCCCGAATTGAAAAATAATACATGAGGACATGAGCAGACGCAGAATTTTTCAAGTTACAAGAAATCTATATTTACAACTTTGTTCTCAATGAATTAGGGGAGCAAATATTTCGATATAAAGGGATTAGCATTGAAACCACTATGGTGCGTAAACCGGTTCTTACACTCTGTATAATTTACATGTAAAGTACGTGTAATAATATGGCCTTGGACGAAGAAGACCACAGTGAAGCATAATTAGTCCGCATAATATATTTTGGAAAATAATAAATTAAGACAGCAACAACATTAATCTATAGTATGAAAGCATTTCCAGCAATATATTACATACGCTATCAAGCTTATTATAATTTGAAAATATGAACCGGTAACGAATTTATTTCATTGCATCTTCTGTTTTAGATTCTTTATATTACATTGATGCCAGCGGCCGGTTTCTTTGTTGTAAATGCGGTTCTTCATATAAGCGAAAGGCTACTGCCTTGGCGCATGCAAGGAAAGAATGTGGCGATTATCCAAAGTTTGAATGTAACGTTTGCCATCGAACTTTTAGGAAAAAAGGAAGTCTGTACACTCACGTTAAATACCAATGTGGAGGTGATCCTCAGTTTTCCTGTTTTATGGCGGGTTGTCAATACAAAGCTAAAACAAAAGGGTGTCTAAAACGACACTTATTATTGAAACATGCTGCTAGATTGTCAAATTAAATTGAATCGTTTATGTGCTTTTTTTACTCAAAGCGTACTGTTTCCCCCTAATTTGCAGTTTTTTTAATAAAATGGTCAGATAAGTAAATATGTTGTAAAATTTGTGTGTTAACATTGTGAAAGCATATTCCATAGTTTAAATCAATTAAAAATACGCATACGACGATTGCTATTGTGATTTCCATGCACCTTGGAAATGATATGTGACATGTAATTACATAACATTTCTAAATTCCAATTGTTTCAGATAATTTGTTTCCCAAAAGTCGAGAACCACGTCTTCGTAATATCGTAATGGCCAACGAAGAAGGGAGATACGCTTGTGTGAAATGTGGCACATCTTATAAAAATAAATCACATTTATCCCGCCACTTTCATCACGAATGTGGGGTATCCTTTAGTTTTCAATGTAACATATGTCAAAGAGGTTTTAAACGTCGAGAATATCTTAAAAAACATCTTGAAACCCACACAAATTCATGCGACAATATATTTGTTTTGTAATTTTTATTGTAAAAATAAATGCATAAACCTAGAAACATTTTCATTTTTTTTTAATAGGTGAGTATGAATTCGTTTTTGCATATAATGCAATCTTAAAATGAGATTAGAAACATACTGTATAAGTGGTACGTGCTGAACAATGTTGTTGTAGTTGTCAGTGTTACATGTAATGTAACAAGTAATGTTTTGATATGAATAATTGTTACAGAAATGGCATCCACTTCCATTCCTATTACAAGTGTGTTAGAATGGAAATAATATTGTTTCTCCCCTGTCCTTACTTATAGTTATGCAACAATTATGCTTAATACATTCTTTTTAGGTGACCAATACGTATGGGACGCGTACTCCTCGCAAAAGCGGTTGTATGAATGTGGAGCTTGTAATCGAAAGTATAATCGAAAAGACACGCTTTCACGTCACGTTAAATCAGAATGCGGACAAGAACGGAAGTATCAGTGCAAACATTGCCTGTTCAAATTTAAAAGAAAGGAACATTTAAAACGCCACCAGCGAAAAATTGAAATTAATGGAATGATCATTGAAACTTGCCCAAGTGTCTTTAAACATGCTGTACTAACTCATGCTAATATTCAGTAGGGTCTGAATCGAAATAAATGTCTTGTGTGTTATTTTCGGTTTTTCACCCCCGCCTCCCACTTGCTTTTGAACGTTAATTTAAAGCGTAAATATTTTTTCTATTCGTAATCAATGGACTATTGACTACGTGTCAAATCACCGCAGCTTTTATCTATTGACAGATTTACGTTAGTTAATAATTTCATGGCAAAAACAAAAGTTGCACAATTTTTAAAACCAATTTTGCTTATAAGGTTAAGGTACTGTTGGAAATTTACACATAGTTTCAATCCTTTTTTAGAATCTACAAATCCATCTGAGTCTAAGGATTTTACATGCAACCAGTGTTTAAAGAAATATAAAAACCTGGCATCACTAACGGCTCACAAGAACTTGGATTGTGGAAAAGAACGAAATTTTAAATGCACTATGTGTCCATATAAGGCAAAAAGAAAATTTACAATTAAATCTCATATGGTTTTTATGCATGGTGCTTTATAGGTGGATCCATACAAGTTTGCTTGTTTTAAGAATCTAACAGACAAACATATATCAAATAACGGATAACTGACACTGTGAGAAAGTACATATGTTAAGTACGATACAATTTTACAGAAATTGGTACGTATAAAAAGATTTATGGCCAAACATGGAAGAAATCTTTTTCATATGTAAGTAGACTATTATGTAAATATGTAAAATTATAAATGCTAAACATTTTTGTACGCTTCATAAACCAATAAAATAAGCAACAGTAACAATCCTTTTTTAATGCAATTTTGTTTTCAAAATGTTGGTACTATTTTTAACAATTAGAATAAGTAGTACTATTTTCGTTTTACAGATGTATTATACTTTGTAGTTGTTAATATAGTTTACAAATAAATGGTAAAACGGCGTTCTATATCGTAACCCGCTTTCGAGTGAAAATAGTAACACTTTAGTGAAAAACTATAAAACAAATAAAAATCTGTGCTCATAATTGAGACAAAGGAAAAACCAATGAGGCTGTTGCTGGCAGCAATAATATCACTTCAAAACGCGGTATTAAAGCAACCATAAATGCTATCAGCCATCGCTCTGTGTCTTTGTGCCGGTGTAACGGGCGGTCAAAAATGAGTTGCTGTCGAGTCGCCTTTGGAGTACGCTACGATTTCCTTAGACCATATAGTACATGGACTGCTATTAGCGCTATGCTTTCAATACAAAATGGGTGGTCACGGATAGAGGGCACTGTAGTCGTGGGTATGTGAATCTCAGGGTAAAATAAAGTCGTATGAACACCACTTGGATGGCGTAAAGAGTAGCTTTTATAGTAACCGCGTAGTACGGGAAACTTTAAATACTCTTGATTTTCTTCTATACGTCCACAAATAAGAACAGGTTTGCTTTTTTTTTGCCATATCTAGACGATTAATGAATTGACATTTGTTAATTTATAGGTTGACAGTCTCAAATCGTGTCTCATCGGACAATTTCGGACAGACTCGTTTACCCTGAAACTCACATACCCAGGCGATGTCCTTGACCATATTTTAGTTACAATTAGCAGTCCATGTATACTATATGGTCTAAGACGATTTCCCATGTAAACAATAATTCCAAAGGTGACTCGACAGCAACTCATTTTTGATCGCGTAGTATAAAATTTTTTTAAAAATATATTTATTAGCAATCAGAATTGACATTCTATGGGCTAATATGATAACATGGGACCTTAAAACTAGACAGTCCTGGATGGCGGGATGGGAACTCTTCCAGCGAGGAGTTCACCTACTTCTTATTTGTGATCAATGGCCAACGTCGTTGTAGTCTTCTGGAGTCGTGTTGTAGTAAAAGTGGTTGTGTTCATATTTAATCACTTTAGCACTTCTGACACTTACGGAAGTCAAAGTTTGTAAAGGAAGTTATTGTCCGCTTTTTTCTGGGAGCGCACAAAATATAACATTTTAGATACCGCAATAAGTTACATCTTTGTGTTGAAAGTACGTAACCAAAGTTGGGTGCAATTCGCGTCCTAATAAGGAAATTATCGTAACGACGTTCAAATCAAAGATTAAATCCGAGTTTCGAGTATTGCGATAGAATTGAAGAACTTAATCCGAGGGTCGATTACTTAAAGAAAATACGCGACGCAGAATAAACCTTCTTTCTATTACAACGCGCTATAAAAAACCGGTGCCGACAAGTTCCTCGAATGCAATTGCTCGAAATCAATTGCTCGAAATCATTTGCTCGAAAATCAATTGCTCGAAAGTAAATTTTCTCAAATGACAAATTCCTCGAACGGCAATTGCTCGAAAACGGTTTGCGCGAATTACTTAAAGCTCGACTTAAATTTATGCATGCATGAACAAGCCAAAGGTTTTCCATACGTTTTGCCTATACTATGCTTATACCTAAAGAGATGTATACTTCACATCCGTTCAGTAGTGTGGCCATGATAATGAAAATAACCTGAAAAGTCAAAAGTTTTCTTATATTTAGTTTTATGCCTAACAACATATTGTTGATTTGGGTCCTTGGTTTAAAAAAAAACAAGGGTCCATATTGGTGTCATTCATTATGTGTATTTTAAGACGTATGCAGCATAATAAGGTTTTCTTGGAGAAAGGAAGTCATGATCAGTTAAATGTAATTAATGATTATTCATCTTCTTACGAATGACTTCATTATGTTATTTTGCATTAGGGTTTTCATTAGAGTGTATAATAATTACTCCCTAATTATCCTTAGGTTAATGAGATGGTGGTTATTAGAAATGATGGTTATTCCAAAAACGAATAACTCAGTGGAGGATGCCTTCGAGCTTTCCAATATTCCTATATTTATCAATATAAGCATTGGTTGTTTGTGGGTTTTCTTATATTTACAAATCAGTGATTCGAGTTAAGGCTATTTCACAACTTTATCTTTCGAGCAAAAGATATTCGAAGAATTGCTGTTCGAGCAACTTACATTTCGAGCAAAATTTTATTCGTGTAACTTACTTTCAAGCAATTGATCTCGAGCAATTGGCTTTCGAGCAATTTACCTAGAACCATAAAAAACACTTACTTAGTTGCGAATGAAGAATAAATCGATCGTCTCGTAGCGTATCAAATAACGCGAACAATTTACGGTCGACAGGCTAAAAATAAACGCGTTCGCATTAATTTAAAATAAATGTACCACGAACAAATCAAAACCTTTCCTTTTCTGTCAAAAACCAATAAGATTTACAGTGTTAATAATAAACAATAATATGTATAACAATTGGACAAACAAAGTGTGTATTACATCAACTATAGCCTAGAAGTATAAAAGTGTATAAACTCTTGAACCGAATAAAAAGCATTTTTCTGGAGAACAGTTTTGATGAGAAATGTAAATTGTTTGATATCACAGTTTGTCAGGTCCACGGGTAGTAAATTATACAATTTAGCTGCCATATAATAGGGTGATTTTTTATAATACTCATAATGGTGTTTGTGAGTTAATATTTTGTGTTTTCCTCTTGTGTTATAATTGTGTGTACTTCCTACTCTACGTGCGAGCGCATGTAGATTAATAATTTTAAGATGTATATACAGGGGAGAGGTAAAATATTAAATTTTTTTAATGTGTCTCTACAAGTTTGTAAGTAATGCAGATTGAATATCAATCTGATTACACGTTTTTGTAAAACAAATATCCTATTTACTTCGGTACTTGCACCCCAACACATAATGTTGTAACTTAACTGGGAATACACTACTGCGTAATACACTTCAATGTGTGTGGTGTCAAATTGGTTCCTAATGCAAGATATTAGGTAGTATGCCTTGTTTAGTTTGCTACGAACGTGATCCAGATGAGAGTTCCAGGAGAGGTTATCGTCTATTTTGTGTGTTGTTCTTGTTTTGATAGTATTCAATAAATTTTGCGCTAGTTACAAAGTTGCACACAGTGACGAAAGTTCCTGGTCAGTAAGAACATTAAAACAACCCCCAACGGATCGATATCTTAAAAATTTTCCACGGAATCTCCAATTGCAAGGAGATTCTAAAAGGTGCGATTCCACGATGCGATTTTTGTATCATGATACAAAAATCTCTGCAGACATCAAATTTACAGTGGAAACGATAACGAGACACACAAGATGCCCGAGAAATGTCTCATGATACATTGTCTCACGCAATTTTATTTTGTCAATAGTCTCAATGTCTAGACGTGATATATCACTTCACTCGTCGGAGAGTGTTGTATCATCAGCAGTATGTGAGAGTTTTATTCTGCAATAGGTATCTCGTGTCTGTATTAGTAGGTTTTCTGTTTTCTGAGGTTGATATTGGTCAGCCAAAAATCGAAGCTTTTATTTTAAAGAATAAAAATTCCCATTAAACATAATTTTTCACAAAATGCAAGACAATATTCCAGATATTGAGAGCCTCTCTGTTTTTCATTGGTTGTGCGGTTCAATTTGTAGAAGTCGAAAGTTGATGTAATTTTCATTCTTTGTTTTTCCGATTGCGATTTTGTAATAATGCTATTCTTTCTAGACATCTGGAAAATTCGAAAGTATCGAGGAAAATTTCAAATTAATGCTTATGGACGATATCCATGTCCTAGGTGTAATTCATCGTATAAACAGAAAACGCATCTAACGAGACACATAAATTTTGAATGTGGAGTGGAACCCAGATTTCATTGCGAATTTTGCGGAAGAAAGTTTAAGCAGCGCAGCAACTACCGTACACATATGAAATTAATACATTTAACAGATTATTAATTCAGTGACAAACTGAATAAGAATGCTTCTGTTTCTAATTACTTTCTCTATTATTGATAACGGGCAAAAGTATTTTTTTTTGGCAGACAAGAACGTATTTTTGAAGCCTAAAGAACTTTTTTTTGTATTACTGATGATGTTATCAATTATTGCTTTATTGTCTAAATTGCATCTGTTACTTAAATGTGGCGTGTATACTTAAAGGATTTCTTACAATAAATTTTTCCTGTCGCTAATTGATTTTTTTGCGTAGAATTTTAATTTAGAAAGATATCAAATGTTCTCAAGACTGAATAAGAACATTTTTTACAAATCATAATCAGAAATTAGTTTTTAATAATTCGAAAAGAAATGTCACTGCAGCTCTTGGCTGTTAATTTATATACTCGAATGGTCAATTTAGTTTAACTCTTCTTAGAATATTATTTAAAAAATCCTGACTGGTCTTTATTTTAGGACTCGAAGTTAATTATGAATGTTCGGGTTGCTGGAAGATATACAAGCATCAGGGGAATTTGAACAGACATCTTAAGTACGAATGTGGAAAGCGAGCTTTATTGCAATGTCCTTTTTGTAATTACAGATGTCACCGTAAAGATGTACTGAGAGCTCATATTAAGTGTTCTAAGAAGCATCAACATCTAAATATCAACTCAATTGACGTCTAAGAGGCATACCTATTGTGATTTTGCGAATAATGTACTAAATTAGTAAAAGTAGCAAGTAACGTTTTTGTCCTTATTATATGTTATTATATAAGTACACAGTTAATTTATAATGTGAATAATAAGAAAAATAATCTGATGGCGCAAGGAGAGTTTACGAAAGAAATGCGTTTCGAATTTACTACGATAAAGTCAATGGCCAATTACGTCTCGTTAATCACCGATACAAGGTGGCGCATCAAAACCGAGACATATCTACTTTATTATATTTAAAAGTAACATTTTACAAAAGAAAATGGACCCGTAACATTTGAGTTGATTTACGTTTTCATCCATTTGCGCCATGTCGCAAACTCTATCATTTCATAACATAGTCGGACAAGTCAACTTAAATATAAACGATAATTGTACGTTTATTGAATTACTTTATACCTTTATTATTATTTTAACATTTTTCAATATAGTTTCCTGCGTGGTCTACACTTTTTTGCCACCGGTTTGGAGGTTCGTTCAGCTTTAACTCAACTGCGCCACACGGGCCGGCTCCAGTATTCCCAGGTCATAGAAAGTTTGAGAGCGAGTTGGAAGCCAATTGCGTACGTGCTCCTCGACGTCTTCATTGCTCAAAACTCGGAACCAAACCTATTCCCTCACTCCTCGTAAACCAAGCATCTACTCCACACATCAAAATCTAGCTAAGAACTGCATTCTAAAGAAGAATATATAACAGTAGGTTTTGCTTGGCGCTGCTTTTAACGAAACCCGCCGTACAAACAGTGTTGGTAAGAATAAAAGCATGAAAAGGGTTCAAGCAGTAAGTTCGTTCTGGGCAAAACAAAATAATCTTCGTGTCGCATAGTTGAGCGCCACCCAATTTCTAGTGTAAAATATCCACTCACCCAGTCACCCTGCATAAAATTCGGAAAATGCAGGATGCACAATAACCACAAATGCAAAATAATGGTAGTATATTGCTGGTTGCTCCCACAAAATTCCAGAATGAATATATAAAGTTGAAATTACAAGTTCCAAAATGTTTGCCCCAACTACCCTGTTTCTTAATGATCGTTTAAATTGATAAATGAAGTACACATATAAATAGCAAAAATTGTTACGTTACTCTCGGTCAAAAATAGTAACGAGATTATCTTAGCGCAAGGATTGATAACACAGAAGGAATAAATATCGCCTACCTTGAGTAGTATTCCGGAGGTATCGAAGAAAAGAGCGCTCGTTTCAAATCGTAACCATCCCTGCAATAAAATAATACAAAATGTCCAAACCACAGGGTTCGAAGTAAATGAATGAGCGTCTGAAGGACCTACGAAGCTTGCGATAAGCCTTGATCTCGCTATCTGCGACTCTGAAGGAGTTTCACAGCCGACCCAACAATACTTCATACTCACGGTTAAATAAAAAGGCATTTTCGATCATGTCGAAACAGTATTCTATCAGTCGATTTCCAAATCAGCTCTAAGGTGCAGTTGTCAAATGGATTCCCCCTTGTCGACTTCCTATATTACTCCGGCTTCCCCGTAGTGTGACTCAACTCCAAAGTGGTCCTAACCCAGGTCAAGGTAGACAGCGGAATTAGGTCTCGCACAGGTGATAAGATAGCTCAAGATGGTTGCCAACAAGGAATTTCCAATCAACAGGTGAAACCCCAAGAAGGGCTCTCTAAAATTAAGTTCAAGAGGGTTTTAAAACTAAACCATTTTCGTCCACAAATTCTCCGTCCCACGTCTTGCAATTCCAAGAAAAAGAAGAACTATAAATATTAACAAAACCCCAATAAGGTAAACTGCTGCAGACTTACTTCGTCTCGCAATTAAGGGTGTAATTGCCAAAGGTTTAATGATAATTGGTGGCAAACGTTCACTCGGCGCAGTCAGAATCAAAAAGGAACGTGAAAAATTTCGGATCGATAAAAATTGACATCCGAACCGGCGCCGTAAGATGCTGCTCTCTGGCGGAAACTATTCCAACGCACATAGGTAGAAATATATATGTTTTGCGCGATCGGTCATTTCTGACTATTTACCATGTGTGTTTCCATGACAGTAAGTGGAATTTACCAGTTGCTATGATTACGACGACGCCAAAATTACTTACCGATCTGAAAACAGAACAGCAAAAATACTTACCGACGCCTTTTTAAAAACAATCAGTTCAATGTTAACAGTCTTACATTACATTTAATCTTTAATTTAATCTTCGACATACCATTCGGCCACCGGCAAATACCTGGCTCATAAAGTCATAAAGGAAGTGCAAAGCTAGCAAACTACATCAGACACATGCACAATTTTATGAAATTATTAATTTCAATTTTGACAAATAAACTGGTTACCTAGTGATGTACACCATACCACTTCGATCATTTCGATTTATTCTGCTCGTTAATTTCTTAGTGCATATTTATATTGGTTGAATAATTTTAATTTCGATCGCGCAAAAAATGTTATAAGCACGTCGAACGTTAAGGGTTACCGTTCTCAGACAATAATTGGAGTCGTCGCTTCGCTCCTCCTCCAAACAATTGTTTTCGTAAAAATCCCTTACCGTTCTCCATACTTAATATACTATACCGTAAAATCCCGATTTCAGTTTCTTAAAACCCGATCATTCCTAAGAAAAAACTAGTTTTAACTATCCCATTTATGAATTCTAGATTTAGCTAGTTAAAAAACAGAATTAACGAATATTCCATGTTGATTCTGTTTGACTAAACATATTTTACTTAAAACTAGACTTACTAAGTCGCTCAGTAAATTTAGGTTTCACTTCATATTTTAGTTATACGGGTTTTTTTAAGGTTTGCCAATAATTTTCCACACGTAGTTATTTTTTTTTTTGAGTGGATCCATCGTTCCTCGAAATGGGGGTTGAAATATATTATGTTATCAAAAATCTCTAAACCTTCCCCATATAGTTTTATTCGTTGAAGTTTTTAAAAAAAATCAATCATTTCGAGACATGCCGTCTGCATGATCTCGAATTTAAACTTTACTTAAATAATTTAAATATGTAGTCATCTTAATAGTTTCAATACTTTTATAAGTTTATTTTTTCCCCCCGTTCTTTTGAAATGTGTTAATCCAACTTTCAACCTTTAATGTAAAAATTCAACCCTCCGGTTGGTTGTCTTAACAAGGCTTGATAAAATAATTCGTCTTGAAACTTAGGACAACCTTTCCGTTTTAACCACCCTTCAGGTTTTTTCACTTGGCTTCGGCCAGTTAATAATTAAAAAAACAACATGTTCGTCTTTTTCGTCTTCAACGTTTGTAATTTACCGTTTTCCTGTTAACTTTCACATCGCCTGATGATGGCAGTACGCCGAAACTATAGTCGCTGTTATTTTTAAAAACTTCAACGAATAAAACTATATGGGGAAGGTTTAGAGATTTTTTTGATAACATAACACACGTAGTTACTTGTGACTTACTTTTATTAGAACATAAAAAGGTACTGTGTACAAAATACAATGCTATTTAATGCATAAACTTAATTTGACAAAAAAAAAGGAAATAAAAGGTATTGCGTATACAATAAAGAACATGATATTGTAAAAAGTTGCATAGTTTTCCCTTCTTCTTGCAGAAGCATCTGTTAGTGTTGCAGGTTTTCTTGTATACGCAACGTGCAAATCCTTGGCCTTCCCCTAAGGCAGCATGTCTAGCAGCAGTTCTTAAAGAAATGCTTTCTTCGGGCACCTTTTCTGACGTTAAAAACTTTTCTTTCGAAACGTCGAATTCTGATCTGGAAAAATAAGGATAAGATGTGGAAGTACCTACATTGGAATTAAAATTTAATAATTCTGCGAAAAAGTATGTGGTGCTTGTCCTACCATCTATTTAAAAGATTTTAAAAATTTATCAGAACGTACCTGCAATATAATTTTTCCAATATTCCATGTTTGGTTCCAATTTTGTGCAGGCCTTCTTGGTTTTTTTCAAGCACGACTCCGATGATATTTCTTAGATCTGCCTTTGACCTATCGACATCTGGAATCGATATGAGTATGTTATCGCCTTTTTCCACAGGAGGATGAAGAGCATCAGAAACTAATTTCATTTTTTTAGCCTGTTTTTCCAAACCTTCATGTGCTTCTTTTCTAGCTAACAAAATTTGACGTTCTCCACTAGGAGCGGCGTCTTCAACATCAGAACTCATTGATTCGCTATTTCCTGAATTCAGCTGGTGAATAGCTTTCTGAAGGTCATATTTATCATTCAATTTTTTAATAACTTCTTATGGTAAACTCGAAGTCGTGAGCCCTACTCTAGGCTCAATGCCAAACATAGCCCGATATGGTGACTGTTTTATACCAGAATGGAGGGCTCTATTTTTCATAAATTGTACAAACGAAAGGCCTTTTGACCAGTTTGTTGTGTTGTTGTCTTGCATCCAGCCTGCTAACATTTTCTCAATGTCTTGGTTAGCTCGCTTCACTGACCCTTGACTTTGGCTATGCCTTGGCTTCCCATGAACCAACTTTACCTCAGGTCAGTATGACACCACCTCGTTGATAACTGCATTAACGAACTCTCTGCCATTATCTGAGTGCAAAATACAGGGGCGCCAAAAGTCAGAAATATGTCTGTTAATTGATAGGCAACTTCCTCCGCCCTCTTGCTTTGCAGTGACCTTAGCAAAACAAATTTCGTTAAGTGATCCTGGTACACCATAATATACTTGAACCCGTGATCCTCTTGTGACTGCATGTCTATTAAATCTACCTGGCAGCGGCTGTTCATTTCCGAATGCAGTATAGGTTTGGAAACGAGACCCCTCTTCTTCTTACTCTTCTTACGCTGGCAGGTTTCACACATTGATATAAAAATATTTACCATATCAATAGTTATATTTGCATATATTCTGGAAGTTTCAGTCCTCAACCTATCTCGACCTCCATGTCCAATAGCAACGTGCGCTGCTTCAATAATGTCAAAAATTTCTTCAGCAGGTAGATAATATTTAATAGGTTCATTTCTGGAAGACAATTTTTTTGTATCGCCAACCTCAATAATTCTAAATCGCTTCATTCTTCTATTTTGTATCGGTGTTTTCTTTGCAGCCAATTCCGCTTCTTGCACTTCGGCGATCAATTTATTGTACATAACATTGTAGTGATTTTCTTTCTTCTCGGTCTCTTCTTTTGGTAAAATCTTTTCCAAAAATCGCTCTTTCCATGTTCTTACATACATCTCTCGTCTCCAACTGGTTTTCATCAATATCACTCATATTAATAATTAGTAGTGTAGTGCACTAAGAACAAAAATTAATTCACTCTTACTGTCTAAAAAATCGGAATATAAACAATAACGTAGCAAAAGCAAAGCACTCATTACACGAACTGACTACAATAAGAACTGTCGTTACGCTAAGATCAGTCCATTACATCACACCACCTTTCTATCGGCCAATAGGAGAATACATTCCCGTCGGCGCTTCGGTTCCTGTCGTCTTCACTCTTGCAAAGCGAAACATAACCGTAAATCTCGTTGTATACCAGTTTTAACTTATGTGCCTCAGTAAAAACTAGTTTTAACTAGCAAAACCTGCTTTAAATTAAACACATTTGGAATTTTTAGTTTTTACTATGATTTTTAGACAATTCTAGTTTTACCTAGTCAAAATTAGAATTGACTAAAGGGGATAGTTAAAATTAGTTTTTCCTAGGAATATCGGGTTTTAACTGAAATCGGGTTTTTACGGTCAAATATACAGGGAGTACCAAATGTATAATACAGACTTATGCAATGTAAAAATGTTTTCCGCAATTGACACATTTGGAATTGAAGTTCGTGCATTTATAATTTTCATTATCACCTTTATTATACATGTCTGGTGCATAAACATCTCCACCTTTTTTTAATGGCTTAATATCTTTTAGGTTATAAAGCTCGTGTAGTAGCGCGATGGCGGTTTAAGACTCGGACTCTAACTTCGCAGGTTGTGAGTTCGAATCCCACAACTTGCCAGTTTTTAGTGGTACAGAACATCTCCTGACTACCATGCTTCGGAGAGCATGTAAAGCTGGCGGTTCCAGCAGTCATACCGCGACCTGAAAAAGTCTGTACCTAGGGAGTGCCACCCATACGATACGATACGTAAACTTTCTAAATAATAAGCGTCGTAACATGCGTGTAGTACTATCACGAGCGATGTGCCATAAATTTAGATTCGATTTAACAAAACCCTTGCGCACTGTTAAGTAAGTACCGTATCGACAGTATCCGCGCCTTTTCCTAAATCTACCGATTGCAGTCGAGTACGGGACAATCATCACTTGATGCGACACCAATTGTCGTCTTTTCTGCTCGACTAACCAGTAGCTTCATACCCATACAAAACAAGCATTTCCAATGCTAATATTATGTGTAAAATGTGGCGATTACAAATAACTATGGATAAAGGCACAGGTAAGCTACGCGCCTGTAAGTATTATCCGAACTTTTACTATTTCTGCCCCTCCCATTATTACAGTTTCTCTTTGTATGGACAAATATATATGGCATTGTTGTACAGGTTTTATTTAGCTAAAAGATATTGTTTGGCTGTTAAAAGGTTGCATTTGCGGAGAGAAATTTTTATGATCCTCGCGTATGGCTAGCAGTATTGTGGTTTAACTGACATTCATTGTAGGTCATTATTTCATAATCAGCGCCAATGGGTACCCCTGTATGAATTGTGGACGAAAATATAAATATAAAAAGTCGTTACGTCTTCACCTGAAGAAGGAGTGCGGTAAAGATCCGTCATACTTTTGCCATAATTGTTCCTACAAGAGTAAGCATAAAGGAAATTTAAAGAAGCATTTAATTAGGATGCACGGAATGACTGAGAACTTTAAGGAAATTGCAAACTATACGTCTACGTTATTTTAAGTTTTATTCATTTTTCTTATGCAATTTATAATAGATTTAGCATACTGTAACCTGTACCTTGTCAATAATAAGACTTGAGATGTTAATTATAGAAAATGTAAAAAGTTATTTTCATTCAATGTTATTAGTTAGAGTCTACACCAACATTACACGAATCGGCCTACAAAGTAGTAAACGTTGTTTCATTAGTGCAAATGATTCCACTTTTTGTACTTCTTCTTTTGCTTACTTTGGTTGTTTAAAAAGTTGAACGGTAGGTAGTTTTGTGCTCAAGTTTTGGCACTATTTATCAGTTATTAATTAGTTCTTAATAATACGATTACGTAATTATTTCTGTAATTACAGTGCCAAATCCAGGTATATAATGTACAATGAGCGTATTTATTCTGCGTGCTAGTATCGTGCACGCATTTTGTTTCAATTTGTTTTATTTTTTATAAAACCTAATATCATTCATATGTGCTAATTTGGGAGATTGATACGTGTTTTTTAGATTCTCAAGTGATATTTCCGTGCAGGCAGTGCGGAAGAAACTATCACACAAAGAGTAACTTAGGTCGACACATAACTTACGAATGTGGAGGAAAAAAACAGTTTCAATGTTCATGGTGTGTATATCAATGTAAAAGAAGTGACACTTTGAAGAGGCATTACCTGACAGTGCATCGAGACGAGTGGTTAAATTATGTACATAACAAATAAAGGAAGAATTCATTTATTGTGCAGTCCTTTTGTGCCTCTAAACATAGCATTTTGTAGTATTTATTTCTAATTAAGCACTGAGTAATTCATTCAAATACTTATGTGATAATAACGAATATTTAAAAGGAATTGGAAGTTTGGAAAACAATTTCATTCTCTATTGATAATTCTTGGCTTAGTTTTTTTAAAATATAGTTTTTAGTAGTACATCGTTTGTATCACTTCTCTTTTTTTCTTATTAATGTTGTTTTTAAAGAACCGACATAAGCCAAATATTATTTATTATTTGTTAGGCAATCAATTCTGATAGGATGGTCATCGTCGGGCTGAGCTAAATTGTCGAAATCGATTGTCTTAGAAATAATAAATTTCTTATACAGTTATACGCCGATTCTTTTATAACGTTTCAAGAAACATCATCGATAAGAACGGGCTTGGACTGGTCAGAAGGGGCTAGGTGGCAGTTTCTCCCTAGACCAAACGCTTTTGGGGGTCAATACCTTAATATGACTTAATATTTATATAGACACACCCTATACATTTATAACCGCCTCATGTTTTAGTAGATTATATTTTTCTTTTAGAATCTATTACAATATCTAAACAGAAGATTCGAAAAGAATTTTAAGAAGATTTTGAAGATATTTGAATATTTTAAGAAAATTGTTAAACGATTCTGAGAGGGCTTTAAAAAAGGCACTATTAGAATTCTAAGCAGTGATCCAGAGAAAATTCTAAGGAGACAGTAAAATGATTGATTAAGTGCTAATTCTGCTAAAATAATAAGAGGATTCTATAAACACTTTAAGTCATGTCACCAAATGACGACTCAGGTTATTTGAGTTACGAAACTGAGCGAATTTCCGAACTCCATCTTTTACGTACATCGACATCATTCATTCATATTCAGTTCCGAAACCCCATCTAATTCAGCAAGACGCGCAATCGAGTTGGGAAACGTAAACTATGGCATAGATCAAGGTTAGTAGAGAGAGTAGGTTGCCTCGTAACTTTAGAGAATCCGGAAGTTCCATTGGATTGGTGTTTAAATTTTCGTTGACTTTGACAGTTATATTTGAACTGTGTAAGTACTTAATTGTCAGACAGTGCTGAAGGCTCTATTACAAATACTTATTATAATTATTCGATTGAATAGTTACTGTTGGATACTTAAGTATCAATATAGGCTATTAGATGCCGGATGGAAATCTTTGTGGCGTTGTTATATGCAATAGCAGCTCCAATAAATCGAAAGCAAATGGATCGCAGATTCAGTTTTTTACTTTTCCAAAAGGTAATTCCTGTAATACAAAAAGAATGGGTTATGAAGTGCAATGGAAAGGGGAACCTTAACCCCGCATGCAATAGACTCTGCAGTCTGCATTTCCCGACCGAAGACTATGAAGATGAAATATAAGCTATTTTGAATAAAGAGCGTTTTCGCCAGCATGTTTCTTTTTATGAAATGCAGGAACTTTTCAGCACATCCACGTAAAGTACCATTTTGATCCATTTTGCATTTTTTGAACTTAATCTGTTGTTGCGTTAATAATTAATTTTTATGGGATTCTGGGTGACGTCATTCGCGTATTTTAATACTGAACGTTTATTGGCTGAAAGTTACGAGACAACCTACTTTTTCTATTAACCTTGGGCAGATAGGTAAAAGCCATGAGTTTGTAGGTGTTCGGATCTATTCGGCGAAGCGGTGCGCTGAATAAGGATGGGGTTGAGAAATACGCGAGAACATCGTACGTACATTAAAATTGCGCTATACTAACAACATACATTTTCTACTGTTTTTTTGTATTTATTTAAATATTTAAAGAAATGATCTTTGCAAAATTGAATTTTTTACTTAACTATGGTAAAATCAAAGTAACCCCCGGATGCATGGTTACTCTGATTTTACCATGATAATTTGACTTTCGAAGCAAGACTTTTAAGGTATTCGAAAGATGTTTAGGCTTGTAACATTCACTGAAACAAAGACCACAAATTTGTTTAGCAAAGGTTGTCCAGAAAGAGGAGTGCTTAACAAAAAAAAAATTTGGTGTATTTCTGGGAAAAATATCTTCGTTGACATCATAATAAACATTTTCCAAATTTCCTAGGAACAATCGTTTTGGCAGAAAATAGACTACCTCTTTTCATTTGAAGTTAGACACCTTGTGCAAGATGCTAACTCACGTACGAAAATTGCGTTTTCATCACGTGTAAATATTTATGACCGTGAAAACTTAAAAAATGTACGATCTCAATAGCTATACGGTTCTGTTGTTGATTTCCACGGAAATGTATATACGAATACACACTGAAGCATTACATTTAATTACAGGTGCAAGTGAAGAATGGATGAAACAATATCACTGTCATATATGCCAAAGGACGTACCGATGGAAACGAGGATTAATGCAGCATATTAGATACGAATGTGGCAAAGAACCTAAATTTGCGTGTTTTGTGTTAGGATGTCAGTACAAAGCCAAAAGGAAACAAACTTTAAAGATTCACTTACTAAATCGACATAAACTTTTGAACTGTGTAATTAATGGTACTGTACAATAGCTTTTAGTTTGAAAAGTATAAATATTTTATTAAATTTCTAATGGATTTTTATAAATCTATTTATGTTGTACGAGTATGCATATAACCGTGACAGAATTTATAGTACCTATACTTGGGTTATAAATTGTATAAAGTTGTCTCAATCTTAGGCATGATTGTGATTTTCTTTGGTTTAATTTCAAGGTACAGTTTATCACTCCAAGATAAATATCTATATCGTACTCTCACATTTCAACTATAAACGCCTTGTGCCGCCATTTTCGCTTTTATTTTATTTGGTTTTCTTCCTCTTCCTCATCTAAACTACTTAATAATTCACTATCAAACCTTTGTTATAAATTTCTTTTGCATAGGTAGTAAAGTTTTTATTTCTTTCAGAAAAGCAGCACGCTTTAGAAATGTTGATGATGGGGAAGAGGATAAATATGGAAAATCCTCATGTTTGCAAGAAATGTTATAAAAGGTACAAAAATTACAAAGATCTTAAAAGGCATCTCAAGGAATGCGGAACTCCTGCTGCTTTTTCTTGCGAAAATTGCTCGTATAAATCACATAGGAAATCTGATGTGAAAAAACATGCGTTGTATACCTGTAAAGGTATCAAAAAGACAGTTGCAAAGTAGTCATGGTATTATCAAAGAAAACGTACGGTTGTCATAAGTAATGTATTGCTTTATTTGCTTTTAACTTCGCCTTGATGATTAAAGTTTACTTGCATGGTAACTTTGTCGTTATTGATTAATATAAATTGCAATTTTATTACTCCCTGTTCTGTCATAAGAAAAAACTGAAAACGTGGTTATTTGTTTTAGAAAATCCGCTACACATTACACGGTTCATAATGGGAAAGAGGCAAAACATTCACAATCCACATGCTTGTTTGACGTGTTATAAAAGATATAAAAATTACAATGATCTTAGGAAACATGTTAAGGAATGTGGAACACCTCCAGCATTTTCGTGCCAGTATTGTTCGTATAAGTCACATAGAAAATTTAATGTAAAGAAACATATGCAAACTTGTAAAAGCTTAAAAAATAATTAAACAATTGAACTAATGGATCTAATAGATCTAGTAAACCAAGACATTTAGGTTGTTATATTCATCGGTTTTGTAACAAATCTTTTCAGAAATTGTAATTAAATTTCGATTAATTGTTTGATGCCCGTGTTATACATAAAACGCGAATATAGTGTTAGAAAGAGAGATATTTATTATAAGCTGCTTCTTTAGTAATAGAAATAATTATGATACATATACCTACAGTGATAGTGATTTTAGCATATTTTCATTAAAATCCATCGAGCTACACTTTAATGGTCGATAAATAATTGATCTATACTTTTCAAATGTATTAGCTATATGGCTTTTACGTTTTAGGTGATTGCAACAAACTGGTATGTAAATCCTGTGGAAAAATGTACAAATACAAACGATCATTGGGGCTGCATATCAAATATGAATGCGGACTTCCACCACAGTTCCAGTGTTTAATCTGTTCATACAAAACTAAGCAGAAGGGAAATTTAAAACAGCACATAATAAGAAAACATAACACAATACCTCAGTGACAGTTTTGTGGAACAAATTATTGTTATGATTTTATTTAGTGTAAATTTTTTTCCTAATGTAATAAACATAGATACATGGTCAATATTAATTAAACTTCTCAGTTATTTTGCAAATGTTGGACAATGGAATATCAAACAGAATTTAATAATTAATTTCACATAAACTGTTTGGAAGTAATAGATGTAACTATCTTCTAAAGTGTTTAAGGATCTAAAATGAAACCACGTAAAAAAACTAATATTACAGGATACCTTAATCCTTACATTAAACAATGATCTTTCTTTACAGTTAGTAGTTTAATATTTAAAGCTCATTAGCAAAGTACAAAAATAATGTGTATATACCAAGGACTAAAGTTGCTCTTAATTCCGAGAGATTAAAACACGTACTATTGCATTATATAATTCTTGAAAATTTCTGTGTTCTGTCAAAAAATTATTTTTTTTTATTTTTATTATTATTGTGGTTCACATCGAACACTGTACTTGTTTTTTCTGTCTGAACAAAATAGATTTACTTGTCATTATAACTACTTGTGTTTATTTTTAGGATTTTTCTACCGAATCGAAGATACTTCGGTCCCACAAAAATTTTTCAATTGCCAAACATGTAATAAGTGTTATAACAGAGAAGGCAACTTACGTAGGCACATCAAATATGAATGCGGGCTTCCACCTCAGTTCCAGTGTTTAATATGTTCATACAAAACTAAGCAGAAGGGAAATTTAAAACAGCACATAATAAGGAAACATAACACAATAATCCAGTGATTATTTCTCTAACGTTTTGGAGCAAATTATTATTCTATGAATTTATTTAATGTAATTTTCTGTCATCTGTAATAAACATATTGAAGAATGCCATACACGAGTCGATGTTAAATATCTTATTTACTTTGCAGTACTTGCGTTTATATTGTAACGTGCTAATTCGGACTTATACTGTATCTATTTACTAATATGTAAATTGGTATTTGCTTTAGAGGTGGTACCCGAATATTTATTATTCATGAGTGTGCTGCGGCTAAAGTGTTTTCCGAAAATGTTACTAACCACCAACAGGGTTCGAAATTGCTTCATCATTATCGTCAGACGTTAGGATTACTGTATGGCCTGCCTTTTTGTCGCTGACTAGACTCCACAATGTTCTTGCTTTATTACGAGACTGAGAGATGATCCTATCGAAATAATGTTGTTTTTCCAATTTTATTTGGTTATTGGTTTCCCTTCGTAGATTTTTAAACATCGAAACAATACTCACATTGTTTATGTGTTTTTTAATTTGATTTAGATGTTTGAGGTTATCTAACTTTCTTCGTAAATTAGATGAAAATGGGACTTTGCGTTTCTTATCTTGCCATGCTGGCACACCAAAGGAATTGATCGAGGAAATTGTTGAGTTCACATTTCCCGTGTCCCGTTTGGAATCATCGTCAGTCCATCCATAATTGAATAAATTGGTTGATGCTGTGTCGGTTAATTATTCGGTATGAGACCGCAGATTTCGTATTCTTACAACGGTCCACTTTCATCTACTACAGTAGATGCCTAGATTGTTGTCTACAGAAGTGGTTAACAACTTTATAGTTATTTAAACTGATGAGGTGTATATTATTATTAACCAGCCAATGCTCACAGACACTAAAGATTATTGGACAGTGTTTATTTAAAAATAAGTCTAGTATGTCAATTTTATTGATAAGTGATTGCACGTTGTGTAAGTGTTATCGTCTTCGCACGTTGAACGTAGTTGTCTCTGTTTATGAGATTTAATCGGAGAATTAATAATATCAATTGATCTTGAATTAAATTATTGATTTTGGTATGGAAATTATGTAGTTGTTGATTGGTGTCGGTCCAGATTCTGTCACCGGCACCAATCAACAACTACAGATGTTACTCTGTGTCATTTGTATTAACTTGTTTTTGTATTTGTTCATTTATAAACTGTCGGTACCTTCTAAGTGACAAAATAATATTGTATCTAGATATATATTTGCATTTGCAATGAGAGGCCTGACGTGTATTCTTTTACCTGGCAAACTTTGACTTTTTTCAACCAGCTGTGATATTAGGGTATTGTTTCCCTTCCAAACATTTTGTTGTAACATTAATTTTATGTTTCAGATTACATCCAATTACACTACCTGGATTTCAAGTGCCATACATGTCACAAAATATATAAACACAAGGGTAGTTTAAAACGACATCTCTTATACGAGTGTAACCGTAAACCAAACTTTGCCTGTACTCTATGCCCATACAAAGCTAAGCAGAAGGTAAACTTAGATAGACATTGGAAATTTATACATTTCATGATGGATAAACATGATGCACATATTAAGAGTAGTTCTAATTGACATACCAAGGATCACTGTATCAAGTAAGTTGGTTACTTTAAAATTGAATTTTAAATTTGGGTGGCATCAGAATTATGTACACTGTAGAAAATGACAAAACCATTCACATACTTGTTTCTTTTCTTTTTTCCTAAAAATCTTAAAAAGGATTATTTTGCTACTCATAAGTCATAACCGAGATAATTAATGAGCAAATTAATTTACATAAACAAACAGTACTGTTTGTTGTGTTATCTTAACATTTAAATGTTAAACGAATTTATTTGTTTACAGTGAAGATGAGTAATTAATTGCTAAAACCTTAAGATTTGTGTTTGATGAGAATTACAACTTTTACTAAAATAAACGAATCGGATTTCTGCTGGCGCAATATTTAATTAATTAATAGCAGCGTGAAGCTTACATTATTAAATCAATTACTAACGAAGTAGAAAGATTGCAAACTTTAGAGGATTTTTTAGTAAAACGGCCATAGCGCAAAGCGAGGCAAAGTAGCGCGACATTTTAGGCTATAACCATAGTAGGTAATCTACCTAACATGGGCACAACACGACGCATATCAAATGTATACTTTTTTTTAGAAAAAATGTATTTATTTCCACCTTAATATTCCTCAGAACTTTAATGAAATATGAGGTATATTAACCTATTGCAATTAAATATATTTTTTAAGGAATTAATTAGCTGACTACGTCATCAATAACCCGCAGGCATATTTAACAGCTCAAATTACCCGATGCGCGATGGATTGGATTAATATTATTCAACTTCAGTTTCTAGTGGATTAGCATTAGACAGATGTAAATGCAGTTAAAGTGATATCTACTCCGTCGACCAGGTAGATGTTTAAAAAAAATTGTGCATGGTGCATACCTTGAACTATAGTACTTATTTTTATGAAAAATAAAAACTAAAATAAATAACTTAGTTTTCTTATTTAATTACAACGCGACTATGAAAGATAGAATGCATATAGCATATAGTAGCGCCATAGACACTCATTACAGTGTGAATTTATGTTATTTAATATAGGTACCTATTCGTATCCCCATATTTAAATAAAGTAAGCTATAATAAATGATTAAATGGTTCAGAAATTTACGATGGAGTAACAATGAGTAAGTGAAAAAATCGATATTATGGTCCATTTCGAATACTGTTGATTCTGTGTCTATTTAGTTGTCATAATAATTACATATGTCTATTTTTAGGATTTGACTATCCACTCGAAGATAATCTGGCCGAGCAAAGAATTTATAATTGCGAATCTTGTAATAAGTCTTATAACAGAGAAGGCAACTTACGTAGGCATATCAAGTTTGAATGCGGGAAAGAACCAAAATTCCAATGTTCTTTTTGTTTGTACAAATTTAAACGAAAGGAACACTTAAAAAAACATTGCAAAAGTGTTGAAGTTAATGGAAAGATTATTGAAACATGTAAAAGTGCTTACAGGTAAATCTGTCTATGTAGCTTTTGAGAAAGAAATTAGTTTATAGATTTAATACCATTTGTTTTTGTAATAACAGTTTATCTAATAATAATTATGAACAAACGTAGGAAACTATTTTTTTAAGCAATAACCCTCCATCTACTAACTCTGTGTCGGATACATATGATTCAAGTATTTACTTAAAGAGTATGGAGAGGCTAGCTTTTATTACATTACATACATTACATTACATAGTAATAGTATATTGAAAGACAAGTGTTACAATGCGACGTATTACAATAAAGCATTGTAACACGTGTTTTTCATACTATTTTTTTCTATTTCGGTGCTTTAATTTGATTAAATAGTTATTTATATAATAGGAGCGCCTCGTTAAAATACCTTCAGTCTCAATGCGCGAAATAACTTCACGATCGTGTCGTAGGTATATAACATTTTTCTGCAACTGAACTGATTATTAATTAAATTTGCTGTTTAGGTACAAGTTTGTTCGTGCGCGTAATACTTTTTTTATTATACCTGAATCACAATCTCCGTTTTAAACACCCAAATGCGTGCGAAAAAAAGGCCTTTAAAACACACGTGCTTTAAAGTTGCTAAGCAATGATACTTCAAGTATGACTTTTGAAACTGTCATCTGGGTGAAATAAAAAAATCGTCTTAGGTCGCTTTCTGTAAATGCAGAACATTTCTTTGGCTTGTACCTATCCTTTGGTTTAAGCTTTCACAAACGCGGGTAATTTATGGTATGCTTCCAAATCTGTTCCACTTTTTAATCGCAGCATTGCTTTAAAGTTTTGAATGAATGCACCAAAATATAGAAGATTTAAATACCTTTGACATTTCCTTCATATATGCCAGCATTATGGATGCATTTAAGACTTTATTCGTAAGTAACTTCCTATTCATCCATGGAAACAACTTTTCATATTCCTTATAATAGGCTTTACTGGATTTGGATTTTACACCTACCAACGTTTGTTTAGATTTCACAACAAGCGATTTAATGGACGGTGTATTATCTTTTTCAACGGAAATCGTTTTATTCACAAAGACGATGATTTTTATAAGCAAACGTCAAGTGACATTTCCATGGCAATCGTGAAATTACGAACACCCAGCCCACTTAATTAGACATGTATTCGAGTATAACGTCAATATGATTTCATTGTATTTCCTATTTTTAAATTATACTGCAGGTATAATAAAAAATACTATAAGATACACGTGTATAATTGTTCTTTAAAGCACTTGCAACGTTAAAGGCACTCCGCTTTGCGTCGTGCCCTTAAACTCGTTGCGCGTGCTTTAAAGACTTGATTATACACTTGTATCTTAATATACTATTTTTCACTGTTGACGATTTCGCGCACGTTGTCAATAGCAACCTTACTTATTAATTAACCGTTTAAAAATCTAGTACTTCGCGTTTCGAAATCCGTCAGAAAATGACAGGTTTTTTTTGACAGTTGTAGAAAAAAGTAATCATCCAAAACTATAGGACACATTAGAAGTGTCTTAAGTTGACAACACCTTTTTATGTTGACAAATTTTAAGTTGGCGGCGTAGATAAACACAACACTTGACATTTGGAAACTTTAAATTTGTGGATCTGTAAACGTTTGGTTTAATTTCTAAAATCAATTCATAACGTCCATGTAGGTACTCCCTCTGCAAAGACGGAAACCTCATAGATTAAGTGTATTCATGTAAAAATGACGCGCCATCTCGTGTATGTCTCAGTAGCTTTTGCGTGAATGGTGCCAAATTGAAATATTAAAATCAAACTATTGTAAGCTAGGTCGCCATTATACTGAATTTCTCCGAATCTGTAACAATAACAATGGATTTGACTAGCTTGAAACCTAAAACGTAAATGTGAAAAAAAGTCCAATTTAGTTTGTTAGGGGTCCAGATAAATTCAGTTTAATGCCGATGCACCTCCGCAGTCCCTGTGTCTGAAGGACAACAAACAATCCTTTTTATAACATAATTAAATTAAAAGGGAGGCCCCAAAGCGGACCACAGCTTAACAGGAAGAAACGTCTAACAACGTGGTGTTTTTTTTATGACAGGTTATGTGAAAATTTGAAAATTACACTAGAAAAAGGGGAATTACCAACTTAAATACCAACTAAGATAAACAAATTACCTAGAACTAAAATTTCGTACACATTACACAACAAATCCGCAGGGAAGTCTATGATTTCATTGAGTATTGACTAAACCACGGTCGTTCTTGTACTTATTAATAGCTTGTATATCAAGCATGTTAAGCAATGAGTAAGCTTATGCGAGACCACATTATTAAAAAGGACACACTGGGATCTTCCACTTAGGTACGATGATATTATGGAACAGCTATTCGAGTCGAAGTTATAAACAAGTCTTAGTTTTCTTATTAAAATTTCGTGATTAACACAGTCGAATGCTTTTAGACATGTCTATGAACGTTGCCACAGTGTGGAATCCATTTTCAAATGCCTTGAGCGTGCTCCTCGTAAATTCAATGATCGCATTCGAGGTACCTCTACCTTTACGAAAGCCAAACTGTTTATCATGAAGTAAATTACTAGCTTCCAAATAAGACATTATTTGTTGATTTAAAATTCTTTCGCATATTTTCGAGAATATGGGAAGAATGGATATAGGCCTGTACGCGCTGATGTCATTCTTATTACCTTTCTTGGGTATTGGAATAATAACAGCAGATTTCAGCGTATCCGGAAAACTACCAGAATTAATTATGGAGATGATAATTACTGTGATAGGTCTAACCAATAGGCGGACGTTTCTTTTGATAAAGTTTGCACTTGCACTTTAACGTATTTATGACCTCTCGAACATTTATTTGGGAAACGTTGGTGAATTTAAACTTGCAATTATCACGAGCAGATGAACTATCACAATAGGTAAGAGGGTCAATGTTAGTTAGCGGCGAGGTTAGCGGTGGGTTATCAACTATAACACTTGCGATATTGTTAAAGTATGAACAATTTTAGGGGTTAAGCTCCCTACGTAGAGAGGTGAAGACTTGGGTTCGTGATTTGTATTCCAAAAGTTGTCCCCCTCGAATACAAAATTGACGTGTTCGAGGATTTTTCGAAATTTCTAAATTTAATACCCTAAAAGCCTTCTGTATACTTCTCGTTGGGCCACTCTGTATATCCTAAGTAAATAATTGTTGACTTCTGTCCTTTTTTAGTATCCACAAATAACAAGGGTTACAATGGCGGTAAGGATGTTGTACAAAACTTTAAATTTATTTGGTTTTCCCTTGCCTTGCGCAGTTCAATTTATTTTATTTTGTGGAAAGAGAATGTGAAATGTATGATTTGATTTGTAATCGTCGAACAATAAAACACGAATTTGAACCAGCAAAACAGATGTTCTAGAGCGGTACCTTTCTCGACTTTTTCGTTATCTTCATAGCGTAACATTATGAAGCTAGTTATAACCAGCAGTACGACTATAGTTTTCTTTTAGGTACAATTGATGAATCTTCACAAAGACATGGTTGTCCTGACTGTGGAAAATCCTACAAACATAGACCTAATTTACGTCGACACATTAGATTTGAGTGTTGCAATAAGCAAGGAACGTTTGTGTGTGTCTATTGCAAGCGATCATTCAAACAGAAAGGAAATTTGAAAGTACATATCAGTGTTAAACATCAATCACATTATTTCTGTTAAAAACTGTCTGTAATAAAATGTCGTAAAATCAATGCATCATTTTTTAATTAGCCATGTTTCTTGCTAAATCACTTGACTAGAGCGTGGTGAGGTTTTTTTGTATTTAAAATAGAACAAAATAAAATCTCCGACACTATAAAGACAATTAAATGGAAAAGAAGTTTTAGAAGGGTAATTTAATGCATTTTGTTGTTTTTTTTAAAATCATGTCCATGATTTTGTTATTAATAACGCAATAACGCAATGTATTGTAATGTTTCTAATTTTTCTTAGGATTTTTCTGATGAAAACCGTAGTCGGTTCTTTTTCGCCGATTGTAATGGAACAACAATGTCTTTATAAGAAAACCAATTATGACTTCATTTTATTCATTCAAAGAGCAACAAGAAGCGGCGGAAAGTCGTTTTTGCTTTATCAACAAAACTTATTTGGTGTATAAAATCAGAGACAGCAGGTCTCTGTATAAAATATACAGTTTTCCAACTGAGGTCGACACTGTTGCACACAATACATACATATATGTAAAAACAGTTGTAAAAAAATTATTTTGATGAATTAGTTATTTATGTATTAAGGGCATAAAGCTGATGTTTATATCCTCGAGGGCGATGAGTTAAAAAGCTCGAGGGCCGATAGGCCCGAGAGCTTTTTAGTCGCCCGAGAGTATAATCATCAGTTTATGCCCGTGGTACATACAAAATAGTTTCTTTCGTCAAAGTAAATATTCGTTTACAAAACAATTCATTATGTTTGATCAAGTATGAGTGGTTCGAATTTGTTAATGTGATTGAAACTATAGTTACTATTGAAACCATCCAAACGTCAAACGTTTACTCAATTCATCATGGATGAAGTTCCAGAAAGTATTCAAAATAAGGCCAATCTTGCAGCGGACCAATTAATTCCACATAAGTCTAAAAGTTTATATAATCTGGAATACTCAAAGTTTGTTAAATGGTTAGCCAACAACGGTACAGGAATTATTAATGAAGTAGTACTCTTAGCGCACTTTCAGGAATTGGTGAGTTTAGTATTTTCATTTCTTTTGATTTGTTTAATGGCTGTGTGTTATAGTCTGAAGTGTTTCAACCAACGTCTTTATGGACTAAATTTTCTATGATTAAAAAAACGCTGCTTTTGAACAAAAATGTTAATATTGGAAATTATGCAAAATTGACGCAATTTTTAAAAAACGTCTCCAAAGGTCACGTGTCCAAGAAATCAAGCGTATTAACGCGCGAGGATATTTTAAAGTTTTTGCGGCAAGCACCTAACCACGAATATTTATTAGTGAAAGTGGCACTAATATTTGGGATCTACGGCGGATGCAGAAGGCAAGAACTATGCGACATGCTTATTAGTGATGTAGAAGATAGAGGTGAAGTTATTGTGGTTACAATTCCTCAAACAAAAACTGATAAGTAGCGAATATTTTCCATTATTAATGAGACGGAAATGGAAGCCATCCAAACCGTAAAAAAGTATTTAGCACTGCGTCCGCAGCACTGCAACTTGAAGCGGTTGTTTTTAGGCTACAGGAAAGGGCTTTGCATTGCTCAACCTGTTGGGAAGAACACGTTTGGGAAAATCCCCTCTACAATTGCAAGTTACTTAGGCTTAAAGAATCCTGAAAGTTATACGGGTCATTGCATGCGTAGAACTTCTGCTACGTTACTCGCGGATGCCGGTGCTAGCATGACCACACTAAAGAGACATGAGGGATGGAAGAGTACAACTGTAGTAGAAGGGTATATTGAAGACAGTTTAACAAGCAAGAACAAGGTAGCTAAGCTAATTGCGGGAGAATCGCTAAATATTAGTACAGCGTCAAATCATCTGGCAAATACTAATTCACCAGTAAGTGTAAACGGTGGCAATGCTATCTTTTCGGGATCTTTCAGTAATTGCACCTTTAATATTAATGAAAAAAAATAAATACTGCTATTTTTCAGGACGTATTTATGAAATGTTAATAAAGTTTGTTCCATTGTTGCGTTTTTCTTTAAGAAGTGACATGTATTTTATCTGTAAGGAATCTTTCGCACGGAGAGCCCTACGGCTCGCACTTGTGACAGTTAATAGGTATTGACATTTAATAATTGACGTTTCTGTTTTGTCATTAAGTATAAATGAGTTACTATGGTGATACTTAATGCCCTAGGGCATAAAGTGGTACTTTATGCCCGCGTATCACAGATATAAAATGTGCTATTATATGTTAGTAAGACATAAAATAAAATATGCGTTATATTTAGTACTTTAATGCCTTCGTAGCTGCAATAAAACAATATTTGCAATAGCAACAACCTTAGGAGGGTTATTTGGATAACCGCAAAACGCATCATAGGATTTATATCCAGGAATACCGGGCCCTCCGTGTTTGTGTGGTATCCTATAAGTATATCAACGATCTCGTCTGGCGAAATGTAGAACTTCTAAATGATATATAAATTAAAAAATATGGATTTCTTGATCCAAATGTTAGTTTAAATTCATATGTAAGTAAACTAGTGGTAGGTAGGTATCTGTTATAATTTGAAGTTGACGCGTTTGAGGAAGGAAGTGGTGTGTGCGCGCATGAATGTCAATTAAGTGTCTTGTTGAGTTGCACACGAAGAGAGACTCATTTTCGTTGTATGTGTTATTTCTCGTGCTTTGATTAAATTTCTATTTACACTATTACATTATTAATCAGTGTTTTACTTACAATAGTATCCAATAGTTTTGTAGGTTAGCTATATTATAGTGTAGAGGGTGAATTCTAATCCTCTACTGAAATGGTAACTAGGGGGTATCAAAATTAATATTTCTTCAAAACAAGTTTTGTTCAAATTGTAATAATAAGAACTGTTTAAGTTCGTAGGTATTATTGTTATTATGTATTAACGTCTTAAAATTTTCTATTTCAAGTAAAATTTTAATGAAGTATTTAAACAAGTCACAGATTTCGCAATCCTTGCAACCATTGGAGACATTGGAAATGAGGGAGCAGGGGAGCTCGAATACCCTCTACCTTTCTTTTTCTTGTGAAGAGAACTAGCTCCGTTTTTGTCGGGTTGATGGACAAGGAGGGTTGGTAGGGGACTAAACAAAGGCATTCTAGAAGGTATTGCAAGCTCCTGGTTTGTCGGGTCCGGTCGTACATTTTAGCTTCTATTTCTTATATTGCTAAGATATTGAGTCTTTCATCGAGTTCTTTTAAGTTGTGAAATAGTTATTTGTACAACTGGAGAAGAAAGTGGACTTTCTTCTCAAGTTTTACACATATTTGTTTCTGAAACTACAATCAAAATTGAAAAATTATCGTATGCAATACTGAAGTTTGACGCATAGCAATCTACGAGTAGATACGGGGTATGGTTCAATTTTAAATGTCATTATTGAGATTAACGCAGCAGTTGTTTTTTACTTTCCTCGCTAGAGAAGAAAATCACATTTTTCACCCTTTTTAAAGACGAAACTTTGTTTCTAAAGTAGCTTCAGAAAAATTACGTTTACCGAATACTGAAATAATCAACTGCGGTTTCAAAACATTGCAAAAAAGTTAGAGCACTGCAATTCAAGTTGTAGTGTGTCTAAAGAGACGTTTCGAAAAAGGTCGAAGAAGACATGCAAGTTATAGTCTTCTGTTAATCTTTAACAACATTCTGAAATGGTGGATTCGTTAAACATCAATAAACGATGCGAATAATTTAGTATAGCAAATTGTTGCTTATTTATGTTATGTTACACTTTCTTACCGATAGGTGTTAAAAGAATTATTTCATAATTTCCGTTTTCCTGGGCCGCAGGAACTAAATTTCTTAACTTCTGTTGTCAATTTGTTCAAAATTATCTTTTTAGGAATAAATATGGAGCAACTGATTTATACCTGTGAGCAGTGTAACAGAAATTATAAGTGGAAGAAAAGTTTACTGCTACATCAAAGATATGAATGCGGCATTGAAGCGCAATATGCATGTATATATTGCCCCTATAAGGCAAAACGACGGGCAACCCTTGACAATCATATGCGGTGTAGACATATTGATCATGTCAAAAATGTAACTTAGTAAGCATGCAGTAAGTAATTTTGTTTACAAACATTTTTTTAGCTGTGACTCGAAATGTTATTTAGTAATGCTTGTTTTACTACTGTTTCTGTTATTATGTCTACTTAAGGTGCCAATAAGTGGAGAACATACATATGTAATATGTTTACAAGTAGCCGATTTTAACTATCAGGTTTGATTAAATATATTGTACGAGTGAATAAGAGAAAACATTCTACCGTGGTAATGATTGCTCACACCTATACGACTAATGTGCTTATTCTGTGTGTTTTTTTGAGGATACAGTTCATGAAACGCTAATGAAGAGATTATTCTGAAGAAAACTACAACATATTAGTTTGGGGCTTGGTGACGCAACAATCTGACCAAAATAAATGCATTAACAAAGAAATGATTCAATTGTTGTAAGTCAAAACTCATACAGTTGACATTTTGAATTAAGAGTGCGACCTCCTTATTATACGAAGAAAGGATATGAATTGTCAGAGTTGTGACTTGTGCAAATATCTATATTAAGAAAGGAATAAAATTGTCCTGTAGCTTTGTGGTTTACAGAAATTTATACTTCTTCACTCCCTCCCGACCTCGTTTACACATTACAAATGGCATTTCCGGCCCTCATTTCCTTCCCAATTTTTGATATTTGGTCATTTTGTGTGTGAGAGAGAGGGTGAGAGAGGGTGTGTGTAAGTGTGTGTTCATATTCTGGCAAAGGGAGCTTGGATCCATCTTTGTGGATGCCTGTTACTACCGTTAGAGTGAGCCTCACAACCTGAAAACTGTAACTTGGAAGCTGGTGGTGAGTCTGAGTACTAACAGAGCCCTGTGGCGTATGTCAGTTTCAACCTACGGCACAGTGACGGTGACTATAGTCTGTAAAATGAGTAAGTTTCGATTTCGGATTAGCGCTTAATTAACGCACGCCATCAGTTTATATATCTTTGCTGTTCTATCACATAATAATTGTGGTAGAAGGCAAGTGGGTAGCCAGTTTTGTCACCGCGGGTGGTGAACTAAGAAGAACTTACCTATTGGTATGTCTTTTCGGTGCATTTATTTCCATTTAAAATTCCTTTAACGTAGAGCGGTCCTCTTAGTTCACCACCGGCGGTGACAAAACTGGCTACCCACTTGCCTTCTACCACAATTATTATGTGTTAGAACAGCAAAGATATATAAACTGATGGCATGCGTTAATTAAGCTCTAATCCGAAATCGAAACTTACTCATTTTACAGACTATATTACATCATTAGTATTTATGAACCGATATTTACAGGCCTACTGATTTTGCGTTCTACGTTTGTGCATAATTGCACGCATAGTAAACCATGACCAATGAAATATTTAAAAATGCTTTTATTAATATTAAGCATTCGTTTTTTTATTATGTCGTCGAAGATGCTTAATTTGAATAATTTTAGGAACACCGCTTAGGACACCTGCAAGTGCTGCCACTTGCTTAACATGTAACAAGGTATACAAACTGAGAAGTTCTTTGCTACGGCACCTGAGGTACGAATGTCAAAAAGATCCTCTACAAATCTGCGATATTTGCGGTAAAAAATCACATCTAAGAAGTAATTTGATACAGCATATGCGCAATAAACATTCATATTCTTCTGAAGAATTTAAATAGTAAAAGTGCCAGAATTCATATTGTATAGACGATTATTACTATTTGATTCCGCGAAAATTATATTTCGTCTGGTTTTTATAAATCATCTTCATTATCCACCCGTAAATTGTTGTCATCATTACTGCTGTGTAAACGCAATTAATTTTCCTAAATAAATAAGTGTACAATGCGCTTAAAACAATATACCTACTTTACAAATTACCACCATCATTCAAAGAAAACAATTTTGCTATTATCACCTTCCACCAGCGAATTTAAATATATCCAAACGGCTTTTAAAATTCATAACACATTTACTAACTTATTTGCAATTATTACGTTCGGGTATAACTTTAATTATCAGATGTCGTTATTTATGCATCCCATTCATCCAGTACCGAAGAAACGAATTTTATGCATGTTCGGTCAACATTTTCAACAATCAAGATGAAAAAAATTACCCGAGATTCGAACAAAAATACTAAAGGCTAAATACCATACCTTGGACCGCTATATGTGGGGAGTTTTATTTTTAAGAAATAACGCTAATCTTTTAATGTTTTATACAATTTAAGTAAAGCTGAAAATTTGAAGATGAAGTAGTACTATTTTAATTTTTGTATCAAAAGCTGTGCGCCTAGATACCATCTTTTGATAGATAATAATCCTGTTTGTGTAATATGCTATCATTGCTTGTAGCTGCTCCCGAGCAATATTTCAAAATCGCTTCGCATCGGTGTGACAGTTGTGGAAAAGCGTACAATCAAAGTTATAATTTATCGAGACATGTCAAGTATGAATGTGGAAAGAAGCCTCAATTCCAATGTCCTTTCTGTGTCTATAAGTGCAAGAGAAAGGATACTTTGAAGAAACATTGTATAATGTTACACAGCTTAAATTTGTGAACGATTCAAATATATGTTGCTCAAATACTAGGTGGTTTTTTTTACAAAGACGTTCGGACCATTATAATATTGTAGAAGATGTTTTTTAGGTTTCGTTTAGTTGAATTCACCAGATGTGCCAAAATGATAAAATGCACAAACTACAAGCGTTCCTAAAATAACGTATATCGGTCTTTTGGATAAGATAGAGTGGTAATTGTCATTTGTTATTTGAATTAGAAAATTTAGACTTTTGGAATTAGTTTATTTAGTTTGGATCTTCGATTTAACATAGTGTAAAGATGTGTTCCAAAAAGTCTTTGACAATGTGATTCTAATATTAAACGTTTTGTAGGTTTAATTCTATACCACTGTGCCGACTGCGGAAGAAATTATAAGTACTCTCATTCTCTGACACGCCATCAACGGTATGAATGCGGAAAAGAACCAGCTTTTATTTGTGCCATTAAAGGTTGTAACTATAAGTGTAAACGCAAAGATAACTTAAACGTACACGTGAGGTGCCATATAAAACACGGATTTCCTGTAATCAAAAACGAAATGGAATAACTGCTAAAATCAGAACAGGTAAGTAGTTTGCAACGTTCAAGGGGACGATAAGGCATGTGTGTGTTTTTTTGTTCTCAGTATCTTGTAAAAAATGTAAGGAATTGCAAGCCATCGTGTGACCCAGTAATGTAAAAGGTATTATCAAATAAGAATGGAGTAAGAGACTAAAACAATCAGATTTACACATACAGTTTGTATAATGGATCTTTGATCACGTATGTTCTAAGAAGCGGACAAGGACGCAGTGTTCTATTTCAGTCGCTAGCGTACAATCCATGATGTATGGTAACTTGATGCGTATCTTCATTGGTTTCATTTTATACCGATTACCTTTTGTTGACGATCAAAGATCCATTATATAAACATGTATACAGTCATTTTTGTTTGAATTGGTGAAACATTCCAGTTAAAGTGACTTTAGTAATTTCTATAGTGCAAGTTAGTAATTTTGTAAAATTCCTTCTAGAATGTAGACCGCATGGTTTAATGTACGTTACCATGAACGTCAGGGCAATCCGAAAAATGCATAGGTACTTTTTTTTTAATCTGGGCGATAGGTGTTATGATTACCATTGTGATCTTATTTACCTACGCAGCATATTTTTATTAAATTACAAATAAATGTAAACATTACGAAAATTATGTAATGTGCAAGGTGCTCATTGTAAACGTTTGAATTCATGGTTTAATTTTAAAATATATATATGTTACCGGACAAACCCGATTTTAGGACAAACTAGTTTGGACTAGGATGATCTAGTTTTTCCTGAGCGCCCTAGGATCAACTAGTTTAGCCTTATTGATTACAGGCTGAACTGGTTTCGCCTAACAGCGTTAGGATAAATCAGATTAGCCTGGTTGAATTGTTAGGCTGAACTAGTTTGGCCAGGTAGCGTACGGATAAACTAGTTTTGCCGGGTTCAAGATCAGGCCAAACCCAAGCAGCCGGGGTGTGGGGGTTCAAAGTAATACTAGAGTTTCATACAAAGTTTAAAAGGGTAATGAATAATTCACATCTCGAATCCTCAGGAACAAAACTAAACGTGTTTATTGATTACTTATTGTTACATGACAAACTGGAGTGACATTTAGAATTGCAGAGTACATTTTTCTTTTTGCAAAGGCACCTATTTGTTTTGCAGCTTGTTGTACAAGAACATTTTAGAAATCCTTGACCGCTACCAATGGAATGTTTTGTTGCTGCTGTTCTTAAAGAAATCTCACTCTCCATATTCACATCATTTTCAGTAATGAATCTTTGGGCGCTCACGTCAAACTGGGTTCTGAAAAAAATCCGAAAATTGTATTCTTGATAAACAAACTTTTAACATTTGTAAGACTTATATTTAGGCTGATTTAAATAAAAAAATCATTGAATAAATAAATTAAACGTATGTCTACCTGCAATATAGTGTTTGAAGAATTCCATGTTTCGTTCCAACTTTGTACAGCCCCTCATCAGTGATATCAATAACAACGCCAATGATATTCCTTAGGTCAACTTTAGACTTGTCCACATCGGGAATGGGTATCATGACGTTATCTCCAATATTGGCTGGTGGATGTGACTTATCACTGTGGGATTTCATTTTTTTTGCTTGCTTTCTTAGACCTTCAGCAGCGGTTTTTCTTGAATGTTTTATTTGATTGTCAGTTGAGGTATGAGCCTGAACCATATTTTCATCTTCTTCCATTAAGATATCATCAGCTGTTTCACTTGCAGGTGTTAGGTTATTGTTTATAACCTTTGTCAGATCTTCCTCATCATTTATATCTTTGAAAATTTCAGAGGGCAGAGATGAAGTAGAGAGTCCGACTCTAGGATCCATACCAAACATAGCTTTATAAGGAGATTGTTTAATACCAGAATGGAAAGCTCTGTTTTTCATGAATTGTACATACCGTAACCCCTCCGACCACTTTGTTGTCTTGTTATCAGCCATCCAAGATGCAAGCATGTTTTCGATGTCTTGATTGGCTCTTTCTACTGAGCCCTGACTTTGGCTGTGCCGCGGTTTACCATGCACAATCTTCAACTCTGGCCACAACTGTGTTACTTCAGAAATAACTTTATTAACAAATTCCCTTCCATTGTCAGACTGTAGAATACACGGGGCTCCTAAAGTTAAAAAAATGTCATTCAGTTGGTAGGCAACTTCTTCAGCTCTTTTGCTTTGCAATGGACGAAGCAAAACAAATTTTGTTAAGTGATCTTGGTAAACCATTATAAACTTAAATTTGTCATCTGGTTGAGTCTGAAAATCGATAAGATCAACTTGGCACCTACTATTCATTTCCGAATGTAAAATTGGTTTTGAGACCAAACCTTGTTTCTTTTTGTTTTTTTTCATGTGACATACTTTGCACATTGACAGATAAAGCTGTATTTCTTCCTTCGTAATATTGGCATATTTCTTTGACGTTTCGGCAAGCTTTCTATCACGGCCACCGTGACCAACTGCCACGTGAGCAGCATCGATAACATCGTACAGTTCATCGACCGTCAGATAGTACTTGATGTTTTCGTTTCTCTCACGGGCTGCCACTAATTTTTTTACCCCTCCAATGTCAATTACACTAAATCGTTTCAGGCGTCTCTGCTGCAACGGGGTCTTCTTATCTGTGTTTGCAGCAGTTTCGACTTCATTTATAAGTTGTTGGTACTTATCTTTTGTCAATACGTTGAAATGTGTTGATTTATCGTTTTCGCTTTGTAAAACTGTAGTCATGAACCTTTCTCTCCATTCTTTCTGGCTATGCCCACCATTAACAGAATCTTCCTCCATAGTCTCACCTACTAAAGTAAACGTTACTGGTACCTACCACACTTTCAGCTCAATAACAATAATATTCACACACGACACACTCCAAAGCACGGTGCAACGCACAACGAACAACCAAATAACAACTAAGACGCACTCAGATTCGCACTCTACATACCCCGGATACTGACTGAGCAAGTGAGAGGGAGGAACAAACAATGTAATGCGACGAGCACGTCGAGACTTGCAACCCTCCCCTTCGGGCTGCTTGGGTTTGGCCTGGCCTTGAACACTGCGAATCTAGTTTATCCGTTCACTACCCGGCGAAACTAGTTCGGCCTAACAATTCAACCAGGCCAATCTGATTTATCCTAACGCTGTTAGGCGAAACCAGTTCAGCCTGTAATCAATAAGGCCAAACTAGTTTATCCTAGGGCGCTCAGGAAAATCTAGATCATCCTAGTCCAAACTAGTTTGTCCTAAAATCGGGTTTGTCCGGTAACACATACAACTATTACAACTATAGCTACAGAACTCAACGTTTCAACAAGCTTTGTGCATTGACTTTATAAAATTAAAATAAGTTTATGTAAGAAAATGCACTAAAAATTAATAGATTCAGGTTGCGAGAAGGAAAAAACACAATCATAGGTAAGTATAGGTATATATTTTTATTCACAGTGAGAAATTTTATAGACATAGCATCTTTTTCTTGCGAAATGTTTTAGCTAATGGCATTTGTAGGCGCTGCAATTTGTCCCGAAAAAATCGTAACTCTTAAATTTTCAAATTTACATTGAAGAAACAAGAGAAAAGGGTGGTCCGCCCGAAATGCACATTTTAGACGTATAATTGCACAGCGGTTGGCGCTTATAACAACTCCTAAAATGAAAAAAAGGTTTTTAACTTTTGCTACCCTATAAAAAAAGAAGAAGAACATAAGTACCTAATAAGTATTTAAACCATTCACACTCTTCTCTAATTCTGTTACGAGCTAGTACCTACTGTATTGCTCGTGTATAACTACCTTCCATAATTTTAAGAATGTAAAAAATTGACAATTAGACACGTTTGGCTGCTATATCTTATTTCCAAAATTAATTCACTTTTGCTATACAGTTACGGCTCCTAACAAGAATCTACTTCTGTTGAATAAAGATAGGTAGTTCCACTTATACATTAAAGCCAAATAGTGAAATTGGTGCAGTTATCAGTTGGCGGTTCCCTGATATCTCAAGTTCGATCTGTTTGATGCACAGACATATGACTAAGAATATAATTGTAAAAACATGATCATGTGAAACCATGTACCTACTAATCGATACCTTTCACACTAGACATAACTCTGTACTCGACTCATTTTAAGAAGGTAGTGGTAGAAAAAAACGAAAAGAGCACAGAACGGATCACCAGAGTGGAGTACTTGAAACCAAGTCTACTAGAAAAAGAGTATGGCTAATATAACCAGATCTGATTTATAGACCAAAAATGCTAAAACCACGGTTTATATTAAAAAAACACTCAACAGGAAATAACTGTTAATTGGATATTACAAAATACATGCTTCTTAAAATGTTACAAATACAATGAATTCAAAAAATCACAATACATTTGTGTAAATAGGTGCCAATTATAGCTTAGCATTTATATAAGTAGGTACAAAAGTTCAAACATTAGGCGATGCAATTCGGCCATAAAATAAAACGTGATGCACATCTTCCGACCGTGTTTTAAGAAGTATAACAAACGAATGATCAACATTAAACGTAATCTTTTGTCGAGGCCTAGGTCTTGAACAGCGCCCAAGCATAACCATCGCTAAAAATAGTTGAAGTAAATATGAAATGTTTGAAAAGCTGTGAAAAAATTAGAAAGCTAGCAATTGCAAAGATTAAAGAATACATTTTAGTATTGTGATAATAAATAAAACAGTACGTAACGTAAGCCCTCATTGCGCGTTTGAAGAAGCAAGAGAAATTGGTGGGCAGCTCGAAATACAATCCTTTCATTTCTTAGTCGGGGCAGAACATTTCGGTCTCGCCATTTTGGTCAGGACAAAATCAAAAAAATCATTTTAAACCACATTAACGGTGGAATTATTTGTGGCGTTATCTAAAAAATAAAACCAAAAACCTTTACTGAAAAGGGTCTTTTTGTTTTCAGGTTTCCTGTCTACCGAAATTGTGGTAGTTTACGTTTACATTGCGACACGGTCAAATTTGGCAACTGTGCGTTTGCTTTTATCGCCTTTTGCTACATTATACGATAAAAAAATCCGTTAGTTTCATAACGAACAATTACAGAAGCGTATTTTCCGTAAATCTCACTGCGATATTCTGCGGCAAAAGGGGTATAACGTATAACCCAAAAATGCATTCGGATTTACCAAGAAAAAGTAAGGAACTTATTTCTAATTTTATTCGTTATTTTGAACGAGGAAATGGTGGATGTAATGTAAGAATAAGTTCATGGGAAACAAGGTACAAATCTACATATATCTTTAACACGAAACATACATAACTCTAGGCTGTATCCCACTTGACAAAATTGTGCAACATTAGCGTTTAATAAACGTTATTAACTTACTATTAACGTCACCGCGACTGCTAATGTCCGCCTTCAAGAACGTTTCTCTGTAACGTCTAAATACCTACGTTTAGCAAACGTTACATCATATAACACTTTATAACATCAGCATTTAACGTTAATTGAACGTTTGAAACAAACGCCAATGCGATGTAACTCTCTTATGTTGTATAAACGTGGTACAAAGATGTTTATTAAACAATACTAAATTACGTTTATATCATCCTTATACATTGACGGTCGGTATTATTAAAGTCATATTTACTATGTTGTAAGCTAACAGTGTTGTTAAGGAATGTCTTAACAACACCGTTAGCTGACAACAAAGTTAAGTCTGGCTTTATAATACCGGCCGTCAACGTACAAGGATGACATAAACGTAATTTAGTATTGCCACAGATTGTGTACTTTAATAAACATTTTTGAACTTTGATACTAAAGTGCACAATGTAAAAAAATTCAAATTCAAAATAATTCAAATAATTTTTTACCAGAAATTTAATGTATAAAAAATTATTTCATTCACATCAATCACTTCACAAAATTGTTAAAAATGTCCCACCATTATAAAGAATGCACAGTTACACACATATTTTCATATCATCGAAAACTCATTCTAACATTACTGGTGTAATGTTCATTAGTTCCTCTTCAATTGCTTTTTGAAGTTCCTCAGTGATGGGCAGACGATTTCGAAAAATATTGTATTTCAAAATCAAAAAAAAAAATCTAACGGGCTTAGTTCTGGAGAACGTGGTGACCACAGTCCTCTGCTAATTAATCGATCATCGTAAAACTGTTGTTCGGCATCATGGAGTATTTGTAAATGGAAAATACCTTGTAGGAAAACGTTGGATATCAGGAAATTCTTGATAGAATTGCTGGCGACAGGACTGAATGGAATACGTCCATGTTCCATCCTGTAGACTTGCACTTCGATAATGTTCCTTTAAGACGAACGCGTCATGTTTTGGTGAAAAAGACATTGTGGAAGATTCTATAAAAGTAAGGTTATACATCCATAAAATAATTTACGTCTTTTACTTACTTTTATCCTGGTAGAACTGTTTGATTTAAAATAAAAAGATGAGCGTACAAAGTAGAAAATACAAAGAGAAATCCAACACGTAAAAATCGCCGTAGGTAAATGGATTGCTTATTCAGCTTATTTGTTGAAGTCGTTGTCGTTCATCCTTGATGAAAAAAACCACAATCGCCAATGTCTAACCCAAAAAACTCCACAATTTTTAAGCACTTAATTCAAACTATCCTCCACTTATTTTGAATCACATCACTCAATTCACAGAAAACCAACATTCAACAAACATGTTAAACTGCAAATGAAGCTAAACCGAGTGATGAGTCACCGACCAGCTATTTTTTCGTTGCGCAATGCCCAAAGGCACATTTTTAATATTACAAGAACGTTACTGTAACTGTGCAACTTAACAGTACCAAAATGTCGTTGTTGTAATGTTAAGCTTTTAAAAGTTGAACTAACGTAGTTATGTATGGTTCCGTCAACATACGCTAATAACATCACATTACTTAACATTATAATGACATCGCAACAAGGTTTTGCATAAAAACGTTGTCAAAGTAATATTGGTATAACGTTAGCCTTCTGAATGTTATTTTAACGTAATAATGTCCCGTTCCAGCGACGCAAGTCCAAAAGGTTACAATTTTTAACATTACAAAAACGTCGTATCCACGGTTTAGAAAGAAAAGCCATTCAAGTATCGTTGGTATAACGTTGATGTTTTGTTTAATTGAGTTGTTTCAAAATGCAACATTCGTTTAACGTACCAAACGTTTTTTTAACATTGCTTGTCAAGTGGGATGTAAACCGACCTTTCATTAATTTGTTGTTAGAGAAGAAAAAAAGAGGAGGCAAGAAAATTCATTGTTTAGCTTCCTGTCACAAGAGTAGATGGAATGTTTTTTGGAGTAAGTAAAACAAAACCAAGCGCACTAGATAGAGTAGAGGGTATAAGCTGATTTATAGATCAAAAATGCCAGATTTATTCCAAAACACAGAATAAGAAATCACTTTTAATTAGATATTAGAAATACGTGCTTCTTAAAATGTTACAAATAGGTACCATGAATTCAAAAAATCACAATACATTTGTGTAAATAGGTGCCACATTATAGCTTAAGCATTATAAATATAACAAACGTTCAAACATTAGGCGACGCAATTCGGCCATAAAATAAAACGTGATGCACATCATCCGACAGCGTTTTAAGAAGTATAACAAACGAATGATCAACATTAAACGTAATCTTTTGTCGAGGCATAGGCATAGCACGGCAAGCAACCATTGCTAAAAATAGTTGAAGTAAATATGAAGTTTTTGAAAAGCTGTAAAAAAATTAGAAAGCTAGCAAATTACAAATACTAAAGAATACATTTCAGTATTGTGGTTCCACAAAACAGTAGGTACCTACGTAACGTAAATCCTCATTGCGCGCTTGAAGAGCAAGAGCAAGAACAAGAGACACTGATGGTGAGCTCAAAATACAATCCTTTCACTTCTTATTCGATTCATTGCGCAACAACGTTCCATAAGTACTGCTAATCTGGACACACTAGATACTTGGGGTCTCGCTTGGGGTTTAACATCGAACTTGAGTACCGGCGAGAAACATGTGCAGAGCGTGTGGACTTTATAAGGGGTCACGTTTAAAAATAAATGCATAACTGAACGTGGGTCAAATTATGAAATCATTAGGGCACCAGCAAAGAATATTATTAGTTACTTACTCTTTGGCACCAGCAAGCGAGTTGGTATAAAGCGTTCTTTAAACATTTGGCCATGACTAGGTCACAGACGGAGGAATTCAACAATGCTGAAGTAAATTGCTCATTCACACATATTCCCAAAGAAACAACTGAAAAACTGGTAAAAATGTCAGTTTCTAAACGTGTCAAAAGACAAAGAATAGATCGTTGTTAATAGTGGCAGAGCCTCCCTTGCAACCATTTTTATAGGGTCCCATTGATGCCTGTATCGTTATTGCTAAGACATAGTGGGACTATCAGCACTGTTGCCAAGATTTAACGAAGGCAACAAATGGCTTGTGAAAACTCCAAGACCAAAATTGTTCCCTACACAAATTTTGGTGAAAATTGTAGGAATAGAATGTTGAACTTAAGCGTTCCGTACAAACTTTGTGTAAAAATATCAAGTACATAGGTATGATGTTTAAAAAAATGGAAGAGTTGTATTCCATAAACATAAAGCTTGTTAATTGGTATTACAATTTAATTTACAAACATATAAGCAGCAAAGCACCAGAACGTGGATATGTACTCGTATTTCTAGGTAAGTGTTGTATTTTCTTATTTATTATCCCTCTCTTGTTCTGAGCTCTCAACAGGCTTGCGGCTTGCGCCCTATTACAGAGTGACCCGCATTAAGCATCTAACTACCCCAAATTGACTTGCTTTTATTTTGTGGTTGTATCCTTTCATTATTTAGAAGTGTGTTGTTAGATTGTGTAGTTACTGCAGTTTAATCGTGCAAACAAATTAGACAACAATATTTCATAATGAATATACTACAGCAGGTATTTTGCAACATCTATGAAGCCTTTAGTTTGGGGTTTTTGGGAAATATTGTATTGCCACAGATAAAATACCCAAAAATTTCATCTGTGGTATTGCGAATGTATTAACAAAAAAATCCTTTTAAACCGCATTAACGTTGGAATTACGTGCTTATGTTAGACTGATCAGTATATTTCACAAAATATGCCCAGGTTCTTGAGGGAGAGTTGTGCGTTATTTAAAAAATAAAACCAAAAACCTTTACTGAAAAGGGTCTTTTTGTTTTCACGTTACTTGTCAATCGAAATTGTGGTATTTTACGTTTACATTGCGACACGGTCATTTGGCAACTGTACGTTTGCTACCATGCCTTCATTCTTTTATCGCCTTTTGCTACATTATACGATAAAAAATCCGTTACTTTCATAACGAACAATTACAGAACCATATTTTCCGTAAATCTCACGGCGATATTCCGCGGCAAAAGGGGTATAACGTATAACCCAAAAATGCCATCGAATTACTTATTTCTAATTTTATTCGTTATTTTTTCGATCAGACTTCTGAATCAAAAGTTATAGACCAGAAACCAATTTCGAAAGAAAATTCAACGGGCTGTAACTTTTGAACTAGTAGCCCAATCTTGGAACTGTTTGAAATTATGGATTCTATAGGCCACATTCTATAAGAACATTTTTTTTCCGGGTCGATCTGAGACAATTTTTTTTTCTGGCCTCAAAAAAAGGCAGTGTACAACCTTCCTTTTTTACCAAAAATCGACTGCACCAAAATTTTTCCGGAAAACACTTTTTCTTATTAATTTTGGTGCGTAGAATCCAAAATAATTCGTACTTTTTCGATCAGACTTCTGAATCAAAAGTTATAGACTAGAATCCAATTTCGAAAGAAAATTCAAAGGGCTGTAACTTTTGAACTAGTCGCCCAATCTTGGAACTGTTTGAAATTATGGATTCTACAGGCCACATTCTATAAGAAAATTTTTATTCCGGGTCGATCTGAGACACTTTTTTTTCGGGCCCCAAAAAAAGGCAGTGTATAACCTTCCTTTTTTACCAAAAATCGACTGCACCAAAATTTCTCGGGAAAACACTTTTTCTTATTAATTTTGGTGCGTAGAATCCAAAACAATTCGTACTTTTTCGATCAGACTTCTCAATCAAAAGTTATAGACTAGAAACCAATTTCGAAAGAAAATTCAAAGGGCTGTAACTTTTGAACTAGTAGCCCAATCTTGGAACTGTTTGAAATTATGGATTCTATAGGCCACATTCTATAAGAACATTTTTTTTTCCGGGTCGATCTGAGACAATTTTTTTTCTGGCCTCAAAAAAAGGCAGTGTATAACCTTCCTTTTTTTACCAAAAATCGACTGTAGCAAAATTTCTCGCGAAAACACTTTTTCTTATTAATTTTGGTGCGTAGAATCCAAAACAATTCGTACTTTTTCGATCAGACTTCTCAATCAAAAGTTATAGACTAGAAACCAATTTCGAAAGAAAATTCAAAGGGCTGTAACTTTTGAACTAGTAGCCCAATCTTGGAACTGTTTGAAATTATGGATTCTACAGGCCACATTCTATAAGAAAATTTTTTTCCGGGTCGATCTGAGAATTTTTTTTTCTGGCCTCAAAAAAAGGCAGTGTACAACCTTCCTTTTTTACCAAAAATCGACTGCACCAAAATTTTTCCGGAAAGCACTTTTTCTTATTAATTTACGATGTATCTACTTATGTTGAATAAAGATAGTTCCACTTATAATTACTAAAGTCAAATAGTGAAATTGGTGTAAGCTGGCGGTTCCCTGGTGACTCATGCTCGGACTATTTGATGCCCAGACATGCATCTGGATGTAATTGTAAGAATAAGATCATGGGAAACAACGTACAAATCTATACCTTTCGCTCGAAACATAACTCTAGGCTGTATGTAAACCGGCCTTTCATTAATTTGTTATTAGAGAAGAAAAAAGAGGAGACAAGAAAATTAATTGTTTAGTTTCCTGTCACAAGAGTAGATGGCGTGTTTTTTGGAGTGCCAGATTTATTCCAAAACACAAAATAAGAAATAACTTTTAATTAGGTATTACAAAATACATGCTTCTTAAAATGTTACAAATACAATGAATTAAAAAAATCACAATACATTTTGTGTAAATAGGTGCCATATTATAGCTTAGCATTATAAAAGTTCAAACATTAGGCGACGCAATTCGGCCATAAAATAAAACGTGATGCACATCATCCGACCGCGTTTTAAGAAGTATAACAAACGAATGATCAACATTAAACGTAATCTTTTGTCGAGGCATAGGCATAGCACAGCAAGCAACCATAACCATTGCTAAAAATAGTTGAAGTAAATACGAAGTTTTTGAAAAGCTGTGAAAAAATTAGAAAGCTAACAATTGCAAATATTAAAGAATACATTTCAGTATTGTGGTAACGAGATTTTTCCACAAAACAGTACGTAACGTTGGTCCTCATTGCGCGCTTGAAGAAGCAAGAGAAATTTATGGTCAGCTCGAAATACAATCCTTTCACTTGTCTGTCTCATTGCGCAATAACGGGCCATGATTACAGCTAAAAAAAAGAAAGAATAACGCCTAAACCTGTACCCAGCTATATCTAAATGTGACCCCTCATCAAAATGTACGATTTTGAAGTGGCCCACTAGATACGTGGGGTTTAACATTGAAATGAGTATCGGCAAGAAACATGTGCAGAGCTCGTGGACTGTATTAAGGGGTCACGTTTAGACTTAGATGCAAAATGAACGTGGTTCAAATTAGGAAATCATTAGGGCACTAATAAGCCAGTAGGTATAAAGCGTTATTTAAACATTTGGCCATGACAGATGGTTTGGGGAAATTCAACAATTTTGAAAAACATTGCTCATTCACACATATTCCCCAAGAAACAACTGAGAGTAAAAATGTCAGTTCAGTTTCCAATTTTATCAAAGATAAAGAGTAGACCTAGCAGTAGACCGTTGTTAATAGTGTCAGAGCCTCCCATCCAACCATTTTTGTGGAGTTTCCTTTGATGCCCGTGTCGTTATTGATAGGACGAACTAAATTTTGGGGCTTTCATTTTAATAAAATTATTGCTAAGATATAGTGGAACTATCAGTACTTTACAGCTTATGTCCCAACGAAACTTTATGGTTCAAATCAAGGGCCCTCACCTCAGTGCTACAACTGAGCCAAATCGGTGGGCTTTTATTTTGTAGTTGTATCCTTTCATTATTGAGAATTCTTTTTAATCGTACAAACAAATTAGACAACAATATTTCAACGAATATACTAAAGCAAATACTGTTCAACAGCCTTTTATGTCATTAGATACAAGGGCTATGTAAAAATTAAGGTTCCCAGCCTTAGACCGTTGCGGCACAGTATTCTAGGCGATATTCTGCAACCGTGTTTGATAGTTCCCCCACGCCAGATCCCGCCCTGGTAGAGAGAGTTCGCTGCGCCGCTCAGTACCGACCTAACAACAATCCGCGATAGAACTTTCCATGGCCAGGTGCGAAATTGGTGCAGTGATCCAATTTCTCACTCTAAAAAGTTACAATCTGTTATCAAAACCTTGGAAAAACTGAGACGAGCCATGCAAAATCCAAAAAACGTATTGTAAGGATCAGTGGAGACGGAAGGTGGAAGGAAACGAGGAAGAAAAAGGAAATGGATTGATGATTTGAAGAAGGGAACCGGTTAGGCGGGAATGCAGAGAGAGGCGATGGACTGGGAGTTGGGGAGGAGGGATGTCACCTAAGAAGGAACCTGACAACTGGCAGACAACTCAAAACAAAAGAAAATAAATAAATAAATCACGTGAATGGGTGACACATGAAGGAAACGCAAAGGTCTTGAAGAGTCGCCAATGTTAGAATACGGAAGTTTCCTCAAATCATTTTCATAAATTGTCCTAGAAGGGTGCATTGATACTATTCAAGTACCTGAGTTGTAGATTGCAGTAGACACTATTTCTTTGCAAAATTTACATTTACACTTGACATGATGGCAGTGTACGATGACAAGAAAAATTTCATGGAAGTAAAAAAAATATATTTCCAAATAGCTTTTGTACTTATAAGTGTTATAAAAATTCATCACACACACACATACAACTTTAAGGTAAACTATTTGATTGGCTGAAGAAGTAGGTACAATAAATGTATAGTTATATAATCAACTTTAAACAAAAATTTTTTAATTAAACGTAGTCATTTCAATGCAGTGGTAATGCAATCTTTCCGTAAAATAGCACGTGCTGTACATCACCTCCCACTTGAATCAGAACAACGAACGGATGGTCAACTTGAAATACAAAGTTTTCAGGTTCCAGACACATTGAGAATGTACACATAGCGACAGCTGCAAATAAAAAGAGTCAGAACTTTTGCTTTCGGATTGTGAATGTCCCAAAAATCCAAACAACCACTTTCAGCTCAAGTCACATCCGGCTGCTTTTCTTCTGTCCCCAATATGTCTCCCACTTTTTAAATTCTATACGCAAAAATAGCCGTAAACTGCTTTTTAATAGAGATTTACGAATTTAACTTCTCTTAAAATTCCCCGTTTATAGATATAAGCCTATTGACTATTTTGGCATACAACAAATCCTAATGTGCAGGCCTCTTCTTCGAATTGAATAGGTAAATTAACATTTTCAAAATGAGGTTACTTAAAAAATTTAAATTATAATTATATTATCTTCAACCTCTCAATGACTGTGTAGCAAACGTGCAGAAATGCAAACTAAGATGCAAGTACATGAAAATCAGAATCCTTTTTCCAAACCATCAGTTTAATATTTATTACAAAATTCTATGTGCTGCAATAGTCTACAGAGCAGGATTTGCAATCCTTCCATAAAACAAAATAGTATCCACGCCATTCCTCTTAGCCTTTAATACTATAAGGAAGGGATGATCAGCTCGCAATGGATAAATTATTGGCATAGAAAAGCAAGCCATCATCATTGCTACAACAAAAATTACGAGTAAGAAAAAGAACAAAGGAAATATCAAGCGTACAAGCAATGCGACACTACAAAACGTGAAGACAGAGCATTAGCAGAGAAGAATGGAATAAAAAACTAAGAAAGCAAAAGATTCTGGCAAACTATTATTTAGAAAAAAATGAAATCTGTGGCATAAAGTCTTAAAGTCACCTGCTTCTGAAAGTCATTGACATTGCTAAACAAAATACAAAGAGACTCAAATCTTAATAATTACAAAATTAAAGCAGTAGTTTAAATAATATGGTAGTATTGTCACAACAGGTCAAAAGACAAATCAACATTTCTATTGAAAATCCTGTTTGACATCTCTACGATGGTTGATTAAAGACTAATCCAATAAAGTGAAGATGATTTGTGTGTGTGTAAAGTAAGGAAGTGAAGCGAGGTGTGTGTAATAATAATTACTCCTAAAAAGGTTTACATAGCACGGAGAAATTAAACACAGAAGCAGTTAGTAATTTATTTTTAATACATGTATAAAATGAAACACAAAAAAATGCATCAAAAACAGCACAACCATTTCTTATTAAGCCTTGTAACAATTACTTCTCCCCCCGACGGATTGATCACGTTTCCGAAAAATAAAACACTAACTGAAAGTGTATTGTTATGTTGTAGAAGTATGTTAAATGGATGATTGGCACAAAATGTTCTGAAATTGGCGGTATCAAAGACAGTGGGATAATAAACTAAAACAAATCACATTAAAATTCTTCAAGTTACACTTGCTGTTGAGACAATCTCCAGAATCGAAACACTAAGACTGAAAGTTGTGCTCAACATTAAGTGAAATATTAAGCATACCTGCTACTTTGAGCACAAGCCTGAAGGCAAAACATGAATGGAAGCTTTCTGCATTAAATGCTCTTTACACAATCACACTAAAATTCCCAAACCACGTCCTCTCTGATATTAAAATAATCTAAATGGATGTAGAAATTTTGACCCTAATTTTTCATTATTCGAAAGGGCAAGAATACGGAATTATTTAAACTACACTGCTTCGCTCAAGCTTGAGCTAGACGTAATGCTTTTCATCAATCTATAACTAAGTTAAAAAACCATTACTATTGCAAAAATCTACAATTTGACAATGATAAAAATATCCACCGAACAACATAGCCGGTAGGTCAACTGTTAATACTATTATTACTTAAACATTTTTATTTATTTGTTAAAACCATCCCTTGTAGGACTGTAGGAGTTGGCAATGACAATAATGCCATTAATACCAGAGAATTCAATCACAGTTTCAAACATAAGTGTGAAACGTCAAAGATACGGGTGCGATTTTAAAAAAATAGAAACCATACATGAGGTGATAACAATTATATAATTATCTTTTAATCTTTTTTTAACAAGCTTATTAAAAATAAATAAATGTTTATACTTTATAATTTAGGATTTTCCATTCTTCCGTAAAATAAGATATGATTAATGCTGCCCCGTTTAGTTTGTAATACTATAAGAAATGGATGGTTGGCTTGAAATGGAAAAGGTATTGGTAAACAGCAGAGCAGAGAAGAAACGCCCATTGCTGCAATAAAAATTTAGGATGAGCTACAACTAAGATTTTTAAAAAATGACACAAATGAAAAATTGGTTGTTAAATTGAATTGTTGCAAGTATGTAGGTTATGAGAGCGATTACACTGAAAAACATAGTGCAATAGACTCACACCTAATAAATAGAGGTTTGAAAAGAAAATAGAAGACGGAATTAGTCACGAATACATTTTTAATATACATACAATGGGAAAAAATTGTATTTTAACTTAAATGACCTACGAAGGAGCTTGGTATTATCCACATATGTGTTCGGAGCGATATGGATTTCCCGTGATAAGTTTCTAGGTACACAACCATCAAAACCACCCAAAACTACTGAACTCTCACTGCTTACTTTTAAGAGGAGCTTGGTCTCTACGTTCCCCCAGTTAAAAATATGAAAGAAACAACATTCGATAGTATTCACAATGTATATTCATTATTCAACCATACAAAGTTCCAGCACAAATGTTCAATATTGAGGTGATGCAATTCTACCATAAAACAAAGCGTGTCGTGCACCTTCATTCCGTGCTTGAAGAAGCATAGTAAATGCATGATCTACATTAAATACGATCTTCTGCTGTGGAATTCTCACCATCGCGCATTGTAAAACCATTACAGCTGCTAAAAAAACCCAACAATTTCAATGCCAATATAGAAATTCAGTTTTTGTTAATATTTTAAATTTTGAGAAAATTGTTAATCACTAAAACAAGTAATACCTGTACTAAATTGTATTTCACTACTGGACCATCCTGTGTACAAAGCAGGCAAAACGTTCATTTACCTTACAAAGTCCATTTTTTTTATTATGATGCTAGATCACATCAAAATGAAACAGTAACCTTACCAGTAACTATTCAACCATAAAAATGCAATAATCTACAGGGTGTCCACTTTCTTATGGAAACACTCTTTATTTTGGATTTTCACATGATTTGCAGACCACCAAAATGAAGTCTGTGGTCTTAGACATTGCCCTCCTAAAGTCTGAACAGCAGACGGCATCTTGATAATTTCAAAATTCAAGAAGTAGTTTGAATAACGAAAAGAGTATGCCATAAGGATGCTGCAACATCATGGCGTCTGCGCCATAATTACGTTTGTAAAGGGTATGAGTAACAATTGAAAGAAATAAAGTCGACCAGTGATGAGGCACTAGGAAAATTGAAATTAAAATTTTATTTCAAACGCGTAAATAAAAAATTTGTTCTAGTCTGAAAGAATTGTTGAAAGTTCCCATAATGCAACTTGCATTCCCTCTTTGAATTGCAACACTAATTTTCTGTTTTAAGAAAAGAGTTGAACGACGAAGTTTAATTAACGCTCCTATAGCTTCAATGAATGATATTGCTTCATCACCCCATGGTCCAAGGGTTTCGACAGCAAAGAGAACGAATAAGTAATTATCTGTGACAAGGTCCTTATATTTGTTTAGTTTTCTTTTAGCAGCTTGTTTTGCAATTGTACCCGCTTCTTTGGAAGAGGAGTGAATATATGATGGTGCAAGAGTGTCTGGTACTGTAGCATCCCAGATCAGGATTTTTCCTTTACTCCATGGAATAAGAGTTGAACCATCGTTCTACCATCACTTCTACAGAGACCTGATTTTCCATTATTAAAAAAGGAAAAAAAACAAAGCAGTATTTATTTCAATTCCATTGGTTCGCTCAGCCTCATTGAGTTAAGAGTATCACTATTGCAAAAATGTTCAATTTGAAAATGAGAAACACCCAAACAACACAGCTGGTAGGTCAACCATTAATACTATTATTACTTAAACATTTTTATTAAAAAGCATCCCTAGTAGGAGTTGGCAATGACAATAAGAATTCCATTAATACTAAACCAGAGAAAACACTTGCACCATTTCCAAAAATACTTGTGAAACGTCGAAGACAATAATCGGATTTTTAATTCCTTACTAAGCATCATTGTATCAACATACTAGAGGTTTTAATTAGCTATTTTAATGTTTGCATTTTTTTTAACAAGCTTATTAAAAATAACAGTTAAATGTTCATAATGTAGGATTTTCAATTCTTCCATAAAATAAGATATGATTAATGCTGTCCCGCTTAGTTTTCAATACTATCAGAAATGGATGGTTGGCTTGGAATGGAAAAGTTATTGGTAAACAGCAGAGCATGACACCCATTGCTGCAATAAAAATTTTGCATGAGCTTATAGATTTTTTAAAAAATGTCATTTAATGCAGAAATTGGTTGTTCAATTGAATTGCAAGTATGTAGGTTATGAGAGCGATCGCATTTAAAAGCATAGTGCAACATTGGAGAAGATCTTTCACTCTTAACATTAAAACTGGCAACAGCCTGACACAATTGAAATTCTATAACCTATAAGGCTCACACCTCCTAATAAACAGTAGTGTTTGAAAAGAGAAGAGAAATCAGAAGTAAAGAATGCGGTACATTAGCAGCGTATTCCCAACAAATTATTCATATACAGACAATGGGAAAAATTGTATTTCAAAAAGACCTACCAAAAAGTTTGCTATTATCCACATATGTACTCATAAGCATCTGGAATGTCTCTTCAGAAGTGTCTAGGTACACAACCGTCAAAACCATGCAGAAGTGCTGAACACTCACTGCTAGATCACATTTTCATATTGAATTTGACGAAAATATTGATCATATCAAACTGTTTACTTTTAACCTTTTCGCTGCTAAATTAAAAATTCGAGTGTAAACAGCCTGTGATGAATTAAAATTGTACAAAACGTATATTTACGTACGTCGCACTGAGAGAAATCGTCGCGCGTATATATACGTCATCAGCAGATTGATTTGCAGCACCCAGCACGTGCATATACGTGCACAGCAAGGTCAGGAAGTAAAGCTCAATGTATTTTATCGGAGGGGCATCAAAATTTGTTTATTTATTTTTGTTTTGATTTTTTTATTTTTTATTTAATTTTTTTATATAAAAAAAAAATAAAAAAAAATAAAAAATAAACCGCAGCGTCCTACTTCGTCAATCCAACGTATTCATCCGCCATCTACTGATTGACTTATGGATAAAACAATTTATCAAAAGTCTGAATAAATAACTACTACAACAAAATAAATGCGCACACGTGTTACCTGAAACCGTTTTTAGTGTACTGGACAAAACTAAATTGAGTCGTGTTGGTACTCGTTGGAAAGCTCACGAAATGGGCTTTCCGATGGTGTGCAAATGATTGCAGCACGTTAATATACGGAGCTAGCACAGAATTTTAAACAGGTACAACGTATATATACGTACGTCGCACACAGATTCCGCATTTTCAGAACGTATATATACGTGCGCAGCAGTGAAAAGGTTAAGAGAAAGATGCTAACTACGCATATTAAGAAACAACATCGATCGTACTCACAATATATATTCAAGCATACAAAGTTCCAGCACAAATGTTCAACACTGAGGTGACGCAATTCTACCATAAAACAAAGTGTGTCGTGCACCTTCATTCCGTGCTTGAAGAAGTATAGTAAATGCATGATCTACATTAAATACGATCTTCTGCTGCGGAGTTCTCACCATAGCGCATTGAAACACCATTACAGCTGCTAAAAAAACTCAAACAATTTCACCGCCAATATAGAAATAAAGAGTGGCCACTCAGTTTCTGTGAATATTTCAAATTTTAAGAAAATTCTTAATGGCTAAAATAAATTATCAATATGTAATTGTAATTCACTACTGGGCCACCCTGTGCACAAACCAGGCAAAACGTTCATCTACCTTACAAAAACCAAACTTGTGTATTATGGTGATAGATCACATCGAAATGAAACAATAAGAATTCCGTTATTATATGGCTTCCACAGCCAGAGTCGGTAAGATGCGAGCGACTTCCGGAATAGGACTCTGTCAATGTTAAATGAAAAGTCAACGTTTCGCCCAATTTCGTATGGGTCTTCATCAGGATTAAAAGAACACGCCTCAAGGTGCCGAATCTCACATTTGGAATTAATTAATTCTGCAAAGGGGGGTAAGGAAAAGTTGTTGAATCTGTTGTGAACAGAACATAAATTATTTTTTTGGTTACTATTTTTCCGAGTATAATACAACCAAGAAAAAGTCGTTAAGAGTCCTTCCATCTTGTGTTCGCCATGGAAACTGGAAACGCAAACTTTATTTTACATCAGAAGCCAGAGAAATCATTATAAAACCTCTGAAAATTCTGGACGTATTTAATTTAGACATCCAAAATAGCAAGCTTAGGTTCTTGCGTCGTTTCCATGGAAACAAATTGAACACCAGGCACCATCTCTAAGATAAAAAGTGTTTCCATAAGAAAGTGTGCAATTGGTTGTCACAGTTTTTTTACGCCTTCCCTCATTTTTCTTTAGTACTTAGACCTACTGCAAAAGATTATACAGGACAAGGCTACAGGGATCCGAGCAGGGATCCTTGTAGGCTCTTTCTGGCAAGCTCAGCCGTGGTACACACTCTTTGTGAAATTGACTCTCTGTTTTTTAGGGGGGGCGACTTTTATCTATCAACCTTGTGCATATAATAGAAGCATGTTCTACAGTGTTACAAAATTATATATTCGGACCGGACGCCTCATAATTCTGATCAAACTTCAGGTAGGTTCTTTTGATCGGTTAATTATATGTAAGACTCACATCACATCATAGACAGAAGAAGAAGTGAAATCAGAACAGGTGATTAAAACACTACATTTAGCATGAATTTCGTTTGTGCTCCATTAAAGTGCACTTTAATTAAGTTTAAGATCAAACCTCCATTTTGACTATAACTAAAGAAAAACTGCTCATTTATAGTTGATAGAAGCGCGGGATTAATGTAGGTACTGAATTTATACAATAATTATATTTTATAGTATATTAAGTATGGAGAACGGTAAGGGATTTTTACCGTTCGAAGACAATTGTTTGGAGGAGGAGCGAAGCGACGACTACAATTATTGTCTGAGAACGGTAACCCTTAACGTTCGACGTGCTTATAACATTTTTTGCGCGATCGAAATTAAAATTATGCAACCAATATAAATATGCACTAAGAAATTAACGAGCAGAATAAATCGAAATGATCGAAGTGGTATGGTGTACATCACTAGGTAACCAGTTTATTTGTCAAAATTGAAGTTAATAATTTCATAAAAATGTGCATGTGTCTGATGTAGTTTACTAGCTTTGCACTTCCTTTATGACTTTATGAGCGTCTTGCTATAGGAAACAACAGCACAAATTGTACGTTTAATGTACCTAACAATAATTAAAGATTAAATGTAATGTAAGACTGTTGATTTTTAAAAAGGCGTCGGTAAGTATTTTTGCTGTTCTGTTTTTAGATCGGTAAGTAATTTTGACGTCGTCGTAATCATAGCAACTGGTAAGTTCTACGTACTGTCATGGAAACACCCATGGTAAATAGTCAGAAATGACCGATCGCGCAAAAAATTAATTAAGGGAATGAATCTAGCTACGTTTGTTTCTGACATACAGAGTGAAAACGAAAAGTTTGGCTTTTCATACCCTACTACCCATGTAAGATAGAAAAAAGGTAAAAACTACCAACTTTAGATATTTTTACATAGTGACGTAGTCAAAAAAATTGTTTGGACCTCCTTCTCTGTGATTTGACTCAAAGTTAGTATTTTTTAACACTCTGTATATCTTAACGTCATTTTTTTTACATTTTTTTTCCTAATTAGATTGATGTATTACAACCTATATTTATTATTTTATTTTATTTTTTTTTGCCTTTATTTTTAAGTGGGCGGGGTTTCAGCCCATATAATTATATATTAAGGAAATTGTATCAGACAATAAACAAAGCAAAATCTCCAGGAATCCAAAGCTTACTATTTAAAAGCCGTAAAAAAAAATAAGGTTATTATTTTTGGTTCATGGCTCAAAATAAAAAAATATAATCAATGTAATCTGGAAAAAGAATGCAAAAAGCTGACGTTGAGATATACAGGGTGTTGCAATTAAAAAAATAGGCAGTTTTTATCTTTTTTCTATCTTACATGGGTAGTAAAATATGATAACATCACAGACAGTCAAACTTTTCGTTTTCACCCTGTATCTCAGAAACAAACGGCTAGATTGATTTGGATGCACTCCCTTGTAGTAAATAATAAGAAATAAACAACATTTGATAGTTTTCACAGTATATTATATTCATGCATACAATCAAAGTTTCAGCACAAAAAATGAAATCCGCTTCTTTGCATTTCAAATTCAACATTTAGGTGATGCAATTCGACCATAAAATAAGACATGTCTTGCACCTTCATTTCGTACTTGAAGCAGCACAGTAAATGCATGATCCACATTAAATACAATCTTCTCCCGCGGGATACTCACCATCGCGCAACGTGTCAACATTACAACTGCTAAAAAAATTTTAAAAATCAGCACCAATATCGAGATACAGGGTGGCCACTCAGTGCCCTTTATCGCTAAAATTAGTACTGTCAATATGTTATTTATACGTACCTATTTAAAGTGTACTGGGCCACCCTGTGTACAAAGTCCGTTCATCTATCTTACGGAAATGAAATTTGTATAATGCCCCAAAACATCACAATGGAATGAAATAATTGTGAAACATTGTGCGACGTACATGTGGCAATGTGCCCCACCTCACTGATCACTAGCACCACAACTTTCCCAAACGGACTTTCGCGCATGACCCTTATGATTTCACCATTGATCAAGTCAAATTTAATAGATGAACGGTACGCCATTTTAAATTACTTGCTGTTGCAAGAAGAAAGCAATATTAAATGAAACCCACATGCACTATTCCACTTTTTAATTCATTCCCTTATTGACTAACAGGGTGGTTGGTTTAAATCAGGAAGCACATCATATTTGGCTTTAACCGCAAATTTTGCTGAACAGTCTCTAATTGATACAGTAAATGACACGTTGTACTCTCCTTTATTATTAAGAAATGAACATTATTATACTTTTCAAGTTAACAACTAAGTATTAGTAGATTAAACAGGACTTGAGACTTTTCCTAAAAAAATCGATGAATATTCGCTAAATGTACGATGAGTGATCATGAAGAGAAACTGGTGATCAACGTAAAATTTCGGTATGGGAGTGTAGCACTCGATTTGCATCACTAGCCCTAAAAGACCAAAATGATTTCTGTTAACACTACCAAATAAAAATTTAAACAAATTGAACTGTTATAAATACTTGACTTTATTAATTCGCATAAAATTCAACAATTATCAGTTTAATGTTATGGTAACCGAGATGGTAACAGTATAGAGCCATTAGAAATGCAAAAAAAAGGATCTATTAAAAATTGGTAATACTAATTCTTCCATGAAACAGAATGATACTAGAATCTTCATTCTTGTAACGAAGGCAAGTGACAAAGGGATGATCGGCCTTATATGCTTTGATCGCGCACTGCGCCCTCATTATCAAACCTTCCAAATAAATATAAGAGATTTAACGAAATGGGGTAACAATAGGAAACATGAAACACATAAGAAGATAGAGAAAAGAGTCCATGAATGCTTTATAAATGTACGTACACCAGCCCAAATTGTTTTCCACTGATGAAATTTTTTTATGGCCTCACTACTAGAAATCTTGATTTTATCTAAAACGATTAAAATAAGGGGACCTTATTCCAATAGAAAAACTTAACCCAACAGTTACATTATTCTTCACCTTCACTTTAGAAATATAGTCTCCCGTACATGTAGGATTGCAAAATTCGCTTTTCCTACACTTGTTAAGTTAGTACTAAAGTCACTAAATATAGACTAGTGACTTTAGTTAGTACATACCGCCACACCCTCTATTTTCTGGGGAAGACAAAAAAGTACATTTGCCTATTTTTCAATTGTTTTCCCCTAAAATGGCAAACTGTCACTGGAGAACGGCATAGATATCCTTTATTTTTAACCGTAATATGAATAAAAAATCAGGGTAAGGGTTTAAACACTAGCAAGAGTTAGTACTATCACGTCAAGAAAAGCCCATACAAACAACGCAATTCACTCAAAAACTTACACAACAAAGCTAAACCCAAAGATAGCAGGAAAGCAAAAAAGGGAAACAAACGAATATACATACCTGTAGCTGCCGCTGCCTCCGCTCCTTCCTCATTTACTTCGATAAACGCTTTTTGTATAACCTTGCTCACATATAGCGGCTCATCGCTCTCGGAGACTTCCGAAAAGTCTGCCTTGCCAGGTTCGAAAATTACACCAAGACCCATCTAAAAAAATAATTTTTATTATTTTGTATATCTATACAAGACGAGATACAAGATATAAAAGTGGGCACTTATCAGTAGCATTCCACATCCAAATCTGCGGAATGTTGAATTTCAGAGTTCAAGAATAAAATTATTCAGGAGTAGGCCGTTGTAATAAAAAACCAAAGAGTGCCTGAAAGTAAACAATTTATGATTTGCTGCAAGTGTACTCTTTATTTGGTTGTAAAATATGATTATTTAAAAAGACTCTTTTTCAAAATTCGCCCTTTTAAATTAATCTTATTTTACTACGAAATAGGGAGTACACTTGCAGCAGATAATTTCTTGGTGACACTTCGAGTGACACTTGCTTACTTTCTGGCATTCTTTTGTTTTTTATTATCACAGCCTACTCCTGTTTATAAACATGTAATTAATTAATGTGTAACTATTTTTGTGAAAAATATTGAATAATCTAAAAACTACGGGGTTTAGGCACAGGGCACTCCTTATAAAAAGTAAAGAGCACACAAAAGACCATTGAATCGAGAAATAAAATAGTGGTAGTTCCATTTGAAAACAAAAAACATAGTTATGACCCAGGTTATGACACTTTGAAATTTGGAAACTTTACTATTTTTTGTGAACACTCTGTATCACTAAATCCAACTTTCTCATTACCAAAGTGTTTCCTTTTATTCAGATTAACATTATACTTATTCCAGGTCCAGTCCTCAATATTACATAACAGAAACACTGTAGCTCTCTCTCTCGCGTCCAGCACTAGATTTAAAGAGTACCCAGCTTAAACAATAAAATTTTCCTGCGGCCGGTCCCGACTACCCACTTCCGCGACGCGCGGTGCGCAAATACGTATTTTTAACATTTTCAGACTGAACTTTCATATAATTACGATCGAACTTCAGGTAAGTTCTTTTGATTGATTAATTATTGATCAAATGTATTTCTTAACTTTAACATCAAGGTCGCTACAATTTATCAAAGTAGGGTTTGTTTATGGGCAATTATTCGGAAAAAAGTTAATAATTTGGTAACATTGATAAAAAACCAAAATAGGTTTCCATGCAAAGGTTCAATTTAAAAAATCAGATGTCGATTGACACTGTAAAAATGGGACACCCTGTATATTCAAAAATCATTTCTGTAGATGCGCCACCATCTATGGCTGACATTTGCACAATAGTATATTGAAAGACAAGTGTTACAATGCGACCTATCGTAATACGACTATCTTGTGGCACGAGTGGCGACGCGAAGCGTAGCCACGAGTGTCCGCAAAATAGGAGTATTACAATAAAGCATTGTAACACGCGTTTTTCATACTATTTTTTCTATTTCGGTGCTTTAATTTAATTAAAAAAATCATTATCAGAAACTATAGGGAACATTAGAACTAACATGTTTTATGTTGGGAACATTTTTTATGCCGTTAAGTTTTAGGTTGGCAGCGTAGTAAGACTGACATTTTGAAGTTCAAACATGGAAGTACCCAATGAAGTACCTACTTGTACTAACTAGTAACTGCCAACTTAAGAGATGAGTTACCAAAAAAAACAACTATAATCACTGTCTTTGTACAACTGTTGTACAAAATCATCATTGTGACACCGAAATAGAAAAAAGGTTTTTTGATATTTTTTACCAGGTATAAACTAGGAAAGACCGACGCACTGTTGCAGGACCCTGTATAGAATGGCACTTTCAGTTTCATGACAATCTACCTGTTCCTGTTATACGATAATTCGGGAATTTTAGAATAATCAGGTATCAGAATCGAAAGTTTTAAAACCACATCAATAACAGTTCAATATAAAGCATAGTCAAAAGAAAATTTAAAAAAAAACACTTGATGATTTTTTCAAATACCTATCTATACTTTTTTGGAAAAGCTTAAAGATTTTTGTACAGGAAGATACAACATCAGAACTCCCGTAACTCCAGCTAAAATGTTATCAAATATTTTTCTTATGGCAATAGTAACGCCGACGTATTATTAGGTATAAGCAGGTCTCTGAGATCACTATTCTACTCAAGATGCCCATTTTACCTAAACTGCTCCAGTTTTTTCAATTGATGGATCATAATCTCTATAATCCTTATCTGGGAAAATCCTGCAAATGAGGTATACCAAATTATCTAATCTATACTATTCAACCCACTTGATTAATGACTCACTGAACTTGCCACACCTTTACAATTAGTGAACCAGAATAATTCAAAATACCTTTCTGCTAATTATCAATGGTTCGGAACCTACTTTCTTACCTTGGTTAAAACAGACTTCAAATCCATCTCCGTCTCGATCTTAAACTTGGGCAAAGAAACTTCCACCTCCATGCTCCGCATTCCATCAGTAATGTTCGACAGATCAACATCAACCAATTTCTTTTCCAACTCTTCAATGCCGGTCCTCTTATGGGGTAAAATAAAGACCATACTGACATCCTTGTTGCTGTACTTCATTTCCAAGACTTGCGCATCCAATTTCTCGTCGTCGCGGTAATTGAAATGCTTAGTAATGTGCATCATATCGCAATCGACAGATTCCGTTTCGGAAATGTAGAACTTTTCCTTGATCGTCGCCTCCTTTCGAAACGGATGAGCCCAGTTACCCTTAAAGTAGATGGCGTTGACGAGCACGAGACGTGTCAACTGGTCCAAGACACTAGGCTTAATTAAATCCTTAATTTTAGAGTTAGTCTTATCCTCGACCCAGCCGTTAATTTTCTTTGCGGATTCCGCGCTTTGGGCGAAGTTGACTGATTCCGCTTCAGACAGGAAATGATCCTTTGCGCGTTTGTGGAATTTTTCCTTTAAAGGGAACCCATCCATAACGTAGATCTTATTCGCAATGTGCAACATGACGTCTTCCACGCTGTTTAGGGACTTCATAACATCACTGTAGCCGGTTGAAGCGCTATCTTGGTCTGAGACATGCAGAGTGCTGGCAAATGACTCTGCCGTTTTTCCAGCGGCTCCCTGGTAAGCCATGGCCAGCACAGTATGGGCGCTGATCGGAGAAAAGAACACATTTTTGCCCTTTTCCTCTTCGGCGATGAAATTGTAAAACTTGTTGGCGAAGCGAGAGTTTCCGCTTACAACTTCGCAAAGTTCCTTAGATGCCATGACTTCGAACTTAGAAGACGAATAGACCAACAAACACTATAACAAAACAAAAAGGGCACTGTTAGATATGAAGCTTTACAAGTATGAAAAGTTTACCGCTCAATTTAATAAAAATAATGGTCTTCGAAACCTTGCTTGGATACCACGGTCTAGATAAAATAGACTGTAAGGATACGTCATGTAATCCCCCTCTTTCGGCGTTTGAATCATACAAGATTAGCGATGAGTAATATAATTCGGCTTGATGGCCTCGTCACCATCAATTTTAAATAAGTTATCTTACATAAATAAACAAAACAGCTGATATAACCTTCAAATAGTTCAAACGTCACAAACGTCAAATGATTCAAAAAATCTGTATTACCGACCGATCAGTTTCGTGACCAATGGCGCAGCGTGCATAAAAACATATATATAATGCATAAAAATAATGCAGTGGCGGGCAAGGTTTAAATGGGGCGTATAGGATCAAAACCGGACATGTCACATGATTATAGTTTTCCAAAAAACGGAATAATCTGTCCAGTGGATTCGAAACATAAAAATTCTTGGTTTGAGTTGCAGATCTACCCAAAAACCCAAAAAATGATACTTACTCAAGAAACAATAAAAATATTTTGATTATTAAATGAGTTATTATTTATTAATCAATTTAATTAGGGTTTGGCCGAATTTGCACCCCAAATGTGGACATGTCTGGTTCTGAAACTAAATATGACGGATTTTTGAGTTACAATACCTATGCTTATTTTTTCAGTAAAAAAAAAACTAACGCAATTACAACATAATCAAAAATTTATTAAAAATGAAAATAAATTTTATATAAAAAAAGCACAAAAAAGGGGTCACGCCACTTATATGCAAGAAACTTCCTCAATAAATTCATGATCACATGACACAATGCCAGAACGTTATTGGTTCAAATGGACATTTCATGGGACATCCTTTGAATCTAATGGCAATTTTCAAGCCTGATTTTAATAGGAAATGTACGGATTTGCAACTAAACTGACTTCATTTTATTATAAAACACGCCTCAATGTACAAAACGTATATCTCACTTCATTTTGTTAAAATATGTGACATGTCCGGTTTTGATCCTATACGCCTCAAATATAACTGCAAATGCATTTTTTTCTTGGGGCACAAAATTCTAAAATATTCTTCTTTCTTTAGTACCCTTATTATCGATTTCAGTATATATTTAGATCCTACTATATCAAAACAGAACAAATAGAAAAATTTAAGTATACAGTTTCAATTATTTCTGGAAAGTGTACCTAAGAGTCCACTAAAGGGTGTAAACCAAGTACCTACTCATAAATCCATACTCATACCAAATCGCTTTGAAGATAGGTACACCGATTCGTGTAAATAACTGAAAATTTGGGGACTAATACGAGTAATAGAATAGATTTTCTGCTAAAAGTTATGCAACAAACGGTAAGTTATAGACCATTGTTGAATAAGTGCTTATTCAATTGGTTAGACCAAAGAGTACCCTTCAAACGTGGGTCTGTAACAATTTATGTAAAAGAAAGGATTCCCGCTGTAAAGTTCTGTAAAGTTGACCCATATAAAGTAAGAAATCTATAGAATTTATTGAAAGATCGATAAATCTCCTAAGAAACTTCCAGTAGTGCTTTAAATTGGCCTCATAAAAGTGTTTGCCAAAGCATAAAGATTCTATCGGAGCTTGGAAAGCTAAACTCTATGAAAAGCATACCGCGAAAGCTCTTGGGTCCCTAAGAAATTCTCAAAAAGTCCTAAGCATCTCTCGAAAGAATAGAGACAGAGTTTTATAACAGCCAAAAAATGTCTACAAGTTCCGGAACGATCTAGAAAACTTTGTATAACCTGGAAGGCTATAGAAAACTTTCTAGTGTTTTCCTTCGTGTGTCGTCTAGATAATCGTTCCACCCTTTGAAAGTACTCCTTCTTTGACACTCCGTTCTGTAGATACTTTGCACTATTTCATCAGCAGATGGGTCTTGTCCAGACGTTCTACATGTGCTTAATGAATACCCTTTTTCGACACTTCGTATTTAAGGTATTCGCTTCGCTTTCACCAATAGAACCGTTTTCCAGATATTCTGTCTTTCAGACGTCCCAATCGGCTTTTATGAGTACCCGCTTCGACAATCCGCCCTTGAATTATAAGAAATTATAACCAATCACGATAAGGGGTCGAGGAGGAGGACTATTATTTGTAGAATTTGGTTCCTTTCGTTGAAACCTTTCATTTGAGTACAATGACTCATTAAATCAGTGCCCCCAACACCCTATTTTGATAAGGGGTAAGAAAGAAGAGCGGTAGTTGGTAGAAAACAGTTCCTTTTGTTGAGACCTTTAATTACGATACCATACCAGATTAGAATACCTCCCTCCCCCAACCCCCATCAGCTACTGATCTCGAAAAGGGGTCGCGTAGGAAAGTTACCAATTCGTTTCGATAGAATCTTCCATTAAAATATCATGAAGGATAGAATCTGTGGTCCCCCCCCCCCCCCAAGCCCATTTTCAAGTTTTACTTGGAATTTTTAAAAACCACCCCATCAGTCACTACCTTTGTCAGCACGACCAAGGAGACGAATGCGTGGACAGGATCCAAACAAACCACTAAAGGTACGAGTAAGCATACTCTGACATCAAGTGATTGTCGCATTTAAAAGTAAAAAATTTGATGGCCGTCTGGGACGTATAGGCAACCTTTGCAAAATTTTCAGAATTCCCCTAAACCTAAAACTTAAAAGTTGTTCAAAACCGTAGAAGTGGATCCGGACGGACGGACAGATGGACGGAAAAACTCAAAAAGTACAACTTTTTTTGATTCTTTAAAAATGCGCTAAAAATCTAGTCCTTCGAAATGTGGCCCTACTGAAGAATGCTGGACATCCCGTGGACGGCCAAGGTGACAAACGCACAGATCCTGCAGGACATCCACACGGGCCGAGACCTGCTCAAAAGCATCAACAGGAAATACAAATACCTAGGCCATACCTCTAGGGACCACCAAAATATCAACGTCCAAATTTGTTTTTGTTTGTTTTTGATGGCTCGGAATACAGTTTTTTGCTCTATTAACAATAGGGACGTTTTAATTGTTAATGCCTTCTACAGCAAAATTATAGATCAGATGGAATTCAATTCAGATTTTTACAATATTTTGTTTTCAAATAATAAAGTTGAAGCTCTGATTAACGTATTAGTACGTAAGTATAGGTACGACGATGACTCATCACCCCTTATATGGCTAATTCATCTGAAATGTCTTATATGCAGCACAATAAAAAAAATATCATGAATAGGTATAATAAACCAACGAGACTGAAAATCAGAGAAAATTTTAAAAAAACAGTGCATTTTGAGATGCGACTGTAACGGTACACCAGCAATGATAAAATTACCATTGATTTTGGAATTTACAAAGTGATCGATACATGACCGTGAGAAATATTTTTGGTGTATAAATATAGAACGCTATAAACATAGTATTGGCGTTAGAAAAATTGGTTCAACTAAATTTAAAATTCACGTATGCAGATCAGTCTATAATTATTAGAAAATAATAACATTACCGAACAAAACTATAAAATAAAAATTTGGCGTTTACCTTCGATTTTTGGGGAGCACCGTCCGACACAGATTAAAATCAAGACTAGTAATTTTTCACGTGGGAGTGCTACGAAATGTAGACAAATCGATATATTGGCGCCTATGTCAAACCGTAAGAAACGCACTCCTACATAGACCATCGTAGAAATTTTTGCCGGACCACGCGCCAAAAAAATCGCACGTTGCTATTTAAAACGGTCCACTTGTAGTTCAATGGAAAGGTGGCGCTCGGAAAGTTTCTGCCGCATTTAAAATTTTTTGTGGTTAATTGAATTAAATTGCTTTAATAGGCACGTAATCCTTCCTCACCCACATCATAAGCGTTAAAAGAGAGGTATAGGTAATAAAAATTTTAATATTAAATTTAGTTGTGCACGGTGTCTACATTTGCTAACACTGCCGAAAAGATTTCCAAAATGGGTTCATATTTGTATTTCGCGATTATTTTAAACGTCATACTTTTAGCAAAGGCGGACGTTTTTTCAAACAGGTACTGTCCTGATATGAACCCCCAGTATTACGTTAATATTGAACAGGTATGGTTGTGATGTAGGTACAGTTTTATTTGTCATGCATGCGTTTCCCCAATTTCGGCACCGAGGATGTCGGGTATTTAAAACCTCAAAATTGTAAACCGGCATGATACTGGCTAGTATAATTGTGTTTAATAATTATTAAATTTGAGTTATTATCCTAATATATGTAAGTACCCGGAAATTTCAATTGTTTCATTCAGATGTAAGAGGCTTTTTGGCTTATTGATGATTAAAGATATAAATATTTCAATGGGAACGTTCCGCTAATTAACATTTTTACTCAGTTAATGGGAATGTGGTATGGAGTGGAAGTAATTTCCCATAAGCACAATGAAGAACGATTAGGATCCAGGTTTGTCGACTCTTGTCCGATTATCCACATATCGGAGGATAACTCGCCGACAGTTCCGCCTTTTTATGTTGGTCAGCCGATTTACCCTTATGACAACAACTACGAGTTGAATTACGACCAAGGCCGTTATCCCTCAACCGACTACAACCAAGGTGGGTATACGAAAGAGTAGATGTGGTTTGTATGTGAGAATACTTGCAGATCCCTATCGAACCACTCACAGTCAACCGTCTCCTTATGGTCAAAGTAATCCCTATGGGCAAGGCGTGCCTTACCAACGTCCAGTATACTCAGGCACGCAACAAGGAAGACAATATATCGATGAATACCAGAGAAGATACGCTGAAGATATCAAAAGGTTAAGGCTACTTTGGGATGAAAATGGAAATTACGTAGAGTACTTCTTGAGGTACAATATTTCCAAATCTGGGTTTTGGATCAGTTCCGGACCGCACAATGGTTCTGCTTTAGAGCAACAATACAACCAATTTGCCGGCACCGTCCAGATCATAAAAGCCGTAGGGAATCATTTGGTTTTAACATTTTGCAGGCAGCTTCCCGATCAGCAGCTATACACCGCAATACTATCGAGAGTTCCCAGATTATCGAGGTCCGAACTTAGTGATGTACACGACCTCCTAACGAAAAGGGGGTTGGAAAGTTACAATATTAAGAAAGTATGCGCCAATAATAACGCGCAAAAATTCAGTTTAAACATTTTTGTACTACTTTCCATTATTTTCATTTCGCTAATTAGACCAACGTAAAAATAGTATTCGTACAAATTATCCTAGTTAACTTTTTAAAGTGCGAAAATAGGTAAGAGGTTCAATTAACCTCAATTATCATAACGATGACTACACCTACGTTATTTAACATTTCATCCAATTCATAAGTACAAACTGTTTTGTTAGTTGCAGTTAAATAATTAATAGTATATAATTAAGATATTCAAGGTACCAGATATATGTGGTGCATTCCTCATTCATAAATAAGTACTGATGTAAATATTCATTCAGTTATTCAATGTAAATAAAACAAAGCTGTTTAATTTTCGCATATTACCAATCTGTAAAAAAAAGGCCTACATTTTCTTACAAATTTGGCAAAATTGGTCCAGTTTCAAGCCGAACATCACTGATTTTAGGAAACCCTAAATTCGAAGAGAAAGTTTTGATTTTCCCAAAGACAATGAAAAATAAAGCCAAGAGGTGGCCAGGTGGGGCTGAGCTCCACCTAGAACGTGGTCTTGTCCCCACTGGAAATTATGGTTGATGGTACTTTTACAAACATTACAGGAGAAGTCTTTATCAAAAACTTCTTAAGCCCCATCTACAAAAATACCGGCCACTTCTGGTACTTCATTCTGGTCACGGTATCTGAGCAGAACTTCACTTTTCTTCTATACTGGACCGTGGGAGAGTAGTGATCGCAGCGCTTCTCGACATCTCACGGGCTTTCGACACTGTAGACCATGAACTACTTGCAGAAAAATTAAATGCAGCAGGCATTAGAGGAAAAGTTAACGAATGGGTGATTTCCTTCGTGTCGGATAGAAGTTTCAGAGTTCACATAAAGGGAGAGAAATCAGAACAATTTAATATCGATATTGGGACTCCACAGGGAAGTACCCTTGCTCCAATGCTTTTTCTAATCTACGTTAACGATATGGTCGAGTATCTGGGAAAATATGGCATTCTCTTTATGTATGCCGATGACACCACTATTATCGTCTCAGCCTCAACTCAAGAAGAAACGATATCAAAGCTCGAAACTGCGCTCAGTTTATTTATGAAATGGTGCTTTTATAATAAACTGAAAGTCAATATAAACAAAACAGCGTGTATAGGCTTCAGCTACGGAACTAGAAACCCCCAAACTATCTCAATTCAAACCGACGACGGACAAATTATTAATCTTGTTGAAAAAGCTACTTTTCTGGGAACTGTTATCGATAGTAAGTTGACTTTCTCTGACCATATTGACCTCGTCTGTACAAAATTAAAAAAACTACACTATCTTTTCCTTAATTTAACTAATTACCTGGACAAAAATGCGTTACTCTCAGTTTACTATGCCAAAGTGTATTCTGCTTTTAGTTACAACATTATCGTGTGGGGACAATCAACAGAAGCTTGTAGAGTGTTTACCTTACAAAAACGAGTAATCCGGCGTATATACAATCTAAAATTTAACGAATCGTGTAGAGACACGTTTAGAAATAATAGACTTTTAACCTTTGTGTCAGTTTACTTGTTAAAAATTTTAGTGTACATTCATAAACACCGACTAGTTTTAAAACGAAACCGTGACAACCATGAATATTCCACTAGATCTGGAGATAATTTGTATCTTCCGAAATGCCATCACTCAAAATTCAAGAAGTCGGTCCAGTACGCAGGGTGTTACCTTTACAATGTACTATCACCTGACATCAAGAATATCACTAATACAAACACTTTCAAAAATGTGCTCAAAGACCTACTCATTGTAAAGTGTTGTTACACAATCCAAGAGTACTTGAATGTCATCTAAATAATAATGTTTGTCCAATATTTGTACAATGTGTGTGTTTTATACCTATTGATTTTCTTTGTGTGACTAGCCTTATCTATTGTAAAAATAGCTACAAAGGTCTAATAAATTATTATTATTATTAAAATTATTATTATGGACTGACAGTCTTTGCGAAAAGATATTTTTCGCCCAAAAGATATAATAAACCCGAGATCTATCCTAATCCCATTCGACTGATGTTTTGCACTAAAAGAAACGAGAACGGTGGTGTAAAGTTAAATTGATCCCGAGTCGAGTCATGCCAAATAGAAAATTCTACAATATACACTAACGACTTTGTATTTTACATAAAGACAAAGAAATCAATGCACCGCACATTCAACCTTAACCAAGCTTGGGATTGGATAAGCTTTTTTTTAATTCTGTCCAAAGGTGCTCGCCTAAAAAAACTATAAAGATACAGATTGGCGATGTTGATTTTAAATGATCAAAACGCACAGGAAATCGGAATGGTGTCATAAAAGGTCTAGCAAGATGTAATCTAGATCTAAGTAAATTCTGTGGGTCTGGGTTGCAGTCATTTCCATTTGCACTTCAGCAATCCCAATTAAATTAATTTTGGGTTTTAAAATAATTAGAAAATGGGGACAAACACAATTATTGTCTACATAACAATAAAAAACGTTATACCATATGAGTAATCGTGTGCCATACGATAGTTGAATATTAAACGTCATCCACTTTATCATGCAGGAAGTTCACGTAAATATGTAATAGTTCGCGACCTTTGCAATTTTCTTTAGTTAGACATTGGAATAAATAATAATACCATAATAAAAAGAGTCTTCGTTTTAAACTGACAAAAATGCAAGGTGACTTTCACTAGGTATGAAATTATAACCGATCACGGTAAGGGATCGAAGAGGAAAACTATAGGTGGCAGAAATTAATTCCTTTCGTTGAGTACCATGAAGGATAAAACTAGTTCCGCTCCCACCCACCCTCTATTTTGATAAGGGGCAAGAAAGAATGGCGGTAGATTACTATTCGCAAAGGAAAGTTATAATTTGTAGAATCCAATTTAATTTGATGAGACCATTCCTTAGAATACCATAAAAGGCTAGAATGTTAGTTCACTCCCCCCCCCCCCCCCCACCATGTTCAAAAGTTTACTTGACACCACTTGACAGAAAAAATAGAGTGATGGCAAACAGTGTACATCAAAAAGAGAAAAGCAGCTGGGCTTATACTTATACAGAATATAATCTAATTATATGGAGAAAGAAACAAGAGGAGAAATTGAGGAGAACAATTTAGTAGAAAAAAGGTACCAAAGAAAATGTAAAGAAAAAAAGATGGAGAAATAGAAAAACAAGTTGTAAATCAGCATAGGTATATGCATGATTAAAGCGCATTTTTGGTAATGCAGGTCAGTATTTTATTAGCGAAGTTTAAAATTATCGAGCTCACGAGTAATTTTGGCTGCGTTAAATAATTAATTTTAGTTAATTTCAATTGACGGTACGTCTTCATTTTGTAAAACAAATCACAAAGTAAATAATAAGTTTTTATACTGGTAGCGCTATCTAACGGTAAAATTATAGCACCTCCGAAACCCATATCGAAATTATTTTCTTCAATTATCGATCTCACAAGTAATCTAACTCAAAATAGTGCCTGCACATCTACACTATAGCAGAAAGCTTTTAGTGAAAATTTGAATTCTCTAGCTATTCTAGTTGTGGAGATCTAACGCGGACAACCGGCCTGCCAGCCATAACGAATATAATAGCGTATTTTTTTCAAATTTTCCCCCCCTTGCTCCAGCCTATTTTCGACAGTTTGACTTGGCACCTCTAAAGGCATGCGTATGCAAAATAATCGCACGTAAATGTTATTCACGCGTTTTACTTTCAAAAACACCATCTCAGAAAACAATTCAAGGGGGGGGGGGGCTTCAAGGCAAAGGCTGCCAAAAATTCCCATGACTCTTGTGCCATTCCCCTAAACGCAAAGCACAAACAATAGCACATTTTTTTTAATTCTTTAAAATGCGCCAAAAATAGAACATGTGGGGGAGCAATACAAATAAAGAACTGAAGAAAGGAAAACCAGCAGGGAGAGATGAAATAGAAAATCAGGCGTGCATTTTCGCCACCGATAGAATCAAAGAAAAGGTGAGGATTCTATTAAAAATTAAAAATAAGGAAAGAAGTGGGACTACCTGAAGAATGAAGGGATGAGGTAATAGTGCAACCAAAGGAATGATAAAGACTGTATGGGAACTTATAGGGGAATCACGGTAATGATAACAACGTACAGAATATATGCAATTGTGTTGAGTGGAAGATTAAAAAGAGAACTAGAAAAGAAAAGGAGGAGCATCACAAAGGGGATTCAGAAAAGGGAGAGGAAGGATCGACTGTATACTACACATTACACAAATTGGTGGAAAAGAATGATAAAAAAGGGACGGAGCGGTGATAGCGTTTTTCACTAGGGGGAAACAACTTTGAATTTTTGGTGTACACTCCTTTGAATTAATTTGAATTAACCTGAATCAATTTGAATTAGTCTGAATTAATTAGAATTAACGTGAATTAATTACAATTAATGTGAATTAATTTGAATTAACGTGAATTAATTTGAATTCAAATGAATTAATGTGAATTAATTTGAATTTGATTGTTTGGTGTATACCAAATATGGTACTTGTTCATTTCTAAAAATCAACGATTCCTGAAAAAAATTGCCCTTGTAAATCCCGAGAAAATTCGCTTGAGATTTGGTTGCGCTTAAAAATTTGCCCTTGGAATATTTCACCCCTAAAGGCTTATTCCCGGAAAAGTTTCTCACTGGAGATATTCGCTATAGAAAAATCCTCATCCTCAAAATGTAGCCTCGAAAAAAATCACTATTGTGTTTGATCTTCAAAGACTTGTTCCTGGAAAATTTTTTCTGGGAAAATTCCCTATGGAAAATTTCGCCTCCGGAAAATGTAGGCTTGAAAAAGTCGCCTGTCCTGGAAATTTAGCTTCGAAAAAATCGCCCTTGGAATATTTGACGCTTAAAAACACATCTCGCTTTGGGAAAATTCGCTATGGAAAAATTCTTGTCCTGAAAATTTAAACACGAAAAAATCGTTTCGGTAAACTTTTCCTTGGAATACTTGCGTGAAAAGTTTGCCACCAGAAAATTTAGTCTCGAAAAAATCTCCGTTGGAATATTTGACCCACAAACACTAGCCCTGTTAAAATTTTCCCTGGAAAATTCGTTTCTCGAAAATACACCGATTCCTGTAAAAAAAATCGCCCTTAGAAATCTCCTGAGAATTCGCTAGGAAAAATCGCTCTCATAAAAAAAGGCTCGTAAAAATCTACCTTCGCTATAATACTTGCGTGAATAATTCGTTACTAGAAAATTTTATGCGCTCTAAAAATCCCCCCTGGAATATTTGACCCCTAAAGACTTGTCCTCCGAAAAAAATATACAAGGCAAATTCGCTATGAAAAAATTGCCTTTTTAAATGCTTCCCTGTAAGATTCAACCCGTAAATTCATATAGGGAATAGTCGCCTCTACGAATTTTCCTCCCGTAATATTTGCGTGAAAATTTCACCCCCCAACAATGTTCGGGAGCTTCCTGGAAAACTTCTTTCCTAAAACATTTGCCTACCGAATAAAGTGGTTATTAGAATATTTGACTCCCAAAATTAACTCCAAGGAAATTTGTTCTGGGAAAATTCGCTACGAAAAATTCGCTTCCGAAAAATTTACCTACGGAAAATGTAGGCTAAAAAAAATTCTCGCCCTGAAAATTTAAGATTGATAAAATTGCTCTTGGAAAATTTTTTTTTATATACTTGTGTAAAAAATTTGTCCCTAGAAAAAGTCCGCCGTTGGAATATTTTACTGGCAAACTATAGTTCTGGTAAAAATTTGCCTTGGAAAAATTCTGGATGGAAAGAACTTTGAATGTTTGGTGTACACCCCTATGTATTAATTTGAATACGTGAACGTGAATTAATGTGAACTAAAGTGATTCAATTTGAATTAACGCGTGAATTAAACTGAAATAACGTGAATATCTTTGAATTAACGTAAATTAGTTGAATTAACGTGAATTAATTTGGATTTACGAGAATTAATTTGAATTTACGTGAATTAACTTGAATAAACGTGAATTAGCATGACTTTGCGTGAATTATTTTGAATTAACGTGAATTAATTTGAATTTGAATTTTTGGTGTACACCAAAAATAGTACTTGCTTCCCCTTAGGTTTTTCATGGAACTAAAGGCAGTGTTTGACAGAGTGGAAAGGGAAAAAGCTAGAGAAAAAGTATGGAAAATGATGGAAATAGGGAAAATAGATAAGAAGCTAAAGGATAGAATCAAGGAATTATATATAGAGAAAAGAATGAGACGGGAATGCTCCCTTAGTCCCAACTTTATTCAATTTCTACATTAAGACATAGAAAAAAATATTAAGAACGGGTCAACGTGGAGAGATCGTAGTAGGAAAAGTGAAGATATGGTCCCTGGATGATATACGCGCACGACGCAATAAAAATTGCAACTGAGGTACAACAAGAAAGAAGGGAAAGAAAGGGAATTAGAGAGTTAAATGTCGGAAATTCGAAGATAATAGGTTTTGAGAAGGATGAAGAGAAAAGGAGGATGGAAATAGAGGGATGAAAGAGTAGAGAAAAAGATAAGTGAAATATTTATGGTACCAATCTACGTACCAATTGCAATGAAATAATGGGGTAAATGCGCAAATAAGAGAATTACGAAAACAGGGACGCTTCAAAAATGACTTTCGAACAAGAAAATACCTGTTTGGTCCAATGGTGGGAGGGGTGTGTATGTACGAACTGTAGAAATGGGGGTGGAAGGAACACTTGACTTCGTTCAATGATTTTGAAATCAACAGTTAAACCAGTTTAACTCTAACGAAGATCAAAATATTTCCCTCGGGGTAAAGAAGAACATTAATTCTATTGATTTGGAGCGAAAATTCACTTAGTCCCTTGACCATTGTCTACCTATTGCTCAAAACAGAACTGGAAAATTCGAAACCGTTCGTGAGTTATCATCTTATCATGTACACAGACGGACGAGAGGAGGGACGGACAGAAAGTCCAAAATAATAAATAAAATTTGTCGCTCGTTAATAAGCGTTACAAAATTATACAGGATGTACCGCGAGGAAAGGGACAAATTTCCTACACATTCCTTAGTTGAATTCGAGTCGAAACGGCCCTATCAATATTGATACGCAAATGCTTCGTTACCGAGATACGATCTTTTTATTTAATAGTACCTACCTATTAATGAGACGTTCTGAAAACATAAGTTTGATATGATTTTTTAATTTAATAATATTAATTGGACGTAAAAGAATGTTCATGTAGAGCGTTCCTGAAAATTGAAATTTATTTATAATGAATAAAGTGTACCCCGAAAACATGAATAAATAATTTGCTAAATGAAATTATCAAATGGTACCATGATAGATACTTACATTTTACAACAATGATAAGCACTTGCTATCTCGTTTATTTAAACATAAAACACGCTGAGCGTATAACAGATAGTGCACCACTGCACCTTTAAATTTTAATACTTTTTTGAATCTTAATAACGTTGAGATACCGCATAAAAAATATTAATTAAGTAAAAGGGCGCGTTTGCAAGGACATAGATCGAAAGGAAAATCGTCAACTTGGCGAAAGCGCGAATCAAGAGAGCGTCGCGACGCCCTCACGTTAGACACATCCCGATAGCTCGCTCCATCTAACAAAAATTAAGTACGATCTACCATGTTGTGTTGTTATGGTTAGGTAGCGAGTAGTATTATTAGGTAATGTAAAACGCATTTTAAAATTAATTAACACTTTCAATTGATTAAAATAGCTAACAATATTATATTGAGTTAAATAAATTAAGTTTAATCAAGGGCACAAATTGGGCAAATGGATTCTATAATTTAGGATCTAAATATAAAACTATTATAATTAGGATAGTTTGCACCAGATACAATTTACGTTTCACAATACGCTTTGTTTCCAGGTAGGAATGCCGTTTTCTAACTTTTTGATCGCTTTAATTTGAATCTGCATGTGTAATAGGTGCCCTAAAAGGGCAGTAACCACCGCTTTATATGTGCTACCAATTAAACGTGTAATTGAAAGGCAAAAATGACTTACCCAAAAGCGAACGCTGGGAAAAAAACTTTGCGAAATGAATGCTCACGGTCACGATCGAAATACACTGAAGGTTGGCGTACAAGTTTAATGTGCCATGCCCATATCGTACCATATCAAATCATACCAGGCCCATATCTACAGGACCATGCTCTATTAACGTACAATGCAACAATTTGCAAGGATTTAACAATTCGGACAAGCTGAAAAGGTTCAAAAAATAGTGCAGTATAGCATTATAAAAAGACTTATGTCCAGTTTCGTTTCTAAGTTGTTTATTTATTAAGGGATTTGTTCATAACATAATAAGTTACATTTGAGAAAATTTTATGTTTCCTCGTAAAGTAAAAATATACACCATTTCGATTTAACAGCACACCATTAAATTTTGGAGCCAAATGTCACCCTATACTTACGCCCAAAAAATTAGGAATAATTTTCAACCTTTTTCAACATTCACGATTATCAAAAATGCACCCTAAATCATCGTTTGTTCCTGAAACGCCTCGAGTTTATTAAATACATGTCACTGAAACATGTTTTGTAATCTTAATTAACAACACACGCAACAGTGCAGACTAAAAAAAATAAACGTTCGGAATACGTGCTCAGGGATTAAAAAATGAAGAACCTTGCTATATACATATCGAATCATTAAAAGAATATATCTTTGAATGTATCAAATTCAAAAACCAATACTCTTTCATTACCATCGCTCCATATTTCGGATTACTCTCTTCCAGGAATACTTTCCCCTATACTAAACTGATGCTTATCGGTTTCAGAAACGAAATGGCCTTAGTTATGCTTCCTTGCGAACTTCCATGGTGGGGTACCGTTCAAAGACATCTAACAAAACTTCTACAAGCCCAAAACACATCCGACCTCACGGAAGGAATGCGAAACATTCACGAGCTATGCAAGTAAGTTCCACGGAATAGGTCCAATTGTCATTTCATCCCGCATATTTCAGCATAAGTATAGATCCTGATGATGAAGAGAGAATAGAACGAGAAACTTTCGCCGATTTAGCCGAATTCCTAGATAATGATTTGACTCCCGAAGAAAAGACAAACTTTTTTAATAACACATTACCAAATATTGTAAATAGAGCGATGAACCTTAAGAAATGGAAACCAAAGAGGGGCCTTCACTTCAGCTTGCAACAGCAATGTAATAATAAATTACGGTTTGTGTACAATTTGAAGACGGTAAACTTTTACAGCCGATTCTACGGAAATAGATTATAATTTTGTTTCGTCACTAATAGCCAACGCATTTTTTTCCACATTTCCAAAAAGAACTGATAAAAGTCATCCGACATTGCAGAACTTTAATTTTGTAACGTTTTTCAAGTCGCTAGGTCTCAATTCGCAGAAAGCGAAGCTGCGAAGTTTCATGTACTATTTTGACTGGTTAGGGACGAACACTAACTCAGTAGGGTACATGCGGGTCGTACGTCAAGTGAGTTTCCAGCAGTGATCCACATAAACATCGTCATTGCATCACAGTATTTCACAGGTGATGTCAAGCAAAGAGTGGTTGACGATCGAAGACTGGTTAGAGTGCACATTGCCACTGTGTCCTTTGCAGATTAAACACGAGGGAAGGTTGGAAAGATCCGACGAAGACACTATGCAAGTCTGCTTTTCTAGCTCAAAAATTGGAGGACGAGTGTTACTGGATGGCGTATCTCAGGTAAGTGTAGCTCTTTCCAAAGACTCTCTACGTTTATGTTCTAGGAATGTATTAGTTTAGTCACCTTTCCCGAAATTCTATCCGTTTTACTGCATGTAGAAGCGTTAGAAGACAATGAAGTCCTCATGGTAGAAAAACCCAGGCATATAACGAGAATTTTGGATCCTAAAAACCGTGCATGCTTAGAAAAAATAGAAGTGCCCCGCCAGGTAATCTCATAACGCCGAATAGTGTTAACATTTTGCAAAGCACTAGAAGCTTCGTTTATAGATAACGCATTTAATTGGCAGATATCCGTTTCGTGCATTGATGCCGAGAATTACACTCAATATCCAATTAGTCAATACGAAGAAGATAATATTTTAAGGGAATTAAACAAATGCCTTCTGGCGTTTCAACAGAAAAACACGAAATCCAACGAAGTACCTGAAGGGCAAGCGCAGTGTTTCCGCCAACGAAGATTATCTCCCATAGGGGAATCGGTTGGTTCCTCGATTGAACCGCCCGAAAAGGCAGTGCCGTTTATAACACAAGAATCGTGCAGTACAAATAGATCGCAGTCCCCGCACGACATTAGAAACAGATTATCCTGGGATAAATTACGGGTAGCTCCCACGGGCACATTAAATAATCGAAAAGGGCGATTTATAGTGCTCGGTTCGTCGGGCGAATGTCTTCCAGTGAATCGCCACGAACCTATTCGCCTAACGCCACCGGAAAGTTGTTCATCAAGTGAAGAATATCACAGTGCCAAAACTAGCTTCGAGGAAGGTAGGATGTTTAACCTTAGATCACTAAGTAGTAAATGTAAAAGTTAAGGTAGCGAAGACGAAGACAGTAACCGGCGGTACAACGCCGATCTGCGAACAGCCGAAAGACGACATTCCTTCGCACAAAGACTTCGAGACGCTTTACACAGAGAAGAGAATACGACGTCATCTGAATCGAACTACGCGGTAGGGATCTCCGTAACCGGATCAAAAGTCGAAGACCAAAACATCAAGTAAGTAACCACTTTCGCTGCATCCTAAAGTAATCTGTGACAAAGGTTGCGTAGAGGAGGCTCAACCGGTTTCATACTAAAAGAGGAGTCGCTGGATGAGGAATTTTTGCAGACTTCTTTGCAGCAAGAGCAGGAGTGGATAGATAAATTTAAAACTAAGCAAACTTCGCTAAGTAAAAAAGACTCGGTAAAATCTACAGAGTCGAGTTTGAGCACGGAGTTTAGGTTCGTAGGTTGGTTTTCAATGTCAATCAAACTCAGGTTTTCAGTTCCGAGCTAGAAGAGGTTTACGAGCAATTCTCGAAGTGGTTGAAAGATCCAATCCTGGAAACGGACAAGGAGGAGAAACGCGTGCTGGATCAACGCGATATGGCCGTGGTGCAATTTGCCGGATCTTTGCTGAAACGTACCTTGAGCGAATCATTCGCAGGTGTTCCGTTGACTGAAGGTTGCATTAACGCAACTAGCAGCAATGCTGATAACCACACGGTGCTCAATAAAAGTAAAATAGTGCTAAACGCCAGATCGTTGAGCTTGGAACTTGCAAGGCAAAAGCACCGGCTGGCGGCTCAATTGGTATAGGCGGTTAAACCATGAAATCTTCTTATGGTTCAATTTTAGCTAACTCAAATCGCACAGAGACCCAAGGGTAGCTTGAAGGTTGTCACAACGGGAAACTGGGGTTGCGGCTCTTCCAAGGGTGGAGAAGTTCAATTGAAGGTCATTATACAGTGGTTGGCGGCTAGCGTCGCAGGGGTGCCCGCACTTGTATACTACACATGTGGCCATCAGCAGCTCGCCATGCTGGATACAATTTGCCGAATACTAATCGATCGGAAATGGACAGTTAAGGATTTGGCAGAGGCCACTTTGCGATATTCCTCACAAATGATAACGCCAAAAACAAAAAGCATCTACACTCTATTTGAAGAACTGATCGGGGTGGAGAAAGCTACATAACGTTTATTAAAAGCAACAAATAAATTTGACTGAAAATATTTAGAAATATATATTGCGCTCTTGTTAGGTATATACGTTCCTACGGGAAATTTCTGAGTCGATGTTCTTCAACTCGGAGTATTTCTAGATGTCCATTAACCTAGCAGAGCAAGGTAAGCAGAACACAATCAAACATATTGCCTAATTAGGTGCTAATTAGGTGCTAATTAAGTGCCCTATTTCCGAATTAAATGCTCCTTTTTTTTAAATTAATACATGTTCTGCCAGGTTCGTGTGAACTATGAACTCAGCAGAGCACTACCTTAAAAACCCAAGAAAATGAAAAGTGAACTAACTATAATTAGGTGCTAATTAAGTGTCCTATTCCCGAATTAAATGCTCCTGGCAGAACATGTATTAATTTAAAAAAAAGGAGCATTTAATTCGGAAATAGGACACTTAATTAGCACCTAATTATGCAATATGTTTGATTGTGTTCTGCTGACCTTGCTCTGCTAGGTTCATGGACATTATTTCTAATTCAGATCTTCTGGTACACAGTTATATTTTTGATGCTGTGCATTAAAAGAGTGAAATGGGCTATGGGTTTGTAATTCATTACAAGTATGATCGAAAACAAAAAATAGGTCAAATCACTGGTAATTTCTCGATTGTATTTGAATCTGAATTCAAATTCAGACACATACTATACGAACTATATCAACCAAGCTTTAATAATCACCATGTACACAGTATATTTAATGTAATAATTATAGATACAATTACTATTTTCTACATACAATATTTCACTGGAAGGTTTTAAGTTTAAGAATTTTAAATAATGTAGTATAGGGGTTTCCGTAAATATAAAGTGAGCGCAATTGTCAGTCATGATCACCTCTTTTATAAAGACACTACCCAGACAATGTGATTTCTCCCCTCTTGTATTATAGCGCATTAGGTAATGATATTATGGTAATGTAAATGTTGGGCAATGGCTGATATATTGTTATTGTTTTAAAATAATATAAATATTTTATGTTATAATTTCTCTCTGTATACGACGTATTTTCTAATTAAGTAATTGCATCCCAAAGGAGTTGTAAAAAAATTACAAGTGAAAGTAAATATAGTGCCTTTACTAGTATTCAATTTTTATTTTTGGAAAACACTTAAATCTATGTACCCACTCCACTGAAAACGCGTACAGGGAATTTTTTTCTAAATCACCAAAAATAATATAATATTTCTTGTCTGTAAACCCCACCCAAACCCAAATCGTTGTGGTTTATCTCGTCCTAAATTTTTCTGCCATTTACAAGACATTAAACTGAACTACCACTTGGAAGGAATCTTAATTGGGACCCCCCCCCCTATTACCTCTATTTATCACAAACTAAAAATTCAATTTGCATATTAATTGTGTATATTGTTTAGAACTGTATAAAGTCGTTCCTGGGGGTTAGTGCGGGGGTTATAATAGGTTTCAACCTTGCATTTTGTGATAACGTTATGAAACTTTCAGAGGATGTTCTAGACACCCTAAGGTTCAATTTCAGCTATGCCGCCACCCCCGCAACCCCGGATGGTACTTGCTATAGCGGGTTTCTTAAGTGCAAGGTAGCATTTCAATACCCGCCCATAAAATGGGTTTGTTTTGTACTTTCTTACATCTAGGAAGGTTGAAGGGAATTGTCAAATACCCAGGGGGAATTTATTTAGGGTATTTTACGTGGTTTACCTATTTTTTAGGCGCTTTTAACAGTGCGGGCAGTAAAATCGTGACGGAGACCTCTTTTGGCTGCTCTATTGAATATTATACTATGCTCTAAAGTATTTATTGAGACTTTACAATGCTGAAAGGAAAGTTAACGATAACTACGGCACTAAAATAATTATTGAACCCTGTCTTGAGAACACTCGCCTCCGCAGTCGCACAACACAATTCGGTGCAGGGCATGTCGGACTTGGCACAGCTGCATATTTGTGTGCAACCTTTCTTAAAAGAGGCGGTAAGTAGGCGAATAGATGAATTTACAATTGAATCCATATTCAACAAACAAACTTAATCTACATACATTCGCAGGACATGTATGGGGACATTGCCTCCTGGCGCAACAGCAACTTCCGGATCCATGTGATTGGGGTTGGAGAAACTCGAGTGAAGATCAAGAATGGGAGCCTGTCTGGATTTTAAAACCTCCAGTTCCAGAAGCTTTTGTAATCTTAGTAAAATGTGGATGTAAGAAAGGTTGCACACAAAGATGCAGCTTTGTCAAGTCCGATGTGACCTGCACCGAATTGTGCGACTGCGGAGGCGAGTGTTCTCAAGAGAGGGCTCAATAATTTTAGTGCCGTAGATATTGTTAACTTTCCTTTCAGCATTGTAATGTCTCAATAAATACTTTAAAGCATAGTATAATATTCAATAGAGCAGCCAAAAGAGGTCTCCGTCACGATTTTACTGTCCGCACTAGGGAATGCAATACCGGGATTGCGGGATCCCGAAATACCGGGATCCCGCAGCATTTTTGCGAGATTAATCCCGCACATAAATGGAGCAAATTCCGGGATCCCGCGGAATTAACATCTAACAATCCCGCATATACCGGGATTGAGATTTTGCTGCTGGATTGCATTCCCTACTAGAAACCAATTTCGAAAGAAAATTCAAAGGGCTGTAACTTTTGAACTAGTAGCCCAATCGAGGAAGTGTTTGAAATTATGGATTCTACAGACCACATTCTATAAGAAAAATTTTTTCTGGGTCGATCTGAGACAATTTTTTTTGAGGGGCTCAAAAAAGGCCGTGTATAACCTTCCTTTTTTACCAAAAATCGACTGCACCAAAATTTCTCGGGAAAACACCTTTTCTTATTAATTTTGGTGCGTAGAATCCCAAACAATTCGTACTTTTTCGATCAGACTTCTCAATCAAAAGTTATAGACTAGAAACCAATTTCGAAAGAAAATTCAAAGGGCTGTAACTTTTGAACTAGTAGCCCAATCGAGGAAGTGTTTGAAATTATGGATTCTACAGGCCACATTCTATAAGAAAATTTTTTTCCGGGTCGATCTGAGACAATTTTTTTTGAGGGTCTCAAAAAAAGGCAGTGTATAACCTTCCTTTTTTACCAAAAATCGACTGCACCAAAATTTCTCGGGAAAACACTTTTTCTTATTAATTTTGGTGCGTAGAATCCAAAACAATTCGTACTTTTTCGATCAGACTTCTCAATCAAAAGTTATAGACTTATAGATTGAGATTTTGCTGCGGGATTGCATTCCCTAGTCCGCACTGTTAAAAGCTCCTTAAAAATAGGCAAACCACGTAAAATACCCTAAATAAATTCTCCCTGGGTATTTGACAATTCCCTTCAACCTTCCTAGATGTAAGAAAATACAAAACAAACCCTGGACATACATTTTTGACCCATTTTATGGGCGGGTATTGAAATGCTACCTTGCGCTTAAGAAACCCGCTATAGCAAGTGCGCCGTCCGGGGATGCGGGGGTGGCGGCATAGCTGAAATTGAACCTTAAGGTGTCTAGAACATCCTCTGAAAGTTTCATAAAGTTATCACAAAATGCAAGGTTGAAACCTATTTTGGCTCTTAACCCCTGCAAATCACAGAAATTTAAAATGATTTTTACATGAAGTAATTCCTGATATCGTTTTCTCTGTACCTAAAAGAAAAACCAATCACTCAAGCCTAAGGTAGATGCAGCCCTACAGGACACTAAAAATCAAGTGACTAATTTAGATACAATAATACTGAAGACAGCCCTTATTTTGCAGAAAGCGTGTTTGAGTTCACCAAAATGGACTTTTCAGGGTTACCTTGATGATACTGGTTTCAACCTTTCTGAAGAACTTCTGCTGTTTTTAAAATGGTGTCTTTGTGGTGCAGGTGAAGATTCTTCTGTTGTTGAAAGACAATCAGAAATAAATAATCGTGCTTCCAAGCTTTCATAAATCTTAATGTTTGAATTTCTTACCAGAAAACAGTCAAAATCCGTATCAGCTATTTTGAACCAAGGTAACGTGAAAGCTATCAAAATTCCATAGTTAATTTATTCACTTGACCAATGTTATTTAAGAAAAAACGCCAAGCCTGAAATTCCCAAAGATATCGCTCTGTGTATAACAGCCAATGAGAGTTTAATTGAAGTTTTCAACAAAAAAAACTACTGCTGGCTACTCGCAACAAGGGATTGTATATCTGGAGGAACCACTAATAAAAAGAAGCGTGGCTTAAAGTGGTCCACCTGCAATTCAGTCGTATGTCCGGAACGTTATTTATTTATTTATTTATTGTTGTGCGCTTAAAAAACTATTGTTACAAATTAAAAGCAAAAATAAATTCGATTAAATCGTAATCACTTTCTTTTCGCACAAATTTATCACGATGTGCTACTATTTAAGTCAGTTGGTAAATTTATAACTTATAAACAAAAAAAAACTATAATGGCGGTCTTTGATAAGGTATTACATTATAGATAAAGCTAAATCATTCATATACATAATAGTCCAGTAAACATTGAACTTCGGTATAGGTTAAATGGACGAGCAGGTTAAAAAGTCCAAGAAAAGACAGAATCCTAGAGAACATGCAAACTTATTTACTGTCTTAACATTTCTGTAAGTATTCCTTTAATAGCTTAAACTATAATAAAATGTAGTTTTTTTAGTCTGATGTAAACAATAATTAACAATCATTAATTCGGTGTAAACTTCAACTTTCAGATACACTCTTCCGTTATTCTTATTGGGTAACACCAGAGACATTAACGAAAGTGACTTGTACGAAACTTTCACCGGGCATAAGGCCTCAATACTAGGAAAAAAATCTCAAATTCTATGGCAGGAGGAATTAGACAACGCAATCGCACAAAAAAGAAAACCATCGCTATTGAAAGTATTAGTCAAAATATTGGGATGGGATTTTCTACTTATAGGAATCGCCGTTGGATGTGAAAATTTTGTAGCACAGTAAGTCTATTTTCCGAGGAATGTAGCATTTACGATTCCGCAATTCAAACGATTTCAGGCCATGCAAAGCGTTGTTTCTTGGAGGTTTAATAGGCCATTACGCAAAAAAGGATAGCAGTGGATTCCCTTCTTACCTTTACTCCCTGGGAATAATAGTATCAACGCTTTTCTGTTGTCTGATAGTACAACCATATTTAATGGCGTCATACCATATGGGACTTAAAATGAGAGTTGTGTGTAGTTCTTTAATTTATAACAAAATTTTGAAGTTAAGTCCATCTTCAATTAGGAAATCGACTCCTGGTTACATCATTAATTTACTTTCTGGAGACATTAACGCATTTGAGCGAGTTGGAGGCTTGCTTCACATGTTATGGATTGGTCCGTTACAAGCAATTCTATTTCTGTATTTAGCGTGGACGAAAATTGGTGTTTCGTCCACATTTGGAATTGGATTCATGGTTATGTTTATTCCTGTTTATGGTAAGCCAAATTTACAATAAAACTCACTTAACGCGTAGCATTCAAGTTTTATTGGGGAGCATATTGAAAAGGTATCGATTGAAAGTGTCAACGAGACGAGATGAACGCATACGGTTAACCAATGAACTAATTCAGGGAATAAATGTAATCAAAATGTATGCCTGGGAGAAACCCTTCGCTGAGATTATATCGACGTTCCGCAAGTTAGAAGTAGATTCCATGATGAAGTCGACATACTTGAAAGGCTTGTTCACTTTCAATGAAATTTTAATTGCAACATCTATCTTTATAACTATCATATCTTCAGTGTTACTGAACGATGCCTTCGAGGCAACGGCGGTGTTTATAACCATGAACCTATTCTTTTCGCTTGGTTTAACGGTTACAACATTCTTCCCGCTTAGCATAGCAGTTCTAGCGGAATTCCGCGTATCACTGAAACGCATTTCCGCATTCTTACAGTCTCAAGAAATTGACTTCCATACAAAATCCGAAGATAGTGAATCAGCAGTGGCCATCACTAGCGGATTTGCCAAGTGGGATGAAAATGGAAATCGGAATACGCTGACGGATATAAACATACACATAAAAAAGAATTCTTTAACTGCGTTAATTGGAGCAGTTGGCTGTGGAAAATCTAGCTTGTTCCAGGTTATACAAGGAGAGTTACCACTATCAATAGGGCTGTTGTGCGTTAATGGTTCTTTGAGCTGCGCACCACAAGAAGCATGGATATTTTCAGCAAGCATTCGACAAAACATCCTTTTCGGTAGTGAGATGGATGAAGAACGATACATGAAGGTGATTGACTGTTGTGCATTGGAGACAGACCTCAAGCTATTTCCGCATGGAGACCAAACCATTGTAGGTGAACGCGGTACATCTTTGAGTGGAGGTCAAAAAGCAAGAATAAACTTGGCTCGATGCGTTTACAGGAAAGCAGGCATTTATTTGCTCGATGATCCTCTTTCGGCCGTTGATTCACGGGTAGGAAAACATATTTTTGAAAACTGCATTCGAGCTTTTCTAAACGAAAAGACAGTACTTTTAGCAACCCACCAACTTCAGTACTTAGCATATGTTGATTACGTTATTGCCTTAGACGAAGGTGCCGTACAAATGCAAAGCTCTGAAAAAGAATTGGAAGCCTCGAAATTTGACTTGTCAAGATACATATCCCAAAACCACTCGGCTTCGCGTGCGGATTCGGATTCCATGTTAAACCCGAGCAACGTAAAAGATCCTGCACAAGTTCAAGAAGCTAGAAAGTCAGGATTCATTTCCATCGGCACTTACAAACGATACTTATTTGCGTCTAACAATCTTTTGTTTGTTATCTGTACAGTGCTTCTGTTTATCTTTGCTGAATTGTCTATAAGTGGATCAATCTACTTCATAGGGCACTGGTAAAGATGGTGAAAGGAATATGAGCTGAAATGCAATTTTCTTACAGGATAAATGTGGAGCAACATCAACATGTTGAAGATAGAGGCATTTACATGCAAGTTTATTGCGGTATTGCTGTAGCTGCCGTCTGTTTTGCAATTCTAAGATTGATAACGTTTGTGACCCTAACCATGGCATCTTCAAGATCTCTTCACGATACAATGTTCACGCGTTTATTGCATTCCAGTATGAAGTTTTTTAATTCAAACACGTCTGGACGGATCCTCAATCGTTTCTCAAAGGATTTGCTTTCGATGGATGAGGTGCTACCGAATATGGCTGTTATAGCTATCCTAATAATTTTAAATGTCAGTGGACTTCTGATTGTCATTTGTGTAGTCAATCCATGGTTTATTATTCCCACTGTCTTGGTGCTTGGGTTACTGTTCTTCATAAGGCGATTTTACCTAAGCACAAATTTGGGAATATTAAGAGTTGAAAGTGTTGGTAAGGATAATGAGGGATTAACAATTGTAAGAAAATGATTATTTAGTTCGAAGTCCTTTATATGGACACGTGCAAGCTACTTTGCAAGGTTTGCCCACCATTCGAACCTTCGGGGTTCAAGAAACACTTACGAACGAGTTCAACAATTATCTTGATACACATAGTACCGCACTTCATATGTCATACTCAGTGTCCCGAGCATTCGGATATTGGATCGACTTGTTATCATTTATATTCGTGAGCATTACTGTTATATTTTACATGCTTAAAGAAGGTAAGTCTATTACCTACACCGAACCCTCTCAGTTTATTAGCCATCTAAATTTAGAAGCGTACAGTGGAAACGTAGGCCTTGTGATAACCCAATCTCTACGTCTGATCGGACAGCTTCCGTGGGGAATGCGCCATTTAACCGATGTTGAAAACTGCATGGTATCAGTAGAACGTGTATTGGAGTACACCACAATTGAAGGAGAGCGTGCCCTGAAGAGTGCACCCAACCTTAAACCATCTGTCGCATGGCCATCATTAGGCGGTATTAAATTTAAAAACGTCAGCCTTAGATACTCCCCAGACGAACCCTTTGTATTAAAAGGTTTAAACTTTGTTGTTGAGCCTTTACAAAAAATTGGAATCGTTGGCAGGACTGGTGCTGGCAAATCTTCGATAATTGCTGCACTGTTTCAACTTGCCGAGACCAAAGGTTCAATAATCATTGACGGAGTTGACATCACTATCATCGGTTTACATGATTTAAGAAAGAAAATGTCAATTATTCCTCAAGACCCCGTCATATTTTCTGGTACAATTAGGAACAATTTGGATCCGTTCAAAGAATTCCCCGATGACATCTTGTGGAGTGCTTTGGAGGATGTTAAATTGAAAGAGATTGTCAACCAGCTACCGTCAGGTAAATTGTACACGTTCATTGTGTTCATCTTTCATACCATTTTCAGGCTTGAGCTTCTCAGTGTCTCACGATGGTTCCAACCTGAGTGTGGGCCAGCGCCAACTACTATGTTTAGCCCGAGCAATCATTCGTAGGAATAGAATTTTGATTCTTGACGAAGCCACCGCTAATGTTGATCTTGAAACTGACGCTATAATACAAGATACCATAAGAACAAAGTTTGCTAAGTGCACCGTACTTACTGTGGCACACAGAATTAATACAATAATAGATTGCGACAAAATATTGGTAATGTCCGCTGGAGAACTAGTCGAATTTGATCATCCCCATACATTACTTCAAAAAGAAGATGGAGTATTTTGTGGTATGGTGAGGCAGATGGATGTGTCTATGGTGGAAACCTTAAGGAATACTGCACGAAAGGTAAAAGAAATAATACTTTGAGCGCACAAGTAACCGTAATCATTCCTAGACGTACAGAAGAGAGAAGAGTAGTGTTACACATATGTAATGACTTATTACAGCTTCTTAATAAATGTTTGTAAATACTCAGTTGTAAAAAGTAATTTTAACAGCATAGCACCCCCTTTCGCAGATGTTATGCCTAATTAGTCTAACGCTCTAATAAGTGTTTCAAGCTGATCAAAGACTAGTGATTTGCACCAAAGTCTCTTACAAAAAATACATGAAATGCATTGTTAATTAGCCGGACCTCCTCCAGTCCAGAAGGTATCTGAAGGTCCTGGACATGGTAACCTTAGACTAAAGTTGTATTTTAAGATGAATGCCGGTAAGTATCTTTGTCCCTTGGACATATACCTCTGTACGGGCGAAAAAGTGAATTACAGATAGATACGCACACAAAGAATTGAAGTCGCTAATGAATCTAATCGAGTTCAAACAATCAATGCCGCCTGGTATACATTCAAAATCAACGCTATATATAATGCAAGAAAATAATCAAGACCTTAGAGAATCTCTTAGAAATATTGCATTTTCCCTTTATAGGTAGGTGCTTTCCTTTTCCATTTTCGAGATATTCCAAATTAAGTTTTTGAATCGCCTTATAAGTTAATATTGCTCACTAAACTTATTTTGTGACAGGACAAGTGAAAAACTCTCTTTTTGTTTTTATTTAAATTTCCACAGTTACTGCAATTGATTTTAAAACATTACTACTGTAGCTATAATTTCTAAAGTAATTATAACATATTTGATATCACTGTAAAGAGAATTTCAAGCTGTTTAAGAATATTACAGACAATAAGTAACCGTTCTATTAAAAAAATTAATTTGTTTTCTGATGTTCTTTTGTTTTTATATCACTTATAAAGTATATAGTATTTTTGCTTCTTATACTTTTTTCCTATCTTCAATAATAAAACAAATATACAATTTCTTGCCTTGGTACCTCCTCCTGTTACTGTTCCAGTACTATAGCCGAAACTACAGCATTTTGCAGATGACTTTAGATGGTGAACATTCAGCAACATTTATAATTGGAGCATTTAACTAGTATCACTACAATTTTTTTGCTAGCACAATAAGGGATAATAATAATAATTTTTTATTTCATGTGCAGGCAGTACAAAAACAGCTTACAATCGTCATACAATGGAAAATGATCACAACATATTTATACATTTATAAAGATATAGCGGATGCCTCTAGTACCTATATTATAACATGCCCTCTGTTTGATTTTCTTCAATGCCGTATTCTTACTTACACTAGAACATTGAGTAAACGTTGATTTATTGCAATCTCAGCTACGTTCTAATTGGAGTTCTTTGGGAGACCTTCCAACCATCCCGCCGTTGGTGTTACGTGAACTTGAAGAAGCCGTAGGCTTTTCGGCATTGCGAAACATTGACTGTCAAAGCGAGGATCTACGACAAACAAAGTTGTAAACTAAAACCCATCAGCATTGAGCGACAAACCTTTGTAGTGTGATCCTCAAATGCCCGTACAGCCAATCTCAAGTTATAGATGTGAATTTAATCTCCCTAGCCACTGAGAATCTCCGATAAAATTTCAAAAAAAATTGAGGTTAAGAACAGATACGATGCTATTGGAACTACCACGGTTAAATTTGAACTACTTCCCCTGAAAAAATTTTGAAACTTGTGGCAAGGTAATTTGTGACTTGTCTCTCATTTTCCAGTTGGAGGAATTCGTCTTAAATTGAGGTCTACAAGGAATTAAGCGAAAATCCACAGAATTCATGCAGAGATTTTGACCTCTTTGGGGGCCAGCGACTTGCGTTTCGTGGTGCGCTCACAGAATCTCTGGGTTTTTCTCAGGTTGCTCTGATCCAGACCTTGGAGCGTTTCCCCTCTTTCGAGGAGCCGGTCCCGTTACCGGAACCCTTTTGAGGGCCCGGCTTGTTATAGTCCCCCCTGACGAGGAGCCCAGAATTGGAATTGGTTTATCGCACGAGTAGGGCGGAAATACGGTCAGAGACTGTTGCCCAGGTCTTGGTTGCCAAAGGAAACGGACCCCTACTCGGAGGTAGCCCGTTGTCCAGTGCGGGTGGGGGGGGGGGGGGAAGAACTTACAAAATTAAATTTTTTTGCCAAATGGCGTAGGTAAATGAAGAACTGATTGATTGAACTAGCACGTTCATTTCGCCGTTTCCAGGGAAGTGATCGGTTAATAAGTATCCGCAAAGAGACTCTTTTGCCACGCAGAGTCATTGGCTCGAGTTCAATTAGGAGAAGGTAAAAGCCATTGCCATCGACAACAACTTGCAGAAGTTAACCGTAAAAAAGCAGCAAATAGTAGGTATAGGTACCATATTAGCCTGATGAGAGTACCTAGGTAACTTTGGACAAACATTTCACATTCACCAACCACGCCGATAAAGAAGTAAAAAGATAAGAAACTAAAGCCAACCTATGCACGCTATTAAAACCGAGCGTGCTAGGTCACAAATTATTTAAAGTGGGAATGGGCCCAACCTAACCACGAACCGTGTATATGCCTCTGCTTCGAGTTTGCAAACGTACCTACAAGTAAAGCGATATCAGTCAAATGGCTTCCTACTGGAAATTCATTACAAATAAACATTTAAAACGAAGTCTGCAAAGTAAAAATCAGCAGTAGAAACAAAATACCGGAGGTAGTTCGAATGAACAAAAATTTGAATGCGCCGCCGTTTTATAACTTTCTCACTCTAACACATCATCTGTATACCTAATGGAGAGCCCGCGCTCTAATCTCGTGAAAGACGTTAGCGTGCCTGGTTTCTAAAAGAAAAATTGGCGTTTCCGAATGATTGTCACCGTGAAAAGCTTCAATAAATCGAATCGTTGCGAAGAAATAGATCGATAATGTCAATAGTGGCCGTGCTTCAGTGCCAATCAATTGAAAAATGGACGTTCCACAACCACCCTGCACGCAGATAGCAAAAGTAGGTAGGTAAGTGTTTTACATTAATCCCGACTTTTGCATGCATTTTAAGTCGAAATCTTGCATGTACAACGCCAATCCTACAATATTTTACGTTTAAAAAGAGTTTCTAACCAACAAGGGCCGGGCGCAAGGGTTGCTGCGATAACGACTTGGTGTCGTTTTTCCATTTATTTGCTTGTTCAATCGCCAAATTTAGAACGTTTCCTTGATGTTATGGATATCTACATCAAAATCTTATGCAAATTTAAGGCCAATTTTACAACAGTGTCTTATCAGAACCTCGGGGATGGAAACATTCAGTTTTCAAAATGGCCCCCATTTTTAACTTAGCTGTCCATTCGGAAAATGTAGTCACTTGTGACCATCGCCCTTATAGTGCCGTTTTAAAAGTGTGCAAATTCGGGTGCACGTATTAGGGATGGATTTAGAAAAATGCCCGGGCCCCACTTTCATATAATCGGTGCGGTGCTTTGAATTAATTCATGTTGCACGTAAGTATTCCAGTTGTCAAGATTGCACATGCTAGAAAATCGAAACAAGGAAAAATTTTCTACTTTTAAAACCGCCATCTAAGTAGGTCACAACACCTCCCTGTTGTTCTACGACGAACGGCCCTAAAAAAGGAGCATAACATTTTAAAACCCCATATCCCTTTCTGTACGTGTGTTTGTATACCTAAGTGAGTCTAAACTTTTGATTAGAAAATTGATAAAGGGAAAGCAAATTCCAGCACATTTTTCCAAATTTTTTAAATAAATAAATGCAGGGCCAAAACACTCAAAGTAACACCAGTCCTTTGATCAGATTGGTAAAGGGCGGATATTCGGATAAACTCCAGCACTTTTCTGCAGGTTCTTAAAATAAAAAATTGTGGGGCTCAAACCCTTAAATAACCCAAGCCCTTTGCTCAGATTGACAAAGGGTGGGTAAATATCAGCACTTTTTTGCAGGTTTTTTAAATAAAAAATTGTGGGACCCAAACGATTTTGTAAGCCCGGCCCTTTGATCAGATTGACCAAGGGCTGGTAAAATTCAGCACTTTTTTAAAGGTTCTTTAAATAAAAAATGGTTAAGCCCAAACACTTAAGTAACGCCAGCCCTTTGATCAGATTGACAAAGGGCGGATTAACTCCAACACATTTTTCCAGGAATTTAAAAAAATGTATTGTTCAATACTCTACACTAACAAATTATTATGGAATGGAACCCCCACCTCCCTCGCCCGCCTAAGAAAAATAGATTACCTCCTTGCAGCACTTAAGGGTATAGTAGTGTTTCTATAACCAGTGGCGTAGACAGAGACGAGTTTGGGCACTTTTAGTGTGTGTAGTGTTCGTCTACCAGGTCGCGTAGTGAGTGTGGGCGAGTGTGGTTGCTGTCCGCCGAACCATCTCGATCTTGGGGGAGAAATCGGTGAGTGCTCTTTACTTTTTCTTGTGCATGTGTTCGGCAAATTTTGAAACGTCACACCATCATACATAACGTAGATTTAAAGTGAGCCTAACCATTTGATCTTTAATTAGATGGTAGGTGAATTCCAGCTGCTTTCTGCTGAGAATGTCGAATTCTTGTGTTTCTCTTTCAGCACTTAAGTGTATAGTAGTGTTTCTATAACCAGTGGCGTAGACAGACGAGTTTGAGCACTTTCAGTGTGTGTAGTGTTCGTCTACCAGGTCGCGTAGTGAGTGTGGGCGTGTGTGGTTGCTGTCCGCAGAACCATCTCGATCCTGGAGGAGCAATCGGTGAGTGCTCTTTACTTTTTTTGTGCATGTGTTCGGTAAATTTTGAAAAGTCACACCATAATACATAACGTAGATTTTAAGTGAGCCTAATCCTAGGCCTAACCATCTGAACTTGAATGAGATGGTGATAAAATCCAGCTGCCTTCTGCTGAATATGTCGAATTCTTGTATTTCTCTTTCAGCACTTAGGTGCTTAGTAGTGTTTCTATAACCAGTGGCGTAGACAGAGACGAGTTTGAGCACTTTCAGTGTGTGTAGTGTTCGTCTACCAGGTCGCGTAGTGAGTGTGGGCGTGTGTGGTTGCTGTCCGCAGAACCATCTCGATCCTGGAGGAGCAATCGGTGAGTGCTCTTTACTTTTTTTGTGCATGTGTTCGGTAAATTTTGAATAGTCACACCATAATACATAACGTAGATTTTAAGTGAGCCTAACCATTTGATCTTAAACTTAATGGTAGGTGAATTCCAGCTGCTTTCTGATGAGAATGTCGAATTCTTGTTTTTCTCTTTCAGCACTTAAGTGTGTAGTAGTGTTTCTATAACCAGTGGCGTAGACAGAGACGAGTTTGAGCACTTTCAGTGTGTGTAGTATTCGTCTACCAGGTCGCGTAGTGAGTGTGGGCGTGTGTGGTTGCTGTCCGCAGAACCATCTCGATCCTGGAGGAGCAATCGGTGAGTGCTCTTTACTTTTTTTGTGCATGTGTTCGGTAAATTTTGAAAAGTCACACCATAATACATAACGTAGATTTTAAGTGAGCCTAACCCTAGGCATAACCACCTGAACTTGAATGAGATGGTGATAAATTCCAGCTGCCTTTTGCTGATTATGTCGAATTCTTGTGTTTCTCTTTCAGCACTTAAGTGCTTAGTAGTGTTTCTATAACCAGTGGCGTAGACAGAGACGAGTTTGAGCACTTTCAGTGTGTGTAGTGTTCGTCTACCAGGTCGCGTAGTGAGTGTGGGCGTGTGTGGTTGCTGTCCGCCGAACCATCTCGATCCTGGAGGAGCAATCGGTGAGTGCTCTTTACTTTTTTTGTGCATGTGTTCGGTAAATTTTGAAAAGTTCACCATAATACATAACGTAGATTTTAAGTGAGCCTAACCCTAGGCATAACCACCTGAACTTGAATGAGATGATGATAAATTCCAGCTGCCTTTTGCTGATTATGTCGAATTCTTGTGTTTCTCTTTCAGCACTTAAGTGCTTAGTAGTGTTTCTATAACCAGTGGCGTAGACAGAGACGAGTTTGAGCACTTTCAGTGTGTGTAGTGTTCGTCTACCAGGTCGCGTAGTGAGTGTGGTTGCTGTCCGCCGAACCATCTCGATCCTGGAGGAGCAATCGGTGAGTGCTCTTTACTTTTTTTGTGCATGTGTTCGGTAAATTTTGAAAAGTCACACCATAATACATAACGTAGATTTTAAGTGAGCCTAACCATTTGATCTTTAATTAGATGGTAGGTGAATTCCAGCTGCTTTCTGCTGAGAATGTCGAATTCTTGTGTTTCTCTTTCAGCACTTAAGTGTATAGTAGTGTTTCTATAACCAGTGGCGTAGACAGAGACGAGTTTGAGCACTTTCAGTGTGTGTAGTGTTCGTCTACCAGGTCGCGTAGTGAGTGTGGGCGTGTGTGGTTGCTGTCCGCCGAACCATCTCGATCCTGGAGGAGCAATCGGTGAGTGCTCTTTACTTTTTTTGTGCATGTGTTCGGTAAATTTTGAAAAGTCACACCATAATACATAACGTAGATTTTAAGTGAGCCTAACCAATTGATCTTTAATTAGATGGTAGGTGAATTCCAGCTGCTTTCTGCTGAGAATGTCGAATTCTTGTGTTTCTCTTTCAGCACTTAAGTGTATAGTAGTGTTTCTATAACCAGTGGCGTAGACAGACGAGTTTGAGCACTTTCAGTGTGTGTAGTGTTCGTCTACCAGGTCGCGTAGTGAGTGTGGGCGTGTGTGGTTGCTGTCCGCAGAACCATCTCGATCCTGGAAGAACAATCGGTGAGTGCTCTTTACTTTTTTTGTGCATGTGTTCGGTAAATTTTGAAAAGTCACACCATAATACATAACGTAGATTTTAAGTGAGCCTAACCATTTGATCTTAAACTTAATGGTAGGTGAATTCCAGCTGCTTTCTGATGAGAATGTCGAATTCTTGTTTTTCTCTTTCAGCACTTAAGTGTGTAGTAGTGTTTCTATAACCAGTGGCGTAGACAGAGACGAGTTTGAGCACTTTCAGTGTGTGTAGTGTTCGTCTACCAGGTCGCGTAGTGAGTGTGGGCGTGTGTGGTTGCTGTCCGCCGAACCATCTCGATCCTGGAGGAGCAATCGGTGAGTGCTCTTTACTTTTTTTGTGCATGTGTTCGGTAAATTTTGAAAAGTCACACCATAATACATAACGTAGATTTTAAGTGAGCCTAACCATTTGATCTTTAATTAGATGGTAGGTGAATTCCAGCTGCTTTCTGCTGAGAATGTCGAATTCTTGTGTTTCTCTTTCAGCACTTAAGTGTATAGTAGTGTTTCTATAACCAGTGGCGTAGACAGAGACGAGTTTGAGCACTTTCAGTGTGTGTAGTGTTCGTCTACCGGGTCGCGTAGTGAGTGTGGGCGTTTGTGGTTGCTGTCCGCCGAACCATCTCGATCCTGGAGGAGCAATCGGTGAGTGCTTTTTACTTTTTCTTGTGCATGTGTTCGGTAAATTTCGAAAAGTCGTACCATAATACATAACGTAGATTTTAAGTGAGCCTAACCATTTGATCTTTAATTAGATGGTAGGTGAATTCCAGCTGCTTTCTGCTGAGAATGTCGAATTCTTGTTTTTCTCTTTCAGCACTTAAGTGTGTAGTAGTGTTTCTATAACCAGTGGCGTAGACAGAGACGAGTTTGAGCACTTTCAGTGTGTGTAGTATTCGTCTACCAGGTCGCGTAGTGAGTGTGGGCGTGTGTGGTTGCTGTCCGCCGAACCATCTCGATCCTGGAGGAGCAATCGGTGAGTGCTCTTTACTTTTTTTGTGCATGTGTTCGGTAAATTTTGAAAAGTCACACCATAATACATAACGTAGATTTTAAGTGAGCCTAACCATTTGATCTTTAATTAGATGGTAGGTGAATTCCAGCTGCCTTCTGCTGATTATGTCGAATTCTTGTTTTTCTCTTTCAGCACTTAAGTGTTTAGTAGTGTTTCTCTATAACCATAGTGGCGTAGACAGAGACGAGTTTGAGCACTTTATTAAGCAGATGCAAAGATAATAGCTTTGGTTGATGTCTTGAGGAGGTGCCATGGTTTCTAGGTTCTTTATAGAGAGCCGCCCCTGGTATTAGGTGAAATGATATTACCTCCTGTTTTAATCTAACTTGTTTTGGACATAGATAATCTATGGTTTTGGAACTATTCGCAGTTGTTCCAGACACTACCCTGAGTAGTTCCTTTGTCAGAGGTAAAGGGTCATTGCAATTACAAACAGCTTAAGTTTACCTTAGCACAGAATTATAGTGTAGGTACCCTATATTTTTAGATCACATGTCTAATGGCTCAATTTTTTAACAATTAATAATAATGTCTTCCACATCCAATAATTCATCAAACACTGTCGAAACTTTAATAAAGTGCATTAACTTCGCAGCGGTAAAGCACAGAGACCAAAGGAGATTAGACCCCGAGGACACACCATACATCAATCACCCCATAGGTAAACTTTGCACTCATTATCTCTCGTACATCACAGATCAATTTCAGGAGTCGCATACATTTTAACGAACGAGGCAAAAGTGACCGACATTAACGTCATTCAGGCCGCCATTCTACATGATACCGTAGAAGATACAAATACAACATTCACCGAAATCGAAGAACACTTCGGTTCGAAGGTATGTTCGATTGTCGCCGAAGTGACCGATGATAAATCGCTACCTAAACATGAAAGGAAAGCCTTGCAAATTGAACATGCGCCAACTTGTAGTCCCGAAGCAAAGTTAGTCAAATTGGCCGATAAGTTGTATAATTTGAGGGATTTGGAACGAGCTATTCCGAGAAAGTGGACCGCTGACCGTGTCAAACAATATTTTAATTGGAGTAAAAAGGTTGTGGATGGACTAAGAGGTAGCAATAAATCAATGGAAGATAGTTTGGACGCTTTATTTAAAAAAAGAGAAGTGAAGTAGTTAACGCTGTCTAATTATTAATAAATTTATTTATAAACTCGATGTAAGGGTAGATATTGGTGGCGATCGTCACTTGGGAATCACAATTGTAGCATATTTTTCCAAATATTACCATTGCTACTAGTTTGTTACGGTTTATCAATGGTCCTCCTGGATCTGTGTAGCAACCCTCCTCATCCAAAGTTATGCAACTGGCATGTTCTGACAATGGAATTTTCAGATAGTCACCTTTCAGCCTGTAACTACATATTATCTTTGGTTCTGCCTTAAAATACATTTTCTTTAATGTGTTGTCTCCGTGTAAATCTACTTTCCCATGTGGACTCCAACCAAGTAAAATACCTTTGGTTCCAACCTCTAAAGGCGGCCCAATTTTGATTTTGTGGTGCAATACGTGCCCATCCGTTTTAAGTAAAGCCAAGGCATTGTCCAAAGTGCTAATTTCGTACAGAGGATGTCTTACTACCAATGTAATATTGTTAATTGTACCACCTCTATTACTGTAACTGCTGTCTATCCGTATTGCAAAATTAATACACTTTTCACCATTACACGATGAGAGGCAATCAGCAGCTGTTAAGACCCAATTTTGTGCTATAATAATACCGGTACAAACGTGTACGTGGAGGTCCCTATCAATTAACGCCACCACAAATGGAGATCCTACAATGGATGTTTCTTTGCACTTGACCTCCTTGTAGAAACCGAGGCCCCCTCTTAACGAGAATAAGGTTTTCGGTTTATCTTCGACGCATTCAATTGGTTTAAATACTAAATAAGTTGAGAAACTAAGTAAACCTAAAATGACAGCCAACACAACGCCAGCACATATTCCAGTTTTTTTATCGTAACAAATTGCCTGTACAAAATCGTCACAAAACTTATTCATTAATGACAATTATAAATGTCACTAATCACTAAAATCGTCGTCAAAGTCGGAAAACTCGTCCTCGGCCACCTTGAGAGAGTTGAGCTTGTCAATTAACCCGGCTCTTTGATCGTGCGACGACTCCCCCACATTCTCCTCAGCTTGTTTGTTCATATGCCGAATAAAAGTCCGTCGTTTACGCTCTGGCAACGATTTCAGTAATTCTTGCATTTCTAAGTCTAGCTGAAGTTGTTCTTTTGGATCCGTCACTCCCTCGACGATCTCCTTCGCTTCGCCACATTTCGTACAAACCTTAAGTTTATTTCCGCATTCGTTGCACATGACGTGATAGGCGTGTCGTACGGTTTTCTGTTCACATTTTACGCATTTTTTTGGTTGTGTGAGAGGCTTGTATTTCTTGTATTTAATTTTCCACTCTATTATTTCTTTGCAACGTTGGCAAACCTTGGCCACCTGAATGTTGTTGATAAATTTAGTTCTTTGGCTTGTATCGTTGAGACTGTTCTTAAAGGATGTTCGATTTTGATGTTTCTGAGGTCGACAACGTTGTGTATTACCCTTCTGTGTACTCATTCTGAAGAACCTGCAAAGACACAATAATTAATTACTGATGGACAGAGCTGGGCAGAATACTTTCAAAAGTATTCTAATAAAAGGTATTCGACTACTTTGAAAAGTATTCGAATACAGTAAAGAGTATTCAAATACTTGTCACTCAAATACATTACAAATTTAAAATAGTAGGTACTAGATAAAAGCCTTAAGGCTCCTCTGTAGTCAATCCGCCATATTGGAAAAATAGCTAAACTTTCTTATGAAATGCTGTTTTTGTAGTTGAAGTCTAACAAATTCTCGATAGTGGATATTCTTTGCAATGATGAAAAGAACGGCGGTACTTAAAAAAATTGAAATATCGGTCTTAGTTTTTTAGGAAGATCGATGAATAGAAAAATCGTTTTTTGTAGATAACAGCCGTTGTAATGAGGGTAGAAAAACGTACAGCACCAATTTGGAAATCCGACAGTATTTCTTACGGCGGTACTTAAAGATATTATTTCCATCTATTATGATAAGGCATATATTTAAAAAAATATGTTTCGCGATCTTCAGAAAAAAATCAAAACGCTAACGTAAGGATAGGCAACTCAAATTGCACTTATAACGCCTGAGGCGACAACTCATTACTTGAAAGGGAAAACAAAAGAAACTACCTGGCATTACCCTACACATGTTACGCCGTTCCTAATGATATGGATTAGATAAATTACTATTTATTATTTATTTATTTGAATGCTGTTGATTTGTAAATCATAATGTCACATATTCCCAAGACGAAAAATGGATATCCTATTATAGGTACATTGGAAATAATTTTTTATTTCTAAAACCTTTTGCATCCTATCAGGATGCTTCAAGAAATAAAAAAAAACCCTATAATGAGGCTGTAATAATATTTCCCTTTGACGGGGCGGGGGTACGTACAATACTAGGTACTTCACATATTATATCATAAGTAGTGCTGAATATGAACTCTGTTTTATAACAATGCTTTCAAACTACCAGAAGCGTAGCACTTTGTTTAGTTAGATCAAATCAAATATGACTAAATTACACGTTTGTGTATATTTCCCATCTAAAATTATCAGTTTCCTCAGATAGTCCAGTATGCGGAGCAGTCAGAAGGGCCGATTCCTGCAAAATGTGGTGTAAACGATTTTAACGTTTTAAATGGTCCATTTGGGTCCAAATAACATGTATTTGAAGAGTGCACACCAATTTTTTCCCGGCACAACTTTTGGCAGCCAAAAAACCTCAAAACGTTCGGACTTTTTTCAGTTTTTCGCTTAAAACTCGAAAACGGTCCATATTTTATGAATAACACTTCTTTAGTAAATTAAAGAAAACAAAATTCTGCGTCGATAAAAAAACAAACAAAATCGGTCCAATAGAAAAATTTTTACAAGCGATCAAAAAACGCCCATTTTTTCCAACTTTTCTAAAGAACTGAGTTAACCTTTTTTTAATGCGTTGTGGCTCCTAAAGGAACGATAAAATCCACTACCCCCCCTCCCTAAAGATAGTAGAACGTCAATCAGAGAGTTTAAAAAGTCCCAACAATTTAAAATTGGCCAAATTTTTGAAATTCGTTGGAAAAAATGGGCGTTTTTTGATCGCTTGTAAAAATTTTTCTATTGGACCGAATTTGTTTGTTTTTTTTTATCGACGCATAATTTTGTTTTCTTTAATTTGCTAAAGAAGTGATATTCATAAAATATATGGACCGTTTTCGAGTTTTAAGCGAAAAACTAAAAAAAATGCCAAAAATGTTGAGGTTTTTTGGCTGCCAAAAGTTGTGCCGGGAAAAAATTTGTGCGTACTCTTCAAATACATGTTATTTGGACCCAAATGGACCATTTAAAACACTAAAAATTTTTACACCACCTTTTGCAGGTCAAAATTATCTGCATACTGGACTAACAGTAAGTCTTCGTGAAAATTATCTATTTCGAGAAATGCGACCAAAAGCAAAAGACGCACACATGCCCTTTGCTTTCCATAAAGTTGCGCCCAATAGATAACAAATGACACATAGGCATTTTTTCCCTTATTAGCGGAACATAAACATAGGAAACGTCGTGGTATGTTATATAAAAGAAACGCTACCGATATAAATACAATTCCCCTTTTTAGTTAAATTCCTAAGCGGGATACGACAACTAATGGCCGACACTGACAATTTTATTTAAAACAAAGTGTCACTGTTTTGCTCATGTAAAGTCAAGTTAGTGAAAGTGGTGGATATAAAAAAATTCTTGCACAAATTCGAATATTTATCTTTCCGTTTGAGAATACCATTTGATGGAGTCCCACAAACTTCACATCAACTGGCGAATTTTTTTCAAATTTCCAATACTATGTAGCGACAGAAACCGATAAATTTTTTACTACTACCTACTTCTTTTTTCAATATGGACCGATATCAACTTTATCAACAGGAATATTTGTCCCTCAAAAAATAGAAGGATCAAGTAAATTTTATTTTTACCATTGAATTCAGGGCAAAAAAGTGAAGTCATCTTACCGCACAAAAGATGTTCGAAAAAATTCTGCATGGGTCGTGCATAGATATAAATAAGTAATACGCTAAATGTACAATTGTTATTAATTTTTGAAAAGATAAGGATTTATTTAGAATCAGTATAAATGTTATACTTTTAATTATTGTAACAGAATTTTAAATGTTAGCTACCATTTTTATGAAAAACATACAATTTTTGTTGTTCACCCTTGTATATAAGTAAAGAAAGATTTATTTTAGGTGTTCGAAGTGCCGGTTTTTTTAGGATCTACCATTCCTAAGTGAATTCATTCATGCACATGTACCTAATAACTATAAAAATCTATAAATCAGTAAAAATGATTAGAACAAATCACAAGAAATAAAGGGGTAATTAAAAAAATGTTATAACAAACAATGCTAATCTAGTCCACTACTTACATGAAAACCACGTAATTTGCAGAAGGTGTCATTATAGAAAAATGCATTGAATAAGTAATTTATTCAACGGTAACAGAAATAGGTATTTGTGCATCTCCAGTCAAATATTGTACAGCTTTTCGATAAACTTGTTTACATAATTAGTCCTTGATCATTATTCATTATACATGGTCTATTGTGTTTAACAATAAATGAAGAGAATATGCAAAACTGAGAAAGATAGATACATCGTTGGTTTCACTCAAGGAGTTCATGTAGCAGTGTGTATTGTTGGTGGTCTAACCAATTGCAATTGCAACACTGAAATACAAATTGACTACAGAGGAGCCTTAATACTCCTTAAAAAATGTCAAGTTATACTTTGTATGGGGGCTACATGGAAAAACAGCATTTTGTGCGGTGAATGTAGTATCTTTCCCTGAGGTTAGCTTTTTTATATTGTTATATAATTATAATAATAATAATAATATACAAATTTAAGGGGAGTAGAAGCGTATATATTATTATTATATTATTATATAGGAGATACCAGATTTTTAAATAGTTCTCAAATATTTGAACAACTTGAAAGTATTTAAATACTTTGCGAAGTATTGGAATACTAAATATTTGCGAAAGTATTTGAGTTACAAATACAAATACTGCTTCCATAAAAGTATTTAATTACAAAGTATTTGAATACTTTAAAGTAAAAGTATTTACAAAATCGAATACTGCCCAGCTCTGCTGATGGACTGCAGTGAACCACACTTCAAACTTCAGTAGTTAAAATACTGTTACAATTTGCCTGTAACAGCTCTTTTTCGTAACGATGATTTTCGTGTAATTGTTGCTCTCTTAGTCGTTTAAGCTTCTCTATTTCCACATGTAATTTGTCTAGCAACATTTCCTTGTTAACAAACACAATGGAAATACCATGTTCCGTTACAATCTCCTCCAAATTCTTTGCCAAAGCTTCAAATTTGTTTAACTCGTCCTTCAACTCGTTAGTTTTAATTCGTATATCAGTCAACCTATCCCAATGTTCACCAATAGGCCCGATTTTGGTGTTCTGTTTGATTAACTCTATTTGCTTAATCAAACATTCTTGGTACTGCACGCTCGTTTCCAATATTAGAGTGCGGAGCATGCAAATTAATTGCGACAAATAATTTTCACCTTCCTTGGACGCACGTTGTAAACCACTAGCATACTCTTTATGTTCTAAGGGGACAGTTCCAGCTACGACCAAACTACAGAGGCTAGCCTTGGAGAATTGTACAACACTTCTTCGTAATTGACTGAAGTTATACGAAAATCTTAACACATTACTTCGCAATAAATTTCGAAACATAATTTTTCAAATGTGGTAACTCAAAATTTTGTTATCTGTCAAAAATTTAAAACGCAACAGAACAAAGCACCTACGACCTGCTCAAATTGAACTACTCAAACATAACCTTAACAATTTCGACTTTTAATCTCCTTTTAATCATGACTACAATCTTAAGACTGTACAAAACCGCTTTAAAAAAGTATCCTTTAATAACTTCATCACTACAAACGAGTGGCCTGACGATTGCAGGCGATATTTTAGCACAAACGGCCGTCGAAGGAAACTCTTTGAAAAATATTAACCTACTCCGAACATCACAGTTTGGGGCAGTGGGCTTATTTCTAGTTGTAAGTAAAACGATTAACTTACCTCTGGCAATTTTCAAGATGCTTTTAGGGGCCTACTTTGACCACATGGTATAGATTTCTGGACAAATGTTTGGGAAACAAAGGTGCGTCAGCGGTTCTCAAAAAGGTGGCCTTTGATCAAGGATTATTTGCACCATCTTTTATTGTGGTTTTTTTAACTTCCCTCGCAATCGTCCAACAGAAGAACATCAAGTCGTCCATTGACGAGTTAAAAATGAATTATAAGGATATTTTAATCACTAATTACAAATTATGGCCTCTAGTACAACTTGGAAACTTCTACATTGTACCGGTTCAGTATCAGATTTTGGTTGTACAATTTGTAGCCATCATCTGGAATACCTACTTGTCTTGGAAAACTCAAGGAAGCAAGTTTAAAGAATAAACAGGTAACAGGAAGGTATGACTGAAAGGAGCGGATGGTTACAAAGTATAGCATAAGCAAACACTGCATTGGATAAGTATTTAATTTTTATTATTATGAAATGTATTATTCGAGTACCTACCTTCTTTGTATCGTAACATTTAAATAAAGTTAATGAACAATTGCTTGCTATTACAAGTAAGTACAACCCTATATTAGCACCATCAACAACACAAGACAATATTAAATCTGAACATATTAGATCCTCCTGTCTGCAATATATATCAGACAAGACTTCCATCAGGTGGATAAAATGAAGTTTAGGCCCAAAAAATTTGAAGTACACTGGACAGGAAATCTTCTCAACTTTCCAGTTCTTTCCAAGCAGAGGCAAATGTGATTATGATGATTGATGGTTAGTAGCCAATGAAAATCGTGAAAACTACAATTGGGGATCTCACTGTATGTCACTAACATGGTGTGGTACCCTTGCTAAAATCTTTGTGTTGGTAGTATCAAAATATTATTTGTCAAAAAGCTTGAATATAAATTTGATTTTTATTCTTTATACAGCAATCCAGCAATAATGAATACAGCAAAAGAAGATCTCCAAATGGACGTAGATAATGCGTTGGGCGAATCTTCGAAAGGGGGCGGAGGAAGAATGGATCTCGAAACTGGGAAAGGTGTGATGGCCGTTGGCACAACAGGCTCGGTCACTTGTTCTTTACATCCACTTGTTATAATGAACGTTTCGGAGCATTGGACTCGTGAAAGGGCCCAAGAAGGTTCAGCACCACAAGGTATGCGACATTGTTTTCTATTTAACCATCCTAATCAGTTTCCAAAGTCATAGGTGCACTTATCGGGAAGCAGAAGGGTAGGAACATAGAAATAATGAATTCGTTTGAGCTCGTCTTCAGTGTGATTGGTGGTGATGTCGTTATCGATAGGGATTATTACAGTATGAAAGAGGAGCAGTGTAAGTATTTGTCCTTTTTTTCATTCGTTATTAATTCTGTAACAGTTAAACAGGTGTTTAGCGAAATGGATTTTATAGGCTGGTATACAACGGGTGACGTTCCGAGTTCAACAGATATAAAAGTGCACAAACAAATTTGCGAAATAAATGAAAGCCCCATCTTGTTAAAGTTAAATCCTTTTGATAAAAATATTGATGTAAGTCAACTGCCTGCTGTGGCATCTTTCTGACGATGTTTTTGTTTAGCATTTACCAGTGGCTTTATATGAATCGGTGATTGACTTGGTAGACGGTGAAGCTACAATGCTTTTTGTCCCACTCACCTACACCTTGGCAACTGAAGAGGCCGAACGAATTGGGGTTGATCACGTGGCAAGGATGTCGTCAACTGATGCTGGGGAAAGTTCTTTAGTTGCCGAACATCTTACAGCGCAGCATAGTGCGATAAAAATGTTGCATTCACGTGTGCGCCTCGTGTTGGAGTACATGAAGGCTGTACAGGCAGGAGTTTTACCGACAAATCACGAGATTTTGCGTGAAACCTACTCACTGTGTCATCGTTTACCGGTAGTTCAAAGCTTACGATTTAGGCAAGACTTTTATAATGTAAGATTTCTCTTATGTGTTTTTGTCTGTAAATTATAACACTTTTTTTCAGCAATGCAACGATGTTGGCTTGATGACTTATTTAGGAACTCTAACCAAAGGGTGTAACGATTTAAATCAATTTGTGAATAAGTTCAACATCTTATATGACAGACAAGGAATGGGACGTAGGATGAGAGGCCTTTTCTTTTAATTTATATTTTGTATTTAAAATTGTTTAGATAATGCTTTTGTAAGAATATATAGATCGATTTAGTATAATAACTATTTCTTCCCTTATATCTTTAGTGTCATACTAGCTAAATAGACAGTCTTTTCACATTTAGATGGTTTTATAAAAATGGTATAGGGAAACAGATTGATCAAACAGTAGAGACTAGATCCACATCTTTTGATTTGCCTGATAAAAGGTGTCTCCTTTGCTCATTGTTGATATTACGCTTGATCATGTAGAGAAAGTAGTTACAAAATGACATGGGGGACCTATTGAAGTAACTGCAGACCATTTTCTTCTAAAGATTTGGTCATATCAGTAACAAACCAAGAAGGGCGAGGGGGGCGATATATTCAACCATAAAATTGAAGAATAATAATGCTCCTTGGGAAGAAATACAAGCATTGATGTGCAGTCCTCTGTAGGCGTTTTTAATAAATGTCCCCATCTACTGGCAATTTAGTATGTAATACAGTCGTTTTAGATTATGAGGTTGGAATAAAATTTCTGTGGATGAAAAAAAAATAGGTGCAGTAGACATGTTACGAAAGCTCTGAGGTGCACCACAAAAACAGTAAATACTCCTTCCTCGAAAATCAATCACCATACAGTTTTTTTTTAAATTGCAGCTGATAATTACAAGTAACAAAATATACAATCCACACGAGGTGCGTCGCCTATCATTGTATTTCAGCACTTTCATGCTACGACAAAAAATGATAAATTCATTGTAAAACACTTCAATTAAAACAGAATTTTTTAACAACCTAACATCAACCCCAATTAGAGAAACGTGTTAATAATTTTGAGCCCCGAAAAAAAAATTGTCTCAGATCGACCCGGAAAAAAAATTTTCTTATAGAATGTGGTCTGTAGAATCCATAATTTCAAACAGTTCCAAGATTGGGCTACTAGTTCAAAAGTTACAGCCCTTTGAATTTTTCTTCGAAATTGGTTTCTAGTCTATAACTTTTGATTGAGAAGTCTGATCGAAAAAGTACGAATTGATTTGGATTCTACGCACCCAAATTAATAAGGAAGTGTTTTCCCGAGAATTTTGGTGTAGTCGATTTTTGGTAAAAAAGGAAGGTAATACACTGCCTTTTTTTGAGCCCGGAAGAAAAAATTGTTTCGGATCGACCCGGAAGAAAAATTTCCTTATAGAATGTGGCCTGTAGAATCCATAATTTCAAACAGTTCCAAGATTGGGCTACTAGTTCAAAACTTACAGCCCTTTGAATTTTTTTTCGAAATTGGTTTCTAGTCTATAACTTTTCATTGAGAAGTCTGATCGAAAAAGTACGAATTGATTTGGATTCTACGCACCCAAATTAATAAGAAAAAGTGTTTTCCCGAGAATTTTTGGTGTAGTCGATTTTTGGTAAAAAAAGGAAGGTAATACACTGCCTTTTTTGAGCCCCGAAAAAAAAAATTGTCTCAGATCGACCCGGAAAAAGTTTTCTTATAGAAAATTACCATACAGTTTTTTTTTTAAATTGCAGCTGATAATTAAAAGTAACAAAATATACAATCCACACGAGGTGCGTCGCCTATCATTGTATTTCAGCACTTTCATGCTACGACAAAAAATGATAAATTCATTGTAAAACACTTCAATTAAAACAGAATTTTTTAACAACCTAATATCAACCCCAATTAGAGAAACGTGTTAATAATTTATTAATAGTGCAAGAAACTAAATACAGTACTTACTTATAAATATTTCCAACGGGCCATTATGATCTACAGGCCAGGTGGCAACCGCCACCCGCCCCCCCGGGTCAGTCCGCCCCTGTAACATAACAAAATCACTTCTGAAGGGTGCCTTATTTTATGCAATCAAAATAACTTCTTAAAACAATTAAAAAGATCTGGCTGTCACATTAATCAATTTGAATGTTGTTGCTTTGGCTTCCGTATTTTTATTTTCGTTCGTGTGCGATGTATTCAACTGGTGAAAAAGTTGATACAATATAGTCAATTGGTCGTCGGTAACGGTTTAAGGAGCGTAAGAGATTTATTTTCTGTTAAGCCAAAGCAACAATATTCAAACTAATTAATACGACAGCCAGATCTTTATTTTAAGGAAATTAGGCGCGCCTTTCCGAAAAGATTTTGTCATGTAAAAGTAGACATAGAGAAAACAATTCACAGAAAGAAATCCCTCAGTCTACTTAGGGCTGGACGGTACACCCGTTTCGTTCCCCGAAAATGCTTGATTTCGTTCCACGATATCTGAATTCTGAGTGAAGATGCTGAAGATCCTGATGTGAAAGGCGAATGCTTTAGCTAGAAAGTACGCCGGGATTTCTTAAAATGGACATCTCATGAATAACGCCGAATAACGCGCTGCTGTGCTGAAGACTTTTCAAATATCGAAAAGGTAGGTATGTACCTTCAACTTATAGCTATACCAACATACAATTTATGATTTTATTCCCTCACATCAGCATAGCTTGTAAAACAAATTTTTTGAATCGGCATTAGTTTTACTTTTATTTGAGGTGCCCTGCATACAAAATTTCATTTCAATATCTTGCGTTGCGCATGCGCAATTTTTATTTATTTATCTGCATAGTTACCTGAGATTTAAGGAATATTTATTAACACAGACAACCGGACATTCATATGTTCTTTGTAATAAGAATTATAAAAGAAATAAGAAACCCTTTTTGGAGGTTTCTGGTTTGGGCAGGTTTTGGGCTGTAACATTTTCGCCCGTTAGTCTACGTAGCTGAAAATAGCGATCTTTCTTATATCCTGAAGAACATCTGTATCAATTTTCAAAGCGATCGGACGTTTCTACACAAAATTATCGTGCACACGGACAGACAGACAGCAATACAAAATTATAAACAATCTCGAGGATCGTCCCCACTATTCATTAAAATCACTTCTCAAACAAAAGTTATGCACATTTGAAAATTGGTCCTTCGTGTCAGAGTGTGTCTCCGCCTTCTATTGAGTCATCTGACAATCTACATCTTCTTGGAATCGACACATTGAATTTTGGATCATTTAATGATCAAATTAATCATAATATCGACTTAAATTGAGTTAAATCGTTAATTTGTTGTCTAGTTTGTTGTTATTTGTGACACTTTCAACTAACTACATGCGAAGTTAGATGTGTCAGTAGTGTGACCCGAAGGATCAATTTTCAAATGAGTATAACTTTTCTTTGAAAAGTGATTAAACACTGGCTCGACAATTTTGTTCCTTTTCATCAAGTATGTGCATAACAAATTTCATGAGATTCTCTCCATTTTCCTTGTACGACCAAGAATTGTGGTCGGATTTTTTCTCGAATTTTCAAAAACTAATATCGTGATTTTTTTTGTTAAAAAACTCCCAGATACCAAATTTCGTGGAAAATTTTTTCGCACTCCTTAATTAGGGGTGCGCTCTTTCGTGGTAGGAATTTTGAAACTTTTTTTGCAAAATCGGAAAGGGTATAGGTACCCCAAAACCTATTCAAAGACGCCACCAGTCTTTGTAACTCTTATGATAGCTGAGAGAACTATTAAGGAAGAAATGCAAATTGCACCACTCTTTTGAGGGTGGCTCCCAAACCAAGCACGTTGGACACAAGGTTTATTTGGAAAAAGTGCTTGTTTTGATCCCCTCTACTACCCAATTTTTTTTACATACTTATATGTACCTAACACCCTGTATTGTTGCCCTGTTATTGGGCAGATTCCTGATGGTAAAATATACATTATTATCACTGAATCAGGGAGTGACCATCTTTTGCGTACCCAGGAGATTGTAAATATTTGCAATTATTGGCGTAAATTGCGCATTTGATTTTTTTGCATTTCTAAATTAGAGTGACCATTCAAATAATTTGCAATTGTACTAAACGGCACCGCACATTTATCTATCCAAAATTTATAAATTAAAAACTGCATCAGGTTCTAAAATGATTCACCCTCCGATTAACACATCAGGTGCTCCGCAATCGTAGTAGGTACGCAGTTAGGAGAGGGAAAGTTGAATTATAAATGCTATCAGGACGACGCGACGACGTCATAAATTTCATTTATGCCAGTTTAAAAGTGAAATTGTGTGGTGCGTTTATTGCCAAATGAACCAAAGCAATTTGGAAGTTTTTATCAACGTAAGTTTACAAAAGATTTACTAAAGCCTTTGCTAACAAAATATAAGCTTTTACTAATTTGTAAAAATATTCACTCAAAATCAAATAATTTCTTCAGTTTTGGTACCGCTCTAGAGTTGTTTCGGCCCTAGATACAATCTGTGGATAAAGCTTTTTTAAAAATGTTGTTATTTAGTTTTATTTTAAGAAAGTCCAGGACCAGGATTAAATTGAAAGAAACAAAATTTTCTAAATAACTACCTAGGTATTTGCTATTATTGAAGAAACAAAATTCTTATCTACAACCTGATGCGGTGACGCATCTGCACCTGTGATATATGCGTACATGTGTCCATTATCTTCAGGCGTTGCATTAGATGATTAGATTACCTTACTTAATATATTTAAAATGGAAAAGGTGTTAATAATCGTTTAATCCCTTTTTCTAAAAAAATACTGCTAATTCTTGCGCAAAATTTCGCCCGTTTGGTTTTAGATCTGAATACCGAGATCGCGTAGAAAGCTGATTTTTTTTAATTTAATGGATGTTAATAACAAAGGAGAGTAAAAGACAGAATTATTAGAAATCATTTTACAAACTGGCTTTACGTATGCCGCTAAAAATTGAATTTGTACCTAAACAGACTCTATTTAAAAAATAATCGGATGTTGTAAAAGTAATAGCCCACAATAAAATTAGTGCTTATATACGTAGGTAAATTGCCACAAATAGGTAAACTTTTTAGTAACTCGCACACCACTACCTGTGGTAAAATGGATAGGTCTTTTGATTTAAAAACATTCTCTTTTTGTTTCTAAAAGTACCTTTAAAATTATAGTGTGGTTCCCTTTTGCTAGCACAACAAATTTCGTGGAATTCTTCCCATTTTCGTTGTACGGCCAAGAATTACAGTAGGATTTTGTTTGAATTGTGAAAAACTAATTTCAGATTCGTGATTTTGATTTTCAAATACCCCCAGATACCGTATAATTTCGTCGTAATCAGAATTTATTCGCACCCCCTAAGTTGGTTGCGCTTCTTTGTGGTAGGAATTTTGAAAATTTGTTTGCAAAATCGGAAAGGGTATACCCCAAAACCTATTCAAAGACGTGCCGCCAGTCTTTGTAACTCTTAATGGTTGCTGAGAAAAGAACTAAAGAGGAAACGCAAATTGCACCACTCTCTTTAGGGTTGTTCCCAAATCAAGCACGTTGGACACACGCTTTATTTGGAAAAAGTGCTTGTTTTGATCCCCTCTGTCACCCAAATTTTTTTACATACTTATGCGAGTGACACATACTGTATTATTACCATTGTTATTACCCTGTTATTGGGCAGATTCCTTATACATTATTATCACTGAATCAGGGAGTGACCATCTTTTGCGTACTTTACCCCAGGAGATTGTCAATATTTGAAATTATTGGCGTAAATTGCCCATTTGATTTTTTTGCATTTCTAAATGTGAGTGACCAATCAAATAATTTGCAATTGTACTAAACGGCACCGTTATCTATCCAAAATTTTAATTAAAACACTGCATCGATTTCTAAAATGATTTACCCTCCGATTAGCAACAGGTGCTCCGCAATCGTAGTACGCAGTTAGGAGAGGGAAAGTTGATTTACAAATGCTATCAGGTACGACGTCATAAATTTCATTTATGCCAGTTTAAAAGTGAAGTTGTGTGGTGCATTTATTGCCAAATGAACCAAAGCAATTGGGTAAGTTTTTATCAACGTATAAAGTGAAAAATATTTACTAAAGCCTTTGATAACAATATACAAGCTTTTACAGTAAAAATATGCACTCAAAATCAAATAATTTCTTCATTTTTGGTACCGCTCTAGAGTTGTTTCGGCTCTATAGATATATTATATTGTGGATATAACTTTTTTAGAAATGTTGTTATTTAGTTTTATTTTAAGAAATTCATGATCAGGATTAAATCCAAAGAATCAAAATTTTCTAAATTAACTACCTAGGTATTTGCTATTATTGAAGAAACAAAATTCTTATCTATACAACCTGATGCGGTGATGCATCTGCACCTGTGGTATATGCGTACATGTGTTCATTATCTTCAGGCGTTGCATTAGATGATTAGACCGATATTTACTTAATGTATTTAAAAAGGAAAAAGTGTTAATATCGTTTAATCCCTTTTCCTAAAAAATACTGCTAATTCTCGCCCCAAATTTCGCCCGTTTGGTTTTAGATCTGAATACTGAGATCGCGTAGAAAGCTGATTTTTTTTTAATTTAATGGATGTTAATAACAAAGGAGGGTAAAAGACAGAAATATTAGAAATCATTTTACAAACTGGCTTTACGTATGCCGCTAAAAATTGAATTTGTACCTAAACAGGCCCCATTTAAAAAATAATCGGAATGTTGTAAAAGTAATAGCCCACAATAAAATTGGTGCTTATACGTAAATTGCGACAAATAAACTTTTTAGTAACTCGCGCACCACTTACCTATGGTAAAATGTATCGGCCTTTTGATTTAAAAACATTCTCTTTTTGTTTCTGAAAGTACCTTTCAGATTTAAAATTATAGTGTGGTTCCCCTTTGCTAGCACTACAAATTTCGTGGAATTCTTCCCATTTTCGTTGTACGGCCAAGAATTACAGTAGGATTTTGTTTGAATTGTGAAAAACTAATTTCAGATTCGTGATTTTGCTTTTCAAATACCCCCAGATACCGCATAATTTCGTCGTAATCAGAATTTTTTCGCACCCTCTAAGTTGGGTGCGCTTCTTTGTGGTAGAAATTTTGAAATTTTTTTTGCAAATTCGGAAAGGGTAAACCCCAAAACCTATTCACAGACGTGCCACCAGTCTTTGTAACTCTTAATGGTTGCTGAGAAAAGAACTAAAGAGGAAACGCAAATTGCACCACTCTCTTTAGGGTGGCTCCCAAATCAAGCACGTTGGACACACGGTTTATTTGGAAAAAGTGCTCTCCTTTACCACCCAATTTTGTTTACATACTTTTATGTAACACCCTGTATTTCCGATGATCAATAAATTATTATCACTGAATCAGGGGGTGACCATTGCACACTTTACCTCAGGAGATTGTATATATTTGCAATTATGGGCGTAAATTGCGCATTTGATTTTTTGGCATTTCTAAATCTGAGTGACCAATCAAATAATTTGCAATTGTACTAAACGGGACCGTACATTTATCTATCCAAAATTTTAATTAAAACACTGCATCGGTTTCTAAAATGATTTACCCTCCGATTAGCAACAGGTGCTCCGCAATCGTAGTACGCAGTTAGGGAGGGAAAGTTGATTTACAAATGCTATCAGGACGACGCGACGTCATAAATTTCATTTATGCCAGTTTAAAAGTGAAGTTGTGTGGTGCGTTTATTGCCAAATATCAAATGAACCAAAGCAATTGGGTAAGTTTTTATCAACGTACAAAGTGAAAAATATTTACTAAAGCCTTTGCTAACAATATACAAGCTTTTACAGTAAAAATATTCACTCAAAATCAAATAATTTCTTCATTTTTGGTACCGCTCTAGAGTTGTTTCGATCCTAGATACATTATATTGTGGATATAACTTTTTTAGAAATATTGGTATTTAGTTTTATTTAAAAAAATTAATGATCAGGATTAAATGCAAAGAATCAAAATTTTCTAAATTAACTACTTAGGTATTTGCTATTAATGAGGAAACAAAATTCTTATCTACAACCTGATGCGATGACGCATCTGCACCTGTGGTATATGCATACATCTGTTCATTATCATATTAGATGATTAGACCGATACTTAGGTACTTAATATATTTCAAAAGGAAAAGTTTTTCATAATCTTTTAACCCCTTTTCCTAAAAAAATACTGCTAATTCTCGCGTCAAATTTCTTGAGATTGCGTAGAACGCTGAATTTGTTTAATTTTAATGGATATGAATACTTCTTCTTGAGTTTAGGATTAGAAAGGTCTTTTAATTTAAAAACACTCCCTTTTTGTTTCTGAAAGTACCTTTCAGATTTAAAATTATAGTGATGGTACCCCTTTGCTAGCGTATACCTATGTCCGTAACCGTATGATTTTACATTACATACATCATACTGGTATATTATGCGATCAAAAATGAGTTACTGTCAAGTCACTTTTGGAATTTTTGTTTACATGGAAAATCGTGCTTAACTTGAACTTCCAAAGGCGACTCGAGTGCCACTCATTTTTGATCGCTCGTTATATGAACACTTGTCGTTTTGTTCAGCCCGTTTCCTTATAGCGGTAATTGAATCTTCTATTCCACGCGGTGGTTGTTTGTTTAACCATACAGCTAGAGATACCACTAGTGAAAGAGCTTGCAAACCATCCGACTAACCCTTTTCCCCCAGAACTAGAAAATTTTGCTTTAATTATCAGTCAATTAAGAAAGTGCCGTTCTGGCAGGTATTTCGCGGTTGCGTATAATCATTCCTTAAACATTTTTTTTTAATCTACTCCCACAAAGGCTATAATTTTAAGGGAACATTCTTTCAATTGTTAAAAAAGTATGTAAACATCAGCCAGGATATTCTACCGGTTGCAGATATTTGCCAGACGAATGTACAGGGTACTTTTTTTTTCAATTGTCACTATGAGGATCTCATAAACCGTAACCAATGGGCAAAGTTATGTAGAATTTTATACTGATTATTTTCCCATTCAACATTTTTTATTGCTCCACAAATAGTCATGGTATGGTCAAAAAACCGAAACCGAAACGTGTGATTTTCGAAAATGCGCTGGCGTTAATTTATTTTCAAAGATATCAAAAAACTATTTTAACAAACCCTTAGTAATTTTTGCACAGCATTCTGATGGGCTTAAAATAACATTTTTGTGATAGTGGGTTTCGAGTGAATCACATCAACTTTATCCGTCGATCTGTTTCAATCATTTTGCACACAGTACCGACGTTTTCTGACAACACACCCGATCACGACTGAATTCTGTAATGATAAATTATATTTTCTGATGCATCATTATACAAAAACACGAGCGATTCGACACAATAATTTATAATTGTCGATGTCCATATGAGGTTGTTGTTTTCACACAATGGGGTCGAATTATTCAGTGTGTATAAATAACACAAAACCTCCCCATCGATAGGTTAATAATACGTCGAGTTTGACAAACTCAACTGACTCGACGCATCATAATTTTTTGGAAGAGTCTGTTTTCTTTGTGGAATACTGTAACGTTTTTGAAAATTTGAAAAAAATCCAACTGCAATTCTTGGTCGTACAACGAAAATTGAGAGAATTCCACGACTTGTGTTGTGTACATGTACATGCTTAATGAGTTATGGAACAAAACTGAAATTTAAATCACTTTTCAAACAAAAGTTATACTCATTTTAAAATTGGTCCTTCGGATCAGAATGTGTCCCCCGCCTACCGGTGAGTCACTTAATTTCGCATGTAGTTAGTTGAAAATGTCGCAAACAACAAAAAATTAACGGTTTCACTCGATATTGTGATACTTTGAATAATACTTATTTATTGTTATGGAACTCTACTGTTTTTCAAAGAACCCACCACCCTCAGCCACTCTGCACAATCTACGTTCATCTTCTTGTAATCGACACATCGAATGTTGTATCATTTATTGATCAAATTAAACATAATATCTATGCTTAAATCATTAATTTTTTGTTATTTCCGGCATTTTCAACCAACTACATACGAAATTACCCACTGGTGAGCGGGGGATACTTTCGGACCCGAAGGACCAATTTTGAAACGAGTTTTTGTTTGATAAGTGATTTTAAAACCATGTTCGACAATTTTGTATAAGGTGATTCAAATTCTGGGCTCACAATTGGGATCTCAGTCACGGTGAGAGATACAAATGTAGGTTAAGTGGGGACAAAGCTGCCGCGTTTTGTTACTAAAAAAAACTTATTTGAAATTTATGAAAAATTTTTGAAATTAACCGAGATCTCACGGAAAAACTGAAAATTACAGGAAAACCCAGCTTAAAGGGTCGGAAATGGACGGTTCCCGTTAGCAACTTCTATGGGCACTTTTTTGTCCGAGAATCTGACTGACTGAATATTGAATTTTCACACGGAATGAGGTAAAGGACAAAAAAAGAAAAATAATGACTTGTCACGTATATTCTAGTTTTACATACATTTGCAAAAAAATTTCAAAATCAAATGTTTGACATTCATTTCTCAACAAAACATCCACGGGGAACTAGATCTTGCTGAATCAAGATGGCTGCATTCAAATGAATTTCTGTTTTTGTCTTCTAATCTCATTCCGTAATAATGCAATATGGCGTCTATAAGAAATAAGAAAATAGTTTGCATCTAGCATGTTATTAAAATTCTAATACCAGATTCAGATTCTCCGAAAAAAAGTGCCCATAGAAGGTGCTAAAGGAAATCGTCCTTTTCCGATCGTTTAAGCTAGGGAAAATAAAAACGAAATTTCTTATTTTCAGTTTTTCAGCGATATCTCAGTTATTTTCAAGGATTTTTCAAAAATTTCAAATGTGCCTTTTTAATCACCGTATCTCTCACCGTTACGGAGATCCCAATGATCAGCAACGAATTTGAACCACTCTGCACACATACAATTTCGTGGAATTCTTTCCATTTTCGTTGTACGGCCAAGAATTGCAGTAAGATTTTTTTTGAATTTTCAAAAACTAATTTCAGATTCGTGATTTTGATGTTCAAACACCCCCAGATACCAAATTTCGTCGAAATCAGAATTTTTTCGCACCCCCAACCTTTGTGGTAGGAATTTTGAAACATTTTTTTGCAAAATCGGAAAGGGTATACCCCTGGGTATACCCCTAAACCTATTCTTAGGCACGTATTTGAATAGGACCAGTCTTTGTAACTCTTATGGTTTCTGAGAAAAGAACTAAAGAAGAAACGCAAACCAAACACGTTTTGATCCCCTCTACCACCCAAATTTTTTTCATATGTATATGTAACACACTGTATTGTTACCCTGTTATTGGGCAGATTCCCGATGATCAATATATTATCACTGAATCAGGGGGTGACCATCTTTTACGTACTTTACCTCAGGAGATTGTAAATATTTGCAATTATAGGTGTAAATTGGTCATTTGATTTTTTGGTATTTCTAAATGTGTGACCATTCATATAATTTGCAATTGTAGGCACTAAACGGCACCGTACATTTATCTATCCAAAATTTAAATTAAAACACTGCATCGGTTTCTAAAATGATTTACCCTCCGTTTAGCAACAGGTGCTCCGCAATCGTAGTACGCAGTTAGGAGAGGGAGAGTTGATTTACAAATGCTATCAGGACGACCGACGACGCGACGTCACAAATTTCATTTATGCCAGTTTAAAAGTGAAGTTGTGTGGTGCGTTTATTGCCACATGAATCAAAGTAATTGGGTAAGTTTTGATCAACGTATAAGTGAAAAATATTTACCAAAGCCTTTGCTAACAAAATACAAGCTTTTACAGTTACTAATTTGTAAAAATATTCACTCAAAATCAAGGTAATTTTTTCATTTTTGGTAGGTACCACTCTAAGAGTTGTTTCGGCCCTAGATACAATTTGTGGATAAAGCTTTTTTAAAAATGTTATTTAGTTTTATTTTAAATAAGTCCAGGGCCAGGATTAAATTGAAAGAAACAAAATTTTCTAAATTAACTACCTAGGTATTTGCTATTATTGAAGAAACAAAATTCTTATCTACAACCTGATGCGATGACGCATCTGCACCTGTGGTATGTGCGTACCTACATGTGTCCATTATCTTCAGGCGTTGCATTAGATGATTAGACCGATTACCTACCTTACTTAATATATTTAAAATGGAAAAGGTGTTAATATCGTTTAATCCCCTTTCCTAAAAAAATACTGCTAATTCTCGCCCCAAATTTCGCCCGTTTGGTTTTAGATCTGAATACTGAGATCGGGTAGAAAGCTGTTTTTTTTATTTAATGGATGTTAATAACAAAGGAGAGTAAAAGACAGAACTATTAGAAATCATTTTACAAACTGGCTTTACGTATGCCACTAAAAATTGAATTTGCACCTAAACAGTATTAAAAAAATAATCGGATGTTGTAAAATTAATAGCCCACAATAAAATTGGTGCTTATACGTAAAGATAAATTGCGACAAATAGGTAAACTTTTTAGTAACTCGCACACCACTTACCTGTCGTAAAATGGATAGGTTTTTTTGATTTTAAACATTCTCTTTTTGTTTCTAAAAGTACCTTTCAGATTTAAAATTATAGTGTGGTTCCCCTTTGCTAGCACAACAAATTTCGTGGAATTCTTTCCATTTTCGTTGCACGGCGAAGAATTGCAGTAGGATTTTTTTTTTTGAATTTTAAAAACTGATTTCAGATTCCTGATTTTGATGTTCAAATACTCACAATTTTTTTACATACTTATGTGTAACACATACTGCATTGTTACCCTGTTATTGGGCAGATTCCTTATACATGGTGGCAATCCTTTGCGTACTTTACCCCATGAGATTGTAAATATTTGCAATTATGGGCGTAAATTGCGCATTTGATTTTTTGGCATTTCTAAATGTGAGTGACCATTCAAATAATTTGCAATTGTACTAAACGGCACCGTACATTTATTATCTAAAATTTAAATTAAAACACTGCATCGGTTTCTAAAATGATTTACCCTCCGATTAGCAACAGGTGCTCCGCAATCGTAGTACGCAGTTTGGAGAGGGAAAGTTGATTTACAAATGCTATCAGGTACGAGTTACGACGTCATAAATTTCATTTATGCCAGTTTAAAAGTGAAGTTGTGTGGTGCGTTTATTGCCAAATGAACCCAATAATTGGGTATGTTTTTTTATCAACGTAAGTGAGAAATATTTAGTAAAGCCTTTGCTAACAAAATACAAGTTACTAATTTGTAAAAATATTCACCCAAAATCAAGTAATTTATTCATTTTTGGTACCGCTCTAGAGTTGTTTCGGCCCTAGATACAATCTGTGGATAAAGCTTTTTTAAAAATGTTATTTAGTTTTATTTTAAGAAAGTCCAGGATCAGGATTAAATTCAAAGAAACAAAGTATTTGCTATTAATCAGGAAACAAAATTCTTATCTACAACCTGATGCGGTGACGCATCTGCACCTGTGATATATGCGTACATGTGTTCATTCTCTGCAGGCGTTGATTAGCCATCTCTTAGCGCGTTTTCCAGAAAAATACTCCTAATTCTCGTGCCATGTCCGATTAATGGTTTTAGATATGAGTAGTGACATCTCCTAGAAAGCTGATTTTTTTTTATTTAATGGATATTAACACCAAAGGAGAGTAAAAGAAAGAACTATTGGAAATCATTTTATAAACTGACTTTACGCATTTCCCTAAAAATTGAACACCTAAACCGTATTAAAAAAATAATGGGCTGTAGTAAAAGTAATATCCCACAATAAAATTGGTGCTATACGACAAATAAACTTTTTAATAACTGGCGCGCCACTTACCACTTGTGGAAAAAGGAATGCAACGCTAACTTTTTTGTGCTTACCTTCTCGAGTTTTGGATTAGAAAGGTCTTTTGATTTAAAAACACTCCATTTTTGTTTCTGAAAGTACCTTTCAGATTTAAAATTATAGCATCGTTTCGCTTTGCGAGCGTATGTCCGTATAGGTAATTTTATAATACTGTACCGCCGAACATAGGCAATTAACATGGGAAAAACGTTTTTTGCCGATCGTTGCTCCCCCTGTTAACTTAGAGGGTTTATAATGACACCAATCAAAAGAAGATTTTTTCTCATCTAATGATATACGAATTAGTTTATTTTCAGGTGTATTTCTCATTATTTTATCAAAAATTCGGCAATAAATCCAATTAGCAAAATCATGTTAACGTTAGAAGTACTTAGTCCAAAAAGGCGCCTTTAGCGCATTATGGCCACTTTTAAATTCGGTAGTTTATAGCTCTGGCACCTGAGCCAAGAAAAATCTTGACGATTAATTTCCGCATGCGCAAACTGTGTATGTCAACTTTTTGAACTTTTGATTTATAGAGATATTTTTGAAATTTCAACAAGTTTTAGTAAAAACAAGCATCAGATGTACGCACGCGCACACTGCGCTATTTATAGATATGTTTTTTTTTTAATCTTAACCAAAAATTCTTCTAATGTAAAGGCAAACATATCGCATATTTTAAACATGAGGTGTGCGCATGCAAAGTTTCTTAATTATATTTTATATTTACGCTTTAACTTGTTTTCCTTTGTACACAAAATAGTTCCTTATATGACATTTCGGTAAGTACTGACCAATGGAAAATGCGCTAAAGTTAATCGCTTTTAGGCGCTTTTTTTCATTTTTTTTTGCGCTACAGCATCTTTCTTATTTGCCGTTTCGTTACACCCTCCACAATCACAGTTGCTACAAAATACAGCTTTTATTTACCATCTCTCTTACATTATGTGCAGTTTATTATACCTACTGGCATGTTAGTTAGTTAGTTAGCCGAATCACTGTAACAGAAAGTAAACCGAGAGAAAAATTCGTTGTTTATCCCTAAGTACTTATAATTAAGCTGAAAGTAGGGCTTGTGAAAGATTTATTAATTATTGTTACTCCTGATTTCCTTTCTAATTTGTGTTTTTGTTTCAGATATTGCATAGCTGCTTTAACTGTAAGTACTTTTCTCAATAAATTACAAATTGTTTAGTTCATTTTACGTTAAACTATGTTCAATTGAAATGTATAGGTATTGTTGTTGTTATCACACAGCAGCGTTATTGGATCTAAATGACAAAAAAACGTATTCTGCTGCCTGTCTTGTTAGATGAGGAATATGTCCAAAATAATTTTGGAAAATCGAATTTTTAATAGTACATATTTCTTCAAGGTTGTCGTAGTCACTCAGTTATTTTGATTGAAATAGATCCATTCATAATAAACTGAATACGCGCCCATCTAAAGAAAGGGGCCCTTAATTATATTAACATATAAACCCAAACTACGAGTAATTAAACTTAGCAGTAAGTACATATTTAAAACCATATACATATTTTTTACTTTTTTGAGGTATTTTTACTTGCAATTGGTGTTCTAACGTACCTACTCTGATATTTTGTTTTATTTTACTTATGCGTCGTACTGTATTTTAAATTGACTCGTTATTATTTTATTACAAGGTTAAGTACAAGTAGGTACTTTACATTTTGATTTTCGCACTCAAGGGTTTTAAATATTAGTGTTCTACTCAACTCGTAGAATTTTAAGCGTGCGTGTGACCACGTCAGAACATTACAAACTTAAATAGCACAAATGCCATCTCAGATCTCTGAAACATATTCACATATAACGGTACAGTAAATGAAACTTTATTAACGCGACAAAAGGCGATTTTGGACTTTCTGTCTGTCCGTCCGTCTGTGGACACGATAACTCACTAACGGTTCCGAATTTTCCAATTCTGTTTTTAGCAAAAGGTAGTCAATGGTCAAGGAACTAATTGATTAAATTTTAGACAATATTCATCAACCGGAAGTGACTTTGTCGCTCGTTGTTTATTTTGGTGCAGTTTATTATTATTTAACCTTTTTCAACCTGCCCTAAATGAACTACAGTGCACGGTGGTAGTCCATCCACCGTTGACATTCTCCTTATTTCGCTTATTTCTGTTTAAAATGTAGACTCCTCCACAGCACATATGGTAAACATTGTGATGTCCATTATAAAAGTATTCTCACAGTCAAGTAAGCAACCATAAGATCATGTCCAGATAGGAGCCTTGTTCTATTATGACTGGCATAGGTAATAATATTTTAACCAACTAAGGTTTTGTTTCTACATTTACTAATATTGAAAGAGATCACTGTGTTTGTTATTCATTTTTTTTCTGTATAAAAATATCCAAACTATCGAAGCAATAGTGAAGTTAGAAGATTACTAAGAAATCAAGAGTTATGTCATTATGTGAGTATAATAATTTATTGTAACGATTATATCTTGTAGGGTGAGCACTCACTTGAAGTGAATCGCACATGTATAAAACGGCCAAAAGGGTGGATATCATCACTGATTAAACCCAACTTTTGCTGTAACGATGTTTTCATCTTTCCCTATCTTTTCGGGCTAATAATTTATTTATTATAACTCGTATTATAATTATGCACAATGTATATTGTAAAATATATTATAATACAGAAAACAATATAATGTTTTGCTTTTGGCTCCCAGAAGACATTTTTAGGTTGAAATGTGTAGGATTCCGCACATCACTGCGAAAATGTTTAGGGAACAATTCGTCCATTTAAAAACACTACCAGGTTATGGAAACAACAGTGGTATGGTGATGTTTATGTACCTACGAAATCCGTCAATCATCAAAGATAGTTTACACAGACTTATTTTCAGGTTTTCAAGAAGCACAACGCGCAAAACTTATGGTTTACATAAATTATATGGGCTTCTAATGATTAATGAACACAGTTTGATCTCAAACGCAAAGTAAACCTGCCTAACAGGTCATTGCAATCACATATGGTTGATATTATTATAGAAAAATATTTCTATTTTCTCACTGCGTTTATTGAACTTTGAGAGTACTTTATTATGACACAAGAACAAAACCATTTTTTTTCCTTCTATTTATTCATAACTGCATCCCCCTCCTCACCTGACTCGCAAAGATTTTGCGCCAGACAATTGTACTTACTTCAAAAAGATTTTTCTATTGCTCAGTAAAACTCACATTTTAAAATTTTTGGGGACTGTTACCAAAGAGTAACCGCTGGTACGATATTTACCTGGTTCTAATGTTTTCAATTCAAATGTTGAAAAATAAGTCATTTTCGCATTGTTTCAATTACCAAGATCGGAGGAGGTGGTGATGAATGTCACCAATGCATTTTAGAAATTCCCTCGGAAATTCCTCTCTTTGAATAATACCTACAATTTTTAAAGACAGAATATGTACAATCCCCTCTAAGCTTGGGATCAAAGATATTTGTAAAGTGGATGTAGATAACTAGGTCTATTGATAATGGTTACATATCAACCTCAAAGAAATGTTCTTAGAAATTTTAATCTAGTACTAAAAACAATAAACATGCGTACATTCGACGCAACTTTTACGAAAAATATGAATCGAGGGGTAGTCCTTAACCCTAGGTGCAAATTTTTGATTTTTACAAACCACATGTATAATTATTTCTTCTGAGCATGGAACACATTTGTTCTTCATACGGTATAGGTCATTAAGCTAAATATTACCGACCTCGTATTGCTGCTAACAAGGAATTTAAGACGCTAATTAGATATAACCAGACCAGTGTATTTTAAGTTTATAAAAAACAGAATATGGCAGAAATCCAACTCACAGCCCAACCCAATTGACTGTGAGTATTAAGTAGCGTACGATCTTGTAAATATTCAAATATTTACTTCTGGTAGTGAAAAAATGTGCCAAAATTCTTGACAGAACAACTTCTTAACTAAAACCAAAAACAGCGCTTTTAGGAGAGTGTCTTCAAGAATAATAAGTGTAAGGAAAAAACGTTTTCTACGAAAGTTTATTATTTTGCAATGTAGAATAAGAATATTCAATAAAAAGCATAGGTTTTTATTTGAAAACATTTAAATGGGCCCCTCCATATGAAGAAGATTTTATATAAATAATTTTTTTGATATTTCCGCGCGTTTACTTTTCTTTGTGTTTATTACTAATAATTAATTTATTGTCTACAGTCAAGGAACGTTGCTCCCGATTAATACTCATATTTGAATGGGTAACTACTCGAAAACTTCTCGTTGATAAAAAATGTGAGTTACTACTTGGAAAAACAGTATGACGTCATGGCACTAAGAACTCAAATATTGAAAAAATGTTTTTGACAGTTTTCCATCTTTTATGCCAAATATACACTGCCAAAATTTTAACAAAATCAGAATAACCGTTTTTCCAAAAAAAAATTGTTTTTTAACCTTTTTCTCTATTTTTTTGTAATCGTTTTATGACAGCATAATTTTTGTAGGGTGTACACAGAAAAATAAGGTTTTTTGAATAACTTAATAGAAATTTTTGGTTGCTATTTGAGTTTGATGCCGTTGCCGTGCTCCAAAATTTTTTTTCTAAATATTCGTTTCAGTATACCTAATGTACATATCCAAAATTTGAAAAAAACTTTTCTAGCCGTTAACTCAAAAAATTGCCAACGTACGACGCACGTACGTACATACAGACGGAAAAAAATGTATTCTTTAAAAATTGCTTAAAATGATCTAAAACGTCGACGTTGACGTTGATGAAATTTTAACATGTCCAAAAAATGGTGATCGCAATACTGTAGCTTGCGCTAGGAAGCTAAAAATGAATCGAGTCATTGTCTTTCAAATTTTCTTGAAGTGTGAAATTAATCCATTTTCAGCTCCAGAAGTAGTAAAAATTTAACGGTGCATCGGAATTCATATTATTTTCTCTATAAAAACTCCTCTAAAAAACCTAAAGCTATTCATTCTTCAGTCTTGCTTTGAACAAGGTGGTGCTTTACACTAGCGTAGGATTTGGTAAACATTCAAATAGTTGCTTTTTCTAGAGAAGGAAATTATGAATTCGAGCCATTGTCGTTCAATTTTCGTACAGCTCTTGACTTAATGCATTTTTCAGGTATCGGAAACAATAAAAATTTAAATGTGTGAGCGAATTTATATTTATTTCTCTCTACAAGATGCACTTTGCTTAAAACAATAAAGACACCCAATATGTCGTTAAAAGCACTGTCGCAGGGAATAATAAAAAGTAAATATATGAATGTGTGAAACAGGCTGGGTCATCAGAGATTGATTAGTTTTCGTTTATTTGGTAAACTCTGCTTGTGTGGATAAAAACATAAATTTTTAATGTATTAAGATGTTTTGCTAAATGATGACTAACGTAGGACAACGCTAATTTTCAAATTCTTAACCATCGCAGTGCTAGTTTTAGTTATTTTTTTAATTAACTGCTGCCCATGTTAACATGATGCTTCATAGCTGTCTTCAAATGTCAAACATATAAAACAACAAAAATGATATTTAGTAATATACTATTTTATTTGTAGTTAAATTACCCTCTTTTGATAATAGTGTACGTTGTGTAATCAAATCTCAAGCAAATGTCGCTCGATTTGATATTTATTTTTCCCCCAACCAAATGCTCATGCGTTTTTTTTTCTTTTGAATTAATTCATATCCTGCTCTTCATAAATATCGCCATAATCCAACTTGTCGAACATCTCCTTGTTTTGCTTATTTCTGTATGAAAAATAACAGACTCTCCTACAGTGCATATAGTAGGCAAGTGATGTGCGTTATTAAAGTATTCTCAAATAAGCCACAATAAAGTATCACATGTCCAGATAGAAATCTTTTTTCTACTCGCATAATAATATTTTAATCAACTAAAGTTTTGCAATTTTGAAAGAGATCAGTGTGTTTGTTATTCCTTTTTCTATGTTTAATTTCCGAAGCCCAGAAGATGACGAAGAAAACAAGCGTTATGTGAGTATATAATAATTGCAATGATTATATCTTTTAGGGTGAACACTCACACAAAGTGAAATCGCGCATTACACCCATTACCTACACCCGTGCGTAATGGAAAAAATTAGAATAGATCATTTACGTTTGGAAGGGATAGATATTTATAATTGTCAAAACTGCTAACAGACCTCGTTTTGGGGGTTGCCTTATTTTTATTTCGAAATCCTCGTGTAAAAATATGGTACATAATTCCGTTGTAATATGTGTATTACAGGTTCGTAGACTCTTCTGCGAAATCGTGCGCCATTTTTCTACTATAATTCTATTGCTAATGTTCTTTGTTCAAAAAAAAAAAACCTGTAATGTGCACTATTTTATAACGTAAGGTACTATTGATCATTCCCAACGAGCGATGTTCTTTTCGTCTTTCCATATTTTTTCGTGCTAATTTATTTATCATATTTGCCCAATGTGTATAGTAAAATATATTCAATACAGAAAACAATATAGTGTTTTGCTTTTGGTTCCCCGAAAATATTTTTAGGTCGAAATTTGTTGGATTCCGCACAGCACATGTATGTGCGAAAATGTTTAGGGAACAATTCGTCCCCTTAAAAAACACCACCAAGTATATGGAGATCGACATCGATTAAAAGAACAATCTAAGCGCAGTTGCAAAGTCTTTGCAACAGTGGTATGGTGATCTTTGTCACTTTATGTACCTACCTAGGGAAACTGTCAATTAAAGATAATGTTCTCAGTTTGTTTTCAGGTTCTCAAGAAGCATAACGCGCAATACTGGTTTACAGTAGCATAAATTATATGGGCTTCTAATGATTAACAAACACAGATTGATCTCAAACGCAACTGAATCTACCTCACTGCTATCACATAGCAATATCCCATGGTTACATATTATTTTTGAAAAATGTTGCTCACCGCGTTTATTGAACTTTGAGAATACTTTATACACAAGAATTATTCATTATTATTTCATATTTTGTCGCTTGGCGTATTTACACGGATTCCTTATATCGCGCTATTAATATTATCAATTATTTATAACAGCCCCCCCCCCCTCCTCCCTCAACTGCCATAGATTTTGTGCCAGGCAATGTATTCTTGCACTTACAACATCAAAAAGGTTTTTCTATTGCTCAAAAACTTTTATTTTAAAGTTTTCGAGTTTTCGTTTGGTATATTTGGCTTGTACTGGAAATGTCCGTTCTGAATTTAAATCTTATTGAAAAAAAGCGATTTTCGCATTGTTTCAGTGACCAATATCGGAGGAGGTGGTGAGAAATGTCACCAATGCATTTTAGAAATTCCTATCTTTTAATAGTACACTGTTTAATGACAGAGGTACAGTGCTCTAAGCTTGGGATCAAAGATATTGTGAAAGGGGATCTAACTAATTAGGTCCACTGACAATGGTTTATCCACCTACAAGAAAGGTACTTCGAAGTACCATTAACACAGGCACATTGTAATTAGGTACATACTCATTTATTTTATACAAATAATAATCAAACTTAAAGAACAAAACTAATCCAATAGCAAAAACCAATATACTTATACATATGCATTCGACACAGCGTTTACGAACAATAAGAATGGAGGGGTTGTGATTGTCAATTAAAGGTGCAAATTTGACTTTGACTGTTACAAACCACAACCAAAGAGTAATATTTCTCGTCTGTATGTATGTTGGCGTTGGCAATTTTCCGAGGTCACGGTTCGACGGATTTTGTTCAATTTTGGATATGTAGTGTATTCGGTATACTCATTGAATAAAAACACTATTTCAATGGTATACTGAAACAAGTAATAATAGGCCGGATTTTTGAAAAAAAATTTTGGAGCGCCGCATCAAAGGTATCGATTTTTTTTCAAATTGCAACCTAGAATTTTTATTAAGTTATTTGAAAGACACTATTTTTCTGTATACGATCTATAAAAATTCTGCTATGTTTTATCGGAGGTAAATACACAAGAGCTTGATTTTTAATCGGATAATTTTATTTTTACACGAAAGTTTTGTTGCAACGGAAAAAGCTCGAAACCAAAAGCATGATCAAATCGCGACAGCTTTAGCTGGAGCGATTTTATCATGTGCTTTTGAGCTTTTTTCCAGAAAGCAACAAAATTTGAGTGAATTTAAAATAAAATTAGCCTGATTTAAAACCAAGATCGAGTGTATTTTAGGGAGATTAATAATAAAAGACAGTAAATTTCACAAACACTACATATTTTACGCATTCCTACACGCATTTTTATCGCCGATAAAAAGTTACCTAACGTTTAATCGCTGATAAAAAACTACCTAGCTTTTATCCACTTAAAAAATCATCTGATTGGTTAGAATTTGAAACAATCACCAAGCTGATTGGTCATATATTAATGGAGTGTATATTAATCACAAAAAAAATGGAGAAAAAAATGTCAAAGTTAAAAAACATTATTATATATATTGCAATGTAGATTAGGCATAAAGGATGTAAAACTGTTTTTCAATATACGAGTTTTTAGCGCCGTAGCGTCATATAACTGTTTTTTTCGAATAATAACCCACATATTTTATTATCGAGCGAAGTTTTCGAGTGGTTATCCAGTCGAATACGAGTACTACCTAGAGCAACGTTGTTTGGCTGTAGACCATAAATGAATTATTAGTAATAAACACAAACAAAAGTAAAACAAGTATAAATTGTGCACAACTCTTGTGCAGGTAAAGCGCATTTTTTAACCGAAATAGCCTGCGTTTTGACATCACCAATGGACATATTTCATGCAGACGTCTCAATCACCCTTTGTGAGTACCCTCTTCCGACAATCCGTTCTTGAGGAATACCGTATAAGGGAATATACCCGATTACGATGAGAGGTCTAGGAGGAGGGCTATGGTTGGTAGAAATGAATTCCTTTCGTTGAGACCTTTCATTAGAGCACCACGAAGGATAAAACTAGTTCCACTCCCACACATTTTTTTTAATTCCTAAAAAATGCGCTAAAAAAAGCGTGTGAAGTCGAAACACAACAAAGTGTTACTTGCGACTACCAGTTCCGTAATCTTATATTTCATTCAATGTTAATTAATTTATATATAGGATGTCCCACTTATCTTGTGACAGTCGATTATTGCGGGAACTAGCCCGGATATCAAAAATGATTTTATATAAAATAGTGGGGGAGCTAGTGAACCATCCGACTAACCCATTTCGCACGAAGCTAGAAAATTGTTAAATGTTACTTTATTATTATTCAATTAAGAAAATACCGTTCTGGCAGGTTGCGTCATCATCTTTTAAATGTTGGAAATGGATTTAGTTATTATGCCAATAATGGCAATGCATTACATGGGTAACACATTTAGCTATACCTACTTAGCGCCCCTATCACAAACAAGATGGTGTACAATTATAAGATGCACGTACGTATGAAACATGCGCGTTTCATCTTGTTTTGGATGCTTTGCTGTAGTAAAACACACTTAAACCGAAATTTTCACGTTTAAAAGTCCACTCGAACCGACGCGAGAATGCCGGAATGGCAGTTGGACGGATGCGATATATTTCTAAAGCGGGATATGCAAGTATGCATACCGATGCACGCATATACTGTGTCCAAGATAAGGCTAAGGATGTCTATTATAGGGATCTTAGACACCATAGAATATACGACGTTGGTTAATTTAGAGAAAAGTTGGTCACTTAAAGATTTATTATAATGCTTTAAAACACGCTGAAATCTATTGCTTAAGTCTTACTTAAGCAATAGATTTCAGCGTGTTTTATATAACAATTTTTCTTCTGATTTCGTGATGGTTACTTCTGGTGTGCCTCAGGGTTCAATTTTGGGGCCACTTTTGTTTATTTTGTATATAAATGACTTAACTGATATACTGAAGTGTGGTGCACTGTTATACGCAGACGATTTAAAACTATTCACGCAAGTGTCGTCTACTAGTGACTGTGACTTTTTGCAACAACAGATAAATAGTCTTGTGCAATGGAGTTTGACTAATTCTTTGCTACTGAATAGTGCTAAATGTAAAATAGTTAGCTATACAAAAAAACATTCGCCGATTGCTTATAGTTATATGCTTGATTCCTCTCAACTACTAAGAACTGATGTGGTGAAAGATCTCGGTGTTTACTTTGACAGTAAGTTTTCGTTTTCACATCATATTACTGCAGTATCTCGCTCGTCAATGTCTGCGCTTGGTTTTATATTTAGGAACTGTAAACTTTTCCAAAACGTTGTAGCGCTTAAATCATTGTTCTTTGCTCTAGTTAGAAGTAAGCTTGAATATTGTTCACCAATTTGGTACCCTACAACTAAGAAACAGACATTCCCTTGAAGCTATTCAAAGGAAATTCCTCAAATTTCTTTATTATAAAGTGAATTACGTCTACCCTCCTAGAGGATACTCCCATATTGCATTATTAAACCAGTTTCATGTCGCTAGTTTAGAGGCTAGAAGGTTAAAATGTAACATAGCATTTCTATTTAACATCCTGCATGACAGGACTGATGCTCCTGACTTACTGTCCCAAATTAACTTTTTTGTACCGCCTTACCATTCTCGCAATAGTTTACCATTTCATCTCCCACTACCAAGAACTAATGTGTTATTTATGTCGCCGATTTTTAATTCATCTAGAATATATAATAAATTTTGCGGAAATAAGGATATTTTCAGTTCTGCTTTAAACAACTTACTAAGTTGCATTGATCCATTTATTTTGCATTAGATACTCTTAGTTATAATTGTATTAAATATGATTGTTGATTTTAATGGGTTTTGAATCAATTTATATATATATATATATATATATATATATATATATATATGTATTGGTAGCTTAATTTATGTTATTTTGATGTGCCGTCTGTAGTATTACATAATATTGTCCTATAATTGGAATAATTTTTGTTCTGTTGGGCAATTAAATATTATTATTATTGTTGGTGTTTCTTGTGAGAACTCAGGTCTAGCCTGGTTAACTAATCGCACGGATTAAAATCAAGTAACGATTAGTGTCTGTGTCTGTGTCTGGTGAAGTTATGTAGGATCCTAAAAAAAAATGAAATAAATAAATAAATAAAATAAAAATTCACACACTCACATTGGAAATCTAGAGATAGTATGTAATTCATACTTACCAACATAGCTATTGATGGGCACAATAGCCAACGCTATCAGGACAAAACAAAACAAAAAAAATCATTATAATAATTCTTATTATTATTATGGTCGGTGTTTCTTGTGAGAACTCAGGTCTAGCCTGGTTAACTAATCGCACGGATTAAAATCAAGTAACGATTAGTGTCTGTGTCTGGTGAAGTTATGTAGGGTTCTAAAGAAAAAAAAAAAAAAATATTCACACACTCGCATTGGAAATCTACGGATAGTATGTAATTCATACTTACCAACATAGCTATTAATGGCCACAATAGTCAACGCTATCAGGAAAGAAGAAAACAAAACAAAAATATCATTATAATAATTCCTGTAATTTTATTAAATAGAGTTTATTGTGTAAGTGTTTCTTTGGCTTTGCGTTTGGGTTGAATACGAGTGGGTTGTGACAATGTGGTGTGTTTCTGTGAAGAAGGAGTTATGTGTTTTTTAAGTGTGCTAGGGCGTGTAACTTTATTGGGTGGACCTGTCTTTGTAGTGCATGTTGCGTTACTTGTATTTATGGTGTTTCTTTGTTCTTGACGTTGTATTTGTGTGGTTGCTTGGGTTTTTGCTGGAGATATTTTAGTATGTTGTGAGCATGTAGTTCTGTTAAGGTTTTCACGTTTCGGTTGAATCCGAGTTGGTTGTGATAATGTGGTGTGTTTCTGTGAAGAAGGAGTTTTGTGTTTTTTAATTGTGCTAGGACGTGTAACTTTATTGGGTGGACCTGTCTTTGTAGTGCAAGTTGTGTTACTTGTATTTGTGGTGTTTCTTTGTTCTTGAGGTTGTATTTGTGTGGTTGCTTGGGTTTTTGGTGGAGATATTGCAGTATTTTGTGAGCTAGTAGTGCTGTCAAGGTTTTTGCGTTTGGGTTGTATACGAGTGGGTTGTTTCTGAGAAGAAGGAGTATTGCGTTTTTTAACTGTGCTAGGACGTGTAACTTTATTGGGTGGACCTGTCTTTGTAGTGCATGTTGCGTTACTTGTATTTATGGTGTTTCTTTGTTCTTGAGGTTGTATTTGTGTTGTTGCTTGGGTTTTTGGTGGAGATATTACAGTATGTTGTGAGCGTGTAGTTCTGTTAAGGTTTTCGCGTTTCGGTTGAATACGAGTGGGTTGTGATAACGTGGTGTGTTTATGTGAAGAAGGAGTTTTGTGTTTTTTAACTGTGCTAGGACGTGTAACTTTATTGGGTGGACCTGTCTTTGTAGTGCAAGTTGCGTTATTATTATTATTATAATTATTATTATTTAAGGAAAACCAGAAAATTTCGATTACTTCCGCAGATATGCCAGATAAACCGAAATTTGTCGATTTTGTTTTTATTTTTTTCTTATGTTATGTATTTGAACAGATACAAAAAAATAGAAAACACTTTCTCGTTGCCACTTTTTGGGCTGTACAAGACACAAGAGATTTTTAATACAACGTTTAGTTTCGGAGAAATCATCATCAACTTTGTTTTTTATATAATCCGTAAAAAGTACACAGTGTATTGAATAGCATTTTGGAAATTGTTGGTTTCAACAGGATGGTGCACTCGTCCACAACGCCCTAATCGTGCGAGAATACCTATCGGACACATTATCCGTTTTCTAGTAAATTTGTCCGATACGTGTTCTCGCACGATTAAAGGGTTTTGCAAAGGTGCACCATCCTGTTGAAACTTTTGTCGTTTTTTTGGTGTATCGTACATCGTTGTATTCGTAATAAAAAATGCAAATCAATACCGTATGTACTATTTTTACGACCCTGGCATATCTGCGGAAGTAATCAAAATTTTCTGCTTTTGTTTGGAGCATGAGAATAACTGTATAATTGCGCAGCTTTTCCGTAAATTAAATTTTCCTCGAAATGTTGCCCTGGATATTTGCTTTTGGAATATTTTGGAAAAAAACTCCAATTACTAGGTAATGAATTAACAAGTTGAATCTTGTCTCACTTTACGTTTCCTTTCATCTGATCTGTTTGCTACGGAAGTCCTGTATTTTACAGAATTCAGTTTGCAATTCTGTTTATAGGCATGTCATTTACACTTACTGCTTCCAAAAGTTTCCCTAAATAATTTCGGCATTTGTGTATACCGTTTGTCCTTTCTGGTTTGTTTGATTTGAGTAGTTCACGTATCATAAGGTTATACGAGAAAGCACAGAAGTGATCTGTATATATTCACCTAGAAGTCAAAGAGACAGATCGATCGATTTAAGCTTTTTTACCATTTCTATTAGAAACTTAAGTCATAGGCCTCTCCTTTTCGGATTAATTCATACTCAGCTCTAAAAAGCATTATGCGGGTCACTCTGTATTTGGGCGCAAGCCTGTTGAGGGCCCAGAACAAGAGAGGGATAATAAATAAAAAATAAAAACTCTTGCTTAATATCGCAATTGCCTATAATGTTTATAAAAGTATTCTCAAAGTGAAATAAGTTTTTGCATGTCCATATAGATGCATTTTTGTATAATGACAATCATTTTTTACCCAATTAAGATTCAGCCACTTTTTAAAAGATATCATTGCGTTTGTTATACCTACATTTCCATCCTAAAATTTCCAAGTAACGGAACAATAGTGCAATTAGAAGATGGCGAATGACGAAGAAAGCACGAACCATGTGAATGTATAATTGTAAGTACAGTATTCCGTAGGGTGAAGTTTACTTATACATTTAACGATGTTGAATCACGCATTTATGAAAAATGGGTTCACTACTGGTTCCACAGCGAGTTTTACTGTAAATTACAATTGACCATCCCTTACGATATGTAGGTAAATAAAAGTTCTTTTCATGGCACCCTGTTTTTTATACCAATTTTTATTATAATTGCGCAATGTACATTGTATAATATATTGTAATACATAAAACAATATAATTTTTTTGCTTTTTGGTTCTCTGAAAGTACTTTTAGGTTCAAACACAACACTTGTGTGTATTACGAAACAATTCGTAAAGCAATTACTACATCGATTAATGGGAGAAATCTCGGCACAACTGCAACAGGTATGGCGTATGGCACTCCACGTTACTGGGTGTATCACAGAAACTGTGAATAAAAGATACTTATACAGATTTATTTTTAGGTTTTCAAGAAGCACAACATGCAAAGCTCATGGTTTACAGCTTTTATAGAGTATAGGAATGTTATAATCAAAAGTTTATAGTGCATGTACTAGGTATAATATGGGCTTCTGATGGTTAATGAACACAGGTTGATCTCAAACGCAAACTGATATCTAACCAGTTGCTGCAATTAAATTTAGCAATATCATTTTTGAAAATATCGACGTATTGTATAACAGCGCCGCTTATTCAACTTTGAGAATACTTTATAAACACAAAAACAAAACTTTTTATTTAGGTACTCATTTCATACCCTGTTTCATACTTTGTTGGTTTGCGTATTCGCAAGATCTTAACCACGAATAAGTTTCTCATTTGAATTATAACAGCCAACTTCCTAAGTTTTCCTTTGTTTAGCATTTCGTGCCAAACAATGTACCTACTTATGGCTACAAAAAATATGTACCATTTCGTACTAAACAATGTAACTATATGAGTATATGAACTTGTACTTTTCTTTCTATTTTTCTATTGCTCAGTATGAGATCCACATTTTAAAGTTTTGGGGTTTTGGACACATTTAAATATTACGTTGTAGTTATACTTTAATTTATTTTGTACATGTTATACATTCTTACATATAGAATTATGCTAACATCATCACAACTAATTAAACTTAAAAGGACAAATTTAATCCAATACTAAAAACAATATACATATTAATATTCCAGACAACTTGTACGGAAAATAAAATTGGAGGGGGTGTCGTTGTCAACTCTAGGTGCAAATACTTTACATTTTGATTTTTACAAACCACAACCATAATTATCTCGCCTGAGCGTAAGTACTTTTAAAAATACACATCTTTAGGTAGAACGAGTAAGGTACCACATTTAGCATTTTTCTTAATACTGTATAGGCCATTAAGCTAAATAATACTGCTATCAAAATAAATAAAGTTAGCTTTCTTAATAAAAATATCTCACTGCTGACTAGGAATTTAAGACGAAAAACTTCCGGCAAATGCCCGAAAATCTTTCAAACTCAATTTGTGTGCGGGCGTCCTTACAGTGTGCAATATTTGTTGGTGCTTGCTATCTTTTAAATTAAATAACTATACAATTGCGGCACACAAACGATTCACCTACTAAAAATCTACGTATTATATTAGAATGATTTTGATTTTTTAAGAGATCATGTGGGAAATTATAACCTGCATTTTTAAGTTAATCGAAAACAGCATAGTTTTTATTTAGGGCTTTTCAATGAAAGCTACGCCATTTTCTTCTACCGTCGTTTAATGTTTCGATTAGAAATTGTCGAACGTTGGCACGAGACCTCGGTGGCCGAGTATTGCCCTTTTCCCGACCGACGACAGTAGGTTTCTATTTCTGTTCATTCCTTCTAGTTGCTTCTTCCTTGCGATTTCCAAGAGCAGCCTGTTTCGAAGGACGTCTAGGGAGTTTACGATGGATAGTGATGGTCCACCGTTTAACCCTTGTCTTTTAATTCTGCCTTCTCCGATTAAGGGTTCCTGAAAAAACACGAAACAAAGTGTAAATGCTATTCCATATTGAAGCACAGTCATATTAAAGAAAGTGGCACTCTTGAAGTTTTCAAATTCAAACTAATATTTAGACATAATATGGTATAAATCTACTTAATTCCATTTTGACCATGACTATTGCTTTATGGGTTGATGTATTGACCATAAGTATAGCGTATGATTCTGTATAACCTTCCTTTTTTACCAAAATTCGACTACACCAAAATTTCTCGGGGAAACACTTTTTCTTATTAATTTGGGTGCGTAGAATCCAAATCAATTCGTACTTTTTCGATCAGACTTCTCAATCAAAAGTTATAGACTAGAAACCAATTTCGAAAAAAAATTTAAAGGGCTGTAACTTATGAACTAGTAGCCCAATTTTGGAACTGTTTGAAATTATGGATTCTACAGGCCACATTCTATAAGAAAATTCCGGGTCGATCTGAGACAATTTTTTTTTCGGGGCTCAAAAAAAGGCAGAACTGTAGGTAAATATTCAAGCTTTGCTACACTTCTTGGTGCAGATTAATCGATGAATAATTAATTAGGCAATCCATTTTTTAGCTTCCATAAGTCAGAATAATACCTAATATAAAGGTACGAGCGAATTCATATTTTCTATCTTAAACTTAAATGCACTTTCCTTGGAAAATAATAATAAAGGTAGGTACTTGAAATCCATTATAAATACATAGTTAAAGCACAGATCGTTAAGTATATTAAATAAATAAATATTTATGACAACGTGAAAAATTAATGTGCATTTTGAATACTTGTGCATAACCTTCTGCAGTATACCAATCAATTTTTTTTTCTTGTTTACACTATAAAAGCAATAAAATAAGAACAATAGTTATGATTTTGAAATAAAAAGAAAATGCTTCAAACATAATTTGAATGTTCTTATTAAACGCGATAGGGTAATGGACTAGTATAGTTGAATATTTGTAATATGAAAATAAAAAACTATAATTTCATATGGAAAAAAACTGTACTTGCATAAACAAATCACTAAATAATGATCAAAGTAGTACAATACTAATTTTTAAACCTTTAACCATCGCAGTGCTAGTTACTTTCGATTTAATCGGTGATTATTTTAATATTTTACTTCGTGATTGTCACTAAATGTCAAATCGCGTAAAGCATCCATTCTTAGTTCTTCACAATCGAAATTATATATTGCACCGGATACTTTAAACTGTGTCTTGAAAAAAGGACACTATTTTTATTCAAAAGAGGCATATTAATAAATCCTGTAGGTATGCTATTACACAAAAAACATCAAATCGTATTATAAAAATTAGGCAACTTGGCGTATGTGTATGGAGTGGAAAATGTGACTCAAAATTTCAAATTGGACGCTTGTTTATATTTGGTAATGATTGAAATAAACATGAACACATACAATGTACAATAAATGATACATTGTTCAAACCACAACCGAAACTTTTCCCTCTTCTCCCGATTTGGCCCTCGTGAGCGAGGGGATTACCCGGTGGAGTAACTAAGGACTAAGGAGTGACTTTGTTTTGTGGTGTCAAAATGTTTGAGTTTAATTTTATACAGTTCAAGTTATCTCAAAATACACAAACGAATCGACAAAAAAAGGTAATTGATAGAAAGAGAGAAATATTTGAAATTAATTAGAAAATGGATGATGATTCTTGTACCCTTTCTTCAGGTTGCATGGCTCGCTTTTGAAGTAAAGACCTACCCAATTTAATATTATTCATTGAGGTTGTCCTTACTCCTTAGGTTTAAGTCCTTAAATCTTCACTTATTACTCGCGAACATTTAAAATTTTCACTGACAACACCTGTAGGTAAGGGAAATTTGCACCCGAAATCTCGCCCTGGATATTTAATACCATAAAACTAGCGCCCGCAAAATATCCACCATCTAAAACTCGGTTTTTGAATATTTTTGAAAAAAAAATTCCAATTAATAATCAATTAACAAGTTCAATCGAATTTGGTTCACGTTTAAAATTACACCTTGTCTCACTTCACGCTAAATTAGGTCAAAAATCTCACGCAAATACACTTTTGCGATTTCCTTTCATCTGATCTGTTTGCTACGAAGTCCTGTAACTCAGATTTTACAGAATTCAGTTTGCAATTCTGTTTATAGGCATGATGCCATTTACAAGACGTGTGTTTAAACTGCTCCCACAAATTTCCCTAAACAATTTCGGCATTTCACGTGTTTACCGTTTGTCCTTTGTGGTTTGTTTGATTTGAGTAGTTCACGTATCATAATCTTCTGCGAGTGTTCACGCAGAAGTCAAGTCGAAGAGACAGATGGATATACATGCAGATGCAAATGTGCCGACATATAAACGCCCCCGCCCCTCTTTCTCTCTCAAAATATCACCAGTAGGCAGTAGGTTGGAACCATCGACTTCATATTGGGTGAGAACGAATTTTGCATTCTCGTGTGCACATCACGTGTAATTTTCTGAATAGAATCTCGATCGATTTAACCTTTTTTGCAATAATTTACAATTGCTATTAGATACTTTTATAAGGAACTTAAATCACAGGCCTTTTAACGGCATTTCTCTTTTTGAATTAATTCGTAACCTGCTATTGTTCTGTACCACAATTGCCTAATGTGCATTATAAAAGCATTCTCAAAGTTTCTACCATCAGGTAGAGGCCTGACATAATATTTTAACCAACTAAGATTCAGCAAATTTTTAAAAGAGATAATTGGGTTTGTGATCTCTTTCCATGCTGTTTAAAAATTTCCTAATAAAGGGGCAATTAGAACATGGCAAATGACGAAGAATGAAAGGACTATGTGCATATTAGGTATATAATTATAATCACAGTTCCCTTAGGGTGAAGTTTATAATTTAACAATGTGAAATCACGCATTTATGAAGCATTAAAAAAATGGTTCTAGTACTAGTTCCACAGCGACTTTTACTGTAGCAAGTTCGTTTGACCATCTCTTGTGATATGCAAATAGGTAAAGGTTCTTTTCATGATACCATGTTTTTTTACTAATGTTTATTATAATTGGATAATGTACATTGTATAATACATTATAAAACAATATCATTTTTTGCTTTTTGGTTCTTCGAAAGTATTTTTAGGTTGGAATTCGTTAGATTCCGTACAACACTTGTACTAATTCTTACGGAATCAATAATTACCACATCGATTAACGGGAGGAACCTCAGCGCAACAACACGTATGGTCATCCACGTTACTGAATGTATACGGAAACTGGGACTGAAAGATCGTATACCGATTTATTTTTAGGTTTTCAAGAAGCACAATATTAACATCTATATATTAGAAGTATTTAAACAATGCTATAAGTTAATAAATACAGAGTGGCCCAACGAGAAGTATACAGAGGGCTTTTAGGGTATTAAATTTAGAAATTTCGAAAAATCCTCGAACACGTCAATTTTGTATTCGAGGGGGACAACTTTTGGAATACAAATCACGAACCCAAGTCTTCACCCCTCTACGTAGGGAGCTTAACCCCTAAAATTTTAAATGGAATCCTATGGCAAATGGCACATTATTTGAAAGCCAATTTAATCGTGATTAGTAATCTGCTTTGCTTTTTAAATTCTATTGATTCGTTTCGAAGATATTCGCATTTGAAATGATTTTTCCCCCTGATTTAAATCCTTTAGCAATTGTTTTACTGGAACAAAAACAAAGGCCGTTTATCAAATTAATAATTCTAATTACTTACATAGTTCGCGATATTTGACAATTTTTTTTATCGTAAATACCTTGGGCCCCACGCAGTTGTGTTACGACTTCCCGCGCTTTTTTTGTGTTTATTACTAATAATTCATTTATTGTCAACAAATTTGCTCCCGGTTAGTCGTATTTGAATGCACTGAGAGATAGAATTACTTGTAAGTACCCGTTTACGGTTACATTTATCCTAAGGTAATTTCGTATTCTGCCGAACTCACAGGCGATTCTGAGTAATGTTTCTTAAGGTACAAACAATTTCTTAGCGTTAAAACCAAAACAAATGCCCCAAGTCACCTTGTATTAAAATTTTTAAATTTTAATACAAGGTTTAAATTGTGCAAAAAATATCAAATAACTTTAAACACACAACATTTATTTCAATAAATGCTCGAATTGCCTTCCGCCTGTTTCCATGCAATAATAAAGATTTGCTTCAAAACGCTGCCGTAGGTACATGTTGCAAGATTTCAGGGGTAATCGCTCGAAATTGTTGAGTTATACCATAGTGTATTCTATTCTTACACTATGGTTATACGTGCTCGCAACCCTTGTAATGTTCCGGGCGGAGTAGCATAAACTTTATTTTTTAAATATCCCCACAAGAAGTAATCTAAAGGACTTAAATCAGGGGAAAAAAACCATTTGGTTTTTTTAGAAACCATTTCAAATGCGAATCAATAGAATTTAAAAAGCAAAGCAGATTAGTAATCACGATTAAATTGGCTTTCAAATAATGTGCCATTTGCCATAGGATTCCATTTAAAATTTTAGGGGTTAAGCTCCCTACGTAGAGGGGTGAAGACTTGGGTTCGTGATTTGTATTCCAAAAGTTGTCCACCTCGAATAGGTACAAAGTAGACGTGTTCGAGAATTTTTCGAAATTTCTAAATTTAATACCCTAAAAGCCCTCTGTATACTTCTCGTTGGGCCACTCTGTATACTGTGCTATAGGTGTCTTATAACCAAAGTTTTACACTATATGGGCTTCTTGTGATTAATGATGAACACAGTTTGATCGCAAACGCAAACCGAACTCTAACAAGTGCATTGAATTTTAACATCATTTTTAAAAATATCGACGCCTTATATATATATAGGTAACAGCGCGCTTATTCAACTTTGAGAATACTTTATAATTAACACAAAAACAAAACTGTTTATTTACTTATTTCATACTTTGCTGTTTGCGTATTCGTACAGACTCTAACCACCGCATTAGAACTAGAACAACCAACTCCCACAGTTTTTTTTTCGTTTAGCATTTTGTGTCAGACAATGTGCTTACTTTGGGTACAAAAAATTGCTATATTTCAAAAAGGTTTAGCTTTCGTTCAGTAAGATTAATATTTTAAAATTGACAATTTCTGTTTCCAATTCAAATTTTGTTGTAAGAAAGGAATCTTAGCATTATTCCAATAACTTAAGGTCCAACAGAAGTAGACTATTAACACTATTAGGTACAAATATTACCTGAAAATCAATGTCGTTCGATTCTGCTTCAGTAAGTACATAAAATCGAGGATCCTTAACGCCATTCCACTCGGTGTTTGGACGATATTTTGCAGTTAATTTTGGTAATAAATACGAAACTGTTTCTTGGTCGGCGGTCAAGTCGAGAGGTTCAATTCTTCTGTCGTAATTCGTCCTATCTTCACTTTTAACGTAGAGTATCAGAGCCGCGCATACAAAGTAAACGGGCACACGCATGTTAGCAATCTGGAAAAAAAATGCAATTTATTGGTATAATGATGCACCTTCGTTAACATACGTAATTTAGATTTAATATACAGTTTTGCTTCTGTATACTGGCGAAATTACTCTTACAAGTTACAAATTAAAAAGTGTCGTGCTCGTTAGGTATCTATTATTATGTAGTCCCGTTTTTAAATTGGATACTTGAACTCACGCGCGCGAACTTAAATTATAAATTTGAACACAAATTCAAATTTGACCTCTTGCAAATTAGACGCCTGTTGAGGTCTCCTTCTCGTTTAAAAATACTTTGACAGAAATCGAATTTAGCAAATTTCGAAAATGCAATAACTGTTCAGCAAGCATTGACAAAAAAAGTTGAGGACAATCACCGAGGCCCGTCAGTGTCAATTTTCGCCAAGCACTAAGAAATATATACCAAAAACCGCCTGCCTACACAAAACTCCGATATATTGAATTGCCATAAAAATAGTCGCGGCTATATTTTATTATTATTTGCGAAACGCAACATTTAGCAATCGGGCAAGAGATAAGCTCTAACAGAATAATATTGATGACGGTAATCTATCATAATTTAGAGAAAAACAATACATCACACGAGAACCAACTCGTGCAATTTAACGCTTTTCTCAGGGAAATTGACTAAAAGGGGCCAAGATAAAGAAAAAACTTACTTTATGGTCCACGAGTTGATGAGATTATAGGTGCAACACTAATGTAGCGAAGGATCCTTTTTTGTGCCTAGTTTATTATTAACAAATTTGTGCTCCTATTAAAGGGTGGGAATATATAAATTATAGCGATAAAACATAAAAAAGATAAGTGTAAAGGTTATAGACGGTAGTAATAATTAGTTAGATTTCTTGAGATTATTGGCGTCGCTGATTACAAATAATTGCTATTCTAGTAATTTTAGGTTATAAATATTAATGGGGTTAAAAAAATTGTAGCTGGATGCCATAGGCATTAGTACTTTGAATAATTAACTTAATGAAGAAAGTAGAATTTGATAAGTTGCTAAACGAAAGAGAAAGTTTATCTTAGGGGATTGTGCAAATAATAAATTAAAATAAACATTTGTACTTACTTAATTCAAAAAGAAAAAATTAACAAAATAGTATGTATAGGTACTATATTTAGATAGGATGGCTATATTTAGATCGGTGCCATTGCTGTAACACTATGATAATGACCGTTCGAATTAATACGGTAGATTACGATACCTAAGTTGACTCTAAATATAAATGAGAATTTTTGTAATCACGTGTATCGATAATTAACGTTAAGTCGCCTTCACCTTGATTTTTAATTTATTTCGTACTTCCGCTGTCCTATCCAAAAAAACTAGGATTGTGAGATTCTTTGAAACAATTTATAAGACCGGAGAAAGTAAAGCTAAAGTAAATGATTAGGTATAAAAAAGTGACTCGTTGTTAAGTTTCGATTAGATTCGTTTGGTTGGATTTTTGTCAAAACTTCCAATATACAGTAGGTATATGTTAGGTACAAGCGAGAACTTATTTTTGGTGGTTGATTATGATTTTAACAAGGAATCTTTCAAAACCTAAACATTTTACAAGAAAAATTCAAATTGCGCACTGCAGTGAAGACATTTATCTCGAGATCACGTAAGCAAAAAACGAAGTTGTCAAGGTAAAAGAAGTATTTTACTACAATTTTGCACAACGTTTTTAAAATCAAATTTTTTGCAAGGTATCATAGCTGTATTTGTTTACTTCTATAGTATGTTGAAATTGAAATATTGATTATAGTTGAGTTAGCGACACTTAGGCGACCGCGACAGTAAGGCGTTAATATTATCGCAGAAATTTATTGTATTTCACCATCTCATCTATCAGAATAAAAGGCTTGACCGCCGCACTTTCAAAGGTTATCTTACTCTAATAATGTTACGAGATTTAAACAAACATGAAATCACATTCATCACCTACATTCGTTTTTGTACAGTATCATTTTCATGGATAACAACAAATTGAAAAACCTATTGGAAGTATTTCGGATATCGTGCATTAAGAACTTTCGTAGAGAATGTAATAGGCTGTCATATGATGTAATAATATACAGAATGTTCCATAGAAAAAAATTATCTAAGAAATGCGATGGTCTGTTTTTCTATTTACAGATTTGGATTCGGTAGGCACACAATTTTGGTAATTTAACCGTCTTTCTAACTCCATAACTATACAAAAGTTGGCAATAGTGGCGACTTAATTTAAAACCGCTGTTGTCTTAAAAACAAATTTTATGCAATGAAAATGAATGGGAAAAGTCATACGGCAACGTGAAAACCTTTTTTGTTATCGCATTAATTATTAATTTGATGTTTTCCATTTCGAATTACATATTTGACTATAAAAGTAGAACCAATTACACACATGTGTCTGTTAAAAGGGACTTCAGTCAATAAATTGTTCCCAATTGCCCATTTTGTTGCAACTTTTAATCGAGACACTATACAGGGTGGTGATTTGCGTAACGCCGCATAGGGATTTCAATGTAAAATTCATAACATGCGATTATTGGCTCCCCAAATTATTTTAGACCAAAAATGTATTAAAGTTTTTTGTAGAAAAATTTTTTTACACCAATTAACCGTATTAGTTTTCAATTTTTTTCATATAAAGACGGAAAATTGGAAAAATAAAAGCCGCATCTTTTTCAATAATCTGCGATGCCATGGAATTTTCTAAAACAAAAAGATATCCAGTTATCAATTAGCAGCAGTTCGAAATGGATTTTATGAGCGACTTGGTTACTGTCTTGCAGTTAATGGTGAATTATTCGAACATTTATTGTAAATTAGGAAACCGTTTTTAGTAATTTGGTCTTTCTTTATGTTGAATTCGCTGTTCTAAATATAACACTTTTTGATAGAATTTGATTTGTTTTATAGCAAATATTCCATGGCATGACGGATATTGGCGTAGTTTTTGTATTATAAAATTCCATGGCATCACAGATTATTGAAAAAGATGGGAGTTTTATTTTTCCAATTTTCCATCTTTATTATGCAAAAAATTGAAAACTAATACGAATGATTGACGTAAAAAATTTTTTTCTAATAAAACCTTAATACATTTAGTTTAGTTTAGTTTAGTTTTATTTATCCCCATTTTTGCTCTAAAATAATTTGGGGAGCCAATAAACGCATGCTATGAATTTTACATTGAAATCCCTATGATGTGTTACGCAAGTCACCGCCCTGTATATGTATACCTATAAAAAATCGCAAGTGAAAATGCTTTTCTACGTGTTCCAGGATTTTCCAGAATATAAAAACCCTAATTGGAAATGAATGTGATCCTTTCATTATGAAAACGATCCTTTAACTTGTCCTGAAAAACGATTTATTACCTTGAATTCATTTGGAGTGATGCAAATATTTGTATTTATTTAATTGATTATATATACCTATTTATGTTTTTAGTGCACTTTGACTTTCAAAAAATAAAAAGTGCACTTTTGCGCTCTTGATGTCTGTCTGCCTGCCTGCCTGTCTGTCTGAGTCACAAAGGCTCCGGAACTACACCACTTACAGACTTGGTATTGGTGTCATTCGACCAGAAATTAAAAATTATTTCATGTTTGTACTCTCGTTAAGGCATGAAATGTCCATAAGGGCTATTAAAATCGAAAAAACAAATTTGAAAGTTCACTCTTCGCCTCTTGCTCACAAGCGGCTCAACGAATTTTGTGATTTATGTTTTTTATAATTTATGTTTAAATAAACTTTCTAGCTGCACATACAAATTTCACACCTCATTATTTTGGAAGTACCTACGAAATTTGTACATAAGCTTATTATTTTCATGTTTTAAAGAGATATCACTTTGTAACTAATACACAGATATCTTTAGTTTCTGTTTAACGGGTAAATACCACCCTCACTGTTTTAGAATGACGAAATTTTTATGTGAACTCTCGAATTATTATTATCAAGGGGTGTAACCTTTGTAGTACATCAAATATTTTTGTTATTTATGTATGATGTTTAAAGGGTGTACATGCAGCCCTAAAACCGCGTAAGTATAATCAAAGAATACTTAATAATAAACCGATACAACGAAATATCGAAGGATCCTCAGTATTACAATAACTTTTAACGATAATTTATTTTAATGTTACAAAATACATCAAATTCATGTCTGGCCATTGAGATAATGCTCTTAATCTTGTTTTGATCAAAATCCATGTGGTCGCCAAAAATAGATCAAATTCATGTTTTGATCATTGAGATAATGCTCTTGGTCTTTTTCCCAAATAAATCGATTTTGACATGTTTTGATCAAAATTCATGTGGTCGCCAAAAATAGATCAAATTCATGTTTTGGTCATTGAGATGATGCTCTTAGTCTTTTTCCCAACGATGTTGGTGCATAAATAACGATTTTGACATGTTTTGATCAAAATCCATGTGGTCGCCAGAAATGCATCAAATTTATGTCTTGAGCATTGAGATAATGCCCCTAGTCTTTTTCTCGACGATCTTGGTGCATAAATAACGATTTTGATTATTTTGATCAAAACCCATATGGCAATAATTTAACATTTTTGAATCACACACATGCGGTTATCAAATGTGCACGTGATGTACTCTTGCTGCATCAAGATAATGCGTTTGAAACCTTTTAAAACTCTAAATTCATGATGTACTCTTGTGCATCAAGCTGCGTTTGAAACCTTTTAAAACTCTAAATTCATGTATTATAATTTTTGCTACATTTTGCTCTAAAACTTTCGACCTATACCACAGAGAAGAGTTATATTAAAGTATTACACATCTAAGAGTCATAAGGAATAATCTAGCGGAAGTCCCAACCCGATACATGACCTAGGGAATGAAATATGTTGATTTCTATTATATTGAGCCCGTAGTTTTTCCTGTTCCCGATTCACTCGAAGTCCTATAACTTTTGTTCCTATTGAACCAGCTTCCTGAAAATCAATAGCGTCCGTCCTTAATGTCCAAAGAACCCGTACACCAAATTTCAACTCAATCGGCCACTTTTAAAAAGAGTTAGAGCGCACACGGACGGACGGACGGACGGACGGACGACAATACAAAACTATAAAGGATCTGAGGATCCTTAATAATTACTCTTTGGTATAATATAAATTCCAACCGTCGGTTTTTAAAAAAATTCTGGCCTTTTTAACAAAATTCTTTCTAACCCATTATTTTCAAATGCATTTAAATCTAGATTTAAATTGTGTAACTTTTGTGACGCGTCAGATATTCTATGACTTCTTGGTGTGGGGCGGCGGGTGGCGGTGGAGTAGGGGGGGGGTAATATCTAAGTGAAAGAGTCGAAACGGTATGAGATGGATTCATATATGTATTTATTTTTGTCTAAGTTGTTTCGCACCCCGAAGGTAATCCATATTTTCCATTTGGAAATATCTAATGTACGTTTAGCATTATAGTACGTATTTGCACACCTGACTAGAGACTCCTCGAGAGATTGTAGAAAAATAATAAACAAAAGACTTGGATGATAAGTCACGGAAACTCGTTGGTGTAACCATTGTATTTAACACAATGGTGCAGCGAAAAGTCGATTCGCGCTTGCCAGTGTTTCCTCGTTTCCCTTTCGCGCTAATTTATGGCCGCAGTTATCTATTTATTATGGAAAATGTGGTCGAATGTAATTCGCTTCGAAAGTGTAGTGAGTAATTTGACTCATAAATCGTTTAAGCAAAGTAGATTGCAATTATCCCCATTCTAGACGTGAGGCGCACATTTAGTAGAAAATAATTGCCAATGTTGTCAAAGTCGTGCATCCTACACCTCGATTTTTTTCTCGTCTGAGCCAAATCCATTACTACTACAAATGTCTTCAACGCACATCTTGAACCTAAGTAATGTAATTATTTAAATCGTTTTCAGCTATTTCAGTAAATCTCAAGAACACTGGTTTAGAAAAATTAGTAGAGATTCTATTATATTTTCTCGTTGCCTTTGAATAGATAATATTCAGTCATTCCTGAAATTGGAGGTTGTTTTTCATATTCCATGTTTGGGTGAGCTGTGCTTTCCCACAAAGAACTTCGCAGACATGACATAATCAGCTCAGTCTTTTTTTTGTTCTAATTTAATTACAGGGCAGCACTAAACCAACGTGACTAGTTATCTACTGGGAATCTTCCAGTAGCTGTAATTACCGTGTGTACTGTACAAGTCTGTCATTTAATCTTGTTCTCCTCAACCCTTCTAATTAATTTTGACAATATCAAAACCCGGGGAGTGTTTTTTTTGGATGAAAACCTTCCTGTGGCCGACTTAACAAGTGGAGTATAAATTTTTATTACGCAGCAAACATATTTGCACTTGAATTTTTCGTCCCGACTACCTAACCTTTTTTTTCTACAACTGTCAAAAAAACCTGTCATTTTCTGACGAATTTCGAAGCGCGAAGTACTAGATTTTTAAACGGTTAATTAATAAGTAAGGTTGCCCTTGACAACGTGCGCGAAATCATCAACAGTGAAAAAAAGTATTTCGCGCACGTGACAAAGTTGAACTTAAACAGCAAATTTAATTAACAATCTGTTCAGTTGTAGAAAAAATATTGTATATAACGCTAGCGCGAAGTTATTTCGCGCATTTGACTGATATTTTAACTCGGCTTCGCCTCGTCAAAATACCTTCAGTCTCAATGCGCGAAATTGAACTTCGCGCTCTTGTTATATAAATAACTATTTTTGGAACACAATTCAATTATTGCTTCGGAATTCAAATGCAGAAAACGTAAAATCAACACGGAGGACTTTCGATGTAATTTTATATTTAATTCACACTTCTTCCGTTCGAAAGGCTTTCACGAGAGGCACTTCGTGGAGATTGTTCACAGAAACGCTGATGGTAAAAATAATAAACTTATAAAAATGAAAATTAAAATTTTATCGTGGCGAAAGTTTTATGTTAACATTACCCACTTCTTAATAGCGACACGTTAATACCTTAAAAGCACGTTTGGAAACGCTTGCTTCAATATCCAATATCAATAAAACCCCATATTGGCTATATTCGTAAATTCCGAGAAAAACTTTTCCAGAATTTCGATTACGAAAATTTGATCTATGCGCTCGTCCGACTCGTTTCGTTAACGAGGGTCGCCTTCATTTTCTCAATGTCAATCCTAATTAAAGTAATCTTGAGGAGTCATATAAACGTTATGGTCATATGCCGCATTAGCTCTGACGTAGTTTAACGTATGACACGGTTCTTGACTTCATATGGAAGTGTCAAAAGCACACCTTCCTTTATGGTAACCTTTATACAAATAATTAATATACATATGTTTAACAACAAATATTGGTATCTACACTTGAATGTGGTGGAAAATATGCGCTACCACTCGGGGTTGTGTTTGGAGGGAAAAACTTTTCATTGGAAAATTCTTTTATACGAGATATTGTTCTGTCAGTTATTCAATCACACTTGCTAAACAAAATTTCACAATGAATGTAAAACACCACAAAGTTGTATGGTTTTAGTGTAAAGTAACGGGAACACTATTTTACCTTTCACGAACTAAACTTGGCGTTCAACTCAAAAGAAATTTAATTAAAAAATCTTCTAAATAGGCATTTGTATTTGCAGTCAAGTAAAAAGGTTTATACTCGATACGTACGCTCTACTAAAGTTTTTGCGCAAATAAAATTCTTGTGTGAAGAGTAGAAATAATTTAATATGCGAATTGTTTCTTACGATATAAATTTTAAATATTCACTTCAGATACCTACGCTCAAGTTTGAAATACGAGTTCTACCATAACTTTTCCTTTTAATTGACTTTGTTTGATTCTTCTTGTTTTTAGGAATATCTTTGCAAGTAGGTATCAGATACCTCCGAAGTAAAACTTTTTACGAAAATCGGATTTATTCGTTAAGCATTTGATTTGTGAGAGGTTTTGCTAATGACGAAGTGAAAGCTGGCGATTTTGCACATCTATTGGAAATTTAACATTTCAGCATCGAAACAGAAAGTGTGCTTTCGTAGAGACTTTGCAATCATAAGTCAAATGTATTTTGTGGATAAATTCTTCGATGTGCGATCTTACATAGATATTTCGTAACTGGCATTTCTGAGGAATAAATTGAAACCTCATCTGCATTGCCAACGTAATTGCGTGAATGTAGGTAATTCACTATGTTGCAGCATCCAAATTGTTGCGATAATTACATGAAATTCCAACTAAATTCTGATTCTAAATTCTCATTTTTTGTCTCCTGAACTATTTCAATGAATAAATTTTGGACGAGGAAAATGTCTCTGATTCACATACTTCCTTCATTGATTAATTACTACACCTACCTACTAAATGTTTCCCTTGAGAAATGAAAATTTTGTTGTCTTGTCTGGAAAAATCCTAATTGAAAAAGTATTACTTTTTGTCTCTAGGTACTATTCTCGGTACTATATTTATAGTAAAACCGTTGAGATATTTAATTACTCAATGGTAAAACTGTATGTATATATAATCAAGAAATATGTATGTATGTATGTATGTGTATTAAATAAATGTTAGCTTATAGTACTCGAGCAAATTACTTGGTGAGTAGCCGTTTCTATTATAAGAAACCGACTTTTTACAGCATCAGTATATTCACGAGTATTCCCAAACATTACCAAGAATTCCTCCTTATTTTATATAACCATAATTTGATTACAAAATTTATTCGAAACATCAGACGAATCAACTAGGTACTCTGAGTTGCAATTTATCACACTGTATGTACCTCTTTACTTCTATCACGGAAAAATCGCAACGATGATGCGATTGCTTAATGTTATAATTTGGTGTATCTTGTGCAGGGTTTAGCTTTCAAGAAACAGCTTGTTCTGGACACATTCAACTTGTTGCATTTAAGAATCCGAACTTGTTTATTTTTATTGACATTTGGGTCCACTTTGTGCCTGACCCCAAATATCAATTAAAATAAACATTCTCTTAGAATTCCATGTGTTTGGATGTAATAGATGTAATTATGATTGTCTTTATCAATTGAATTAAAAAAATTAGCATTCAAACAGTTATCTTAAAGAAATTCACTATTAGCTTTAATTAATATTTAGCGGAACGTGGCTAAACCCCAAAATGTTCAGCAAAATATGTGGCAGAACTAAATTTATTCAGCGTGTGTGAAGGAATGTACCCCATAGGTAAGGGGTGAGGCTGTCAATTTGCGTCTGTGTCCCTTTTGTACCTGAAATGCTTGTTGTTGAAAGGCAATTTTTATGTATTATAATTTATAAGTTATTTACACAAAAGTCAGGAAAATGACACATTATTGGCCAGGAAATAATGAAGTATCTACGAAGCATTTATTAAGTTTCATTCCTCATCTTTTCAGACATGCATTCCTTATATTCCAATTATGTTGCAGACCATTCGCCCTTCCTGCCATTATAAAAATATCGTCTGCGAACGAGCACTCTGTTACTTTAACTCTTTGGATCTGTGTCCCATCACTAGAGCTCTTTAAATTTCCGATGACACTCGTTTTATTATTTCCTCCATAAATACTGTGAATAAAAATATCTCGATTTGATGAAGCAGTGAAGAAGAAAGTAATGAAAGTTGCGAATCCCAAATGGAATTTGTGCATATGTTACGTGATTTTCCCATACTTTTGCCCAGGTTACAAGCAGCGTTTGTGAGACTATCAAAATCTAAAGCACTCGAAGGGATGAAAAAACAATGGGAGCTTTTGTGAATCATAAAATAGCATGTAACAAGTCAGTGCGTCACAAGTTGAGAAACAGAAGTTTGGTGAAAACCAATATCTTTTCCTACTGCTGTTTGAAACCCCTGATCACCTACACATCTCAATAATATTTTCATTTTATCAGTGTTTCATATAGCACCACTTCTTGTTTCTTCTGATTCTACACCCAAAAAGTTATTTGATAGCCATTCGACATTTTCTTTAGTAAATTCATACAATGCTTTAATTAAAGTTACGATCATACGTACTTCTAGGTTTATAATATTTTTTTGAACGCAAATTAAGCACGAACTCAGCCATATACCGGATATAAATTGAGATACTTGATTGTTTGTTAGTTTACCTACGTGTTTGTGTTTTAGTTTTAAACAACATCTATACAGGCAAACCGTTACCTAAAAGTCTCTCTAAAAGTATTCAGACGTTTCAAACGACTGCTTTTCTTTAGCACCCTGTACCTAAATGGCGCCTTTGACTTGGATTTCAAAAAGCCTTGTAAAATTAACAATACTGACGTGATGCTACGAATGATTTAAATTATCATCGCCCTTCTATAGGGTGTTTAAACTGATGGTAAATTTTTATAACTTCAAACCTTAAAAAGTTGATTTTTTCAAATGAAACCTGAAAAAATTTTTTCATCTGTTATGCTTTTCGTTTTCTTTTAGATTTTCTTAAATGGCCACTGATATACATAATTTTCATAGGAGGCCTTGAAATAAACGCGTTACCATATCTGTCAGACAAATGTTTTTATAGTTATAATTGTTAACATTCGTTGTCCATGACAGTTTATATCACTAAATATTAAAAAATCCTATTTACTTTAATGAATAGAAAATTAAATGAAGATGAAATCAAAAGCAGGAAGAGGTCATAATAAACAAGAAAATAAAAAAAACAAACATCAATTGAGGTTTTGTTATACGTATCCACCGTTTTTTTCAATACATTATTAGCCTACTCTGATTAACTCCTCTATCGAATTCCTACTACCTATATTTCATCAAACGCTCTCTTCACCTAACTTCCAGTTCTTCGCGAGAAACAACTGGTGTAAAATAAACTTTGTTTTTTATAAGACCCTATATACATAAAAGCCCAATGGCGTTATATCTGGAAATCTAGAAGACCAATAGCGCGGATCTGTAGACCTAATCTATCCGTCTTCAAAAATGAATGATCCGACGCTCCGTTGGAAAGTTGAAACCAGTAGTTTTCCTCAGGTAATATTTCCCAGCATGGTACAGTGACATCTACTAATATGACTAACGCGTATTTCAAGGCCTCCTAAGAAAATTATTCACATAAGGGCACAATATTAGAAAATCTTAAATAAAACGAAAAACAGAACAGATAGGTATAGGGAATGTAATACTTGATCGATGTAGAATTTTTTTCGATATTTGAAAGTGCAAAAAAATAAAGCAGGTTTAATTTGAAAAACCAACTTTTAAGGTTGGAAATTATTAAGATTTACTATTAGCAGAGCTGGGCATACTTTCAAAAGGTATTTGAATACTAAATAGTAAATACTTTAGATAAATCAAAAGTATATTTGAATACTAAATACTTTTACATCCAGCACAAGCAAATACTAAATACAGATACTTTGAAAGGTATTCAGATACTTTCAAAAATAAGTACCTAATTCAACGACAATTTTTCGAATACTTTCAAAGGCATTCGAATACTTTCAAAAGTAGGTATTCTAAATTCTAATACTATCAAAGGTATTCGAATACTATAAAGAGTATTCAAATACCTACCTGTCACTCAAATACATTACAAATTTCAAATAGTACTAGATAAAAGTCTTAATACTATTTAAAAAATGTCAAGTTATACTTTGTATGGGGGCTACATGGAAAAACAGCGTTTTGTGCGCTGAACGTAGTTCCTTTCCCTGAGGTTAGCTTTTTTTTATATTTCTATTGTTATATACAAATTTAAGGGGAGTAAATGCGTATTATTATTATTATATAGGAGTTACCAGGGCCTTTCTTATATCAGTTATATCCTTAAGAATACGTGTACCAGTTTTCAAAGCGATCGTACATCGTGCATATGACACGTACCTACACCTTTCTAAAATTAATCGTAGCGATTTTGAAACAGATCCTTTTTTGTCCGTCCGTCTGTCCGTGTGCATGATAACATGTTTAGAAACGTGCGATCGCTTTGAAAATAGGTACACATGGTCTTAAGGATATAAGAAAGGTCGCTATTATTTTTAAGTTACGTAGACTATCGGGTCAAAAAGTTTCACTCCAGGATCGTTCGGTATTCAGTTGTATCGGATTTTTATATTTGATTTTATGATCATGGAAATAACTTCCTCTAAACATTTCTAAATAGTTCTCAAATATTTGAATAACTTAAAAGTATTCAAATACTATGCGAAGTATTCGAATACCTACTTCGCAAAGTATTCAAATACCTTGCCAAGTATTCGAATACTTTACGAAGTATTCAAGTACTTTGCAAAGTATTCGAATACTAAATATTTGCGAAAGTATTTGAGTTACAAATACAAATACTGCTTCCATAAAAGTATTTAATTACAAAGTATTTGAATACTAAAAAGTATTTACAAAATCGAATACTGCCCAGCTCTGACTATTAGTAGAAGAGCGATCAAAATCTAAATCATTTTCATGTAGCATCAAGTGAGTATTGTTGATTTTGGAAGACTTTTTGAAATTCAAGTCACCAGAGTCATAGGTAGGTACCTACAGTACAGGACCCTACAGAAAAGCAGTCAAACGTCAAAAATTTTGAAGAACTTGAATACCTTTGATGCTGGGTATAGGTAAATGTGGTATATCAAACGAGGTACATTTTCATGTAGATTTCGAAAATGCAATAAAATACAGGGTGTTCTATTTAAAATAAGAAAGTTTCTATTCATTCGATAGATCATGAAAAACTATGTTGGTATGCAAATTTTTAGATTTAAATTATTAATGGAATACTTTTAGGTAACGATTTGCGTGAAACAGCCTGTATATCATACCATAATGTTAATGTGACTTTGTCAATATCAATGTTATTGATCTCCTGACAGCAAATATATTATTATTACTTGACATTTCAGGAAGTACTGATGAATTCATGTAAAACGCTCTGAAGTTACTCGCCTAGGCGAAAACCTGTTTGTCTTTTTTTTCTATGGAGCCTGATATACGAATGCACTCCTCTTATGATTTTGGATCAGTACCTAACAATGATCTCTCCTGTTGAGGTTGCTTACAGATGTTTTTAGCGCATTTTTGGACAAAAATAAGCTATTATATTCGTTATGGCTGGCTGGCTGTCCGACTGAGATCTCAGCTCTAGCAAATAGCCAGACTTCAAATTTTCCCTAAAAGCTTTCAGATGGAGTGTAGATGTGCGTGCTCTAGTCTATTTTGAGTTAGATTCTTGTGAGATCGATAATTTTAAACTTTGCTAATGAAATACTGATCTGAATTACCAAAAATGCGCTTTTTCATCACGCATAGGCTGATTTACAACTTGTTTATTTTCATAGTCGAGTTATTTCACTAATATTAAGAGGCTTTGTAGAATCAGTGCAAAATAAGAGGAACACATTTTCAGATAGAAAGGGTCAATACGTTTATCCATATGGTTTTTCTTTTTAATGCTGGAAGAAACAAAACGCCAACACATTTTTAATTGTTTTTATTTAAATTACCACTAAACAAATAATTGCAATAAATACTTAACAATGTAAAAAAGCAATCCATATCAATCCCTACCCCTACAAAATTCTTAATTGCAATTCGGACTCATTTTCAATTGATCGCAATCACTATTACTTTTATGTATTGCCATATGTTTTTGTAAGCTAGCATTCAGGGGAAAGGCCTCACCGCAAGTGTCACAAATGTAGGGCTTTTCACCCGTGTGGGTTCGCATATGTACATGCAAGTGGGTGGACTGTGTAAATCGCCTATGACAAACTGTACATTCGTGATTTCTTATACCTAAGTGAGTACGCATATGCCGCTGCACGCCATTGGAGAAAGGAAAGTTTTTGCCGCACACCGTACACAGGAATGGGGTTTTTTTAGTTTTTTCTCCAGGTGCTCGCTCATGAGAGCGACTGTGTCGTTTCAATGAGGAAATTCGTTGAAATGTTTTTTCGCAATAGGAGCAGGTGTAGTTGCGTTCGCCGGTATGTGAGGTCAAGTGCTCTCGCAGATGGTAGGATTGTTTGAAGCTCTTTGCGCAGTACGGACAAATGTGCTTCTTAACATTCGTGTGTACACGAGTGATGTGTTTTTGTAATTTCCACCTTTTGTTAAAAACTGTCGCACAATGATAGCACTCGTATGTAATGTCATCTTCTAGTACTGCCAACTCCCTCTTTACCCGTACTCGCCGACGTTTCACTTTTATTTCTTTGGCTGATTTATACCCACCATTATACTTCGAGCAATCGTGGTGCTCAGAGTCAGCCACAATGTTACATTTACTACACTCAAATTTGTTTATCAGATCTGCAATTGTAAACTGTGAATTGTGAATGTCATCTACTTGTGCAGCACTTTCACTTTTCAATTCTAAGAAATACGCTGCCTCGTTGCTAGGCAGTTCGGGAGCCTTGTTTTTGTCAGTCTCCCTCAAGTCGTTTAAATCTACAGGATCGTTAACGATAAGGCACTGTGAGCCAAAAAATTGTCTATGAACAGCTATTTTGTATAAGACATCGGTCGGGTCTCCCTCATAAACAGTGGGTAATAGGTCATTCTTCCTTTTATTTAAGATGTCCTGCGACAGCAAAACTGTGGCTCTAAATTTGTACGAAACACGTAGCTGTTTAACACATTCAGAGCAGAGTAATTTAGAGTTATGTTCGTCCTAAAAGCGAAGGATGAAACAAAGGTATAACAAATTCGCCTCGAACACTCACCAAATGGGACGAAACGCACATTTGCAGCTTGTACAGAAACGTTCTGCTATCAAAGTCTAAGGCTGTAACATCAATTAATTCGTCATCCTTTATTTCCAGGCAAGTGTAACACATTTTTAGTGTTCCCAGCATATTTGTTTTATTTATTTATTAATTTTAGGTTATAAATATGTATCGGGAATCAGGAATGCCAACTATTGATTTAGTGCTACGCGCTTGCGCATTTTGATTCGAAGTTTGAAAACTGTTACGCGCGCAATATTAACTTTGGCGTCACTTCTGTTCTGCTATTTTTCACTCTAGTAAACAAGGATTAATAATTGTGCCAGTGCCAGTAGGCTGTAATGTGAATTAAATAATAATTCCAACTTGGTGAAGAAGGTATACAGAAGAAGGATGGAATAACAACAACCAATATTTGTTTATACGACTAATATACAGCCTATTATACAATGTGTCCTAGGAAGGACGCACCATAGGGAAACGGCAATGTATTTTTTCGCGAAGGATCCACGAGGCCTTTGAAATGAGCGTTTAACGTACTACTCCAATGTCTTTCTAGCATCAAGCAAGCGCAATAACGTACGTAAAGCGCGGTTTAGACGCTACGATCTTGGCTTCGATAAATCGTAACGATCTGATTGTCCAATTTATCGTTCAATAAATCGAAAGAGTGCGTACTGTTTTCAAGGCGGTAAGGTGCACTTACGCCACTTACCAGCCTAGGGCGGTAAAGGTATCAGAGCAGGTGCTTAGCAACCAAGTTAGTTAGATAGGCAATCGAAAATCACAGTGTCTATCGATTCTTCACACTGAATTTGAATTACTACGGCATAAAATAACAGCTGGTTCTCTTAATGGCAACGATTCAACGAAGATTATAAAGGATGGAGTGTTCCACATAAAATCTTCTGGGCGGATTTAATCTTGTTACTTACCTAATGACTCATTGACACATACAATTTTCATCAACATTACTGCTCTTCCATCCACCGTGCCTTTTTCATCCAATAAAATCTATCCCTTGGTCTGCGAATGTTCTACGGAAATAATATCTGTAGTGGTATTTCTTTGGGTTTGATCAGGGGCGAACTGGCCCGGGGGAGCGGGTGGCGATTGCCACCTGGCCTGTACGTGATAATGGCCCGTTGGAAATTTATAAGTATGTGCTGTATTTAGTTTCTTGCACTATTAATTAGTTATTAACACGTTTCTCTAATTGGGGTTGATGTTAGGTTGTTAAAAAATTAAATGTTGTTTTCGGGGCTCAAAAAAGGCAGTGTATAACCTTCCTTTTTTTACCAAAAATTGACTGCACCAAAATTTCTCGGGAAAACACTTTTTCTTATTAATTTTGGTGCGTAGAATCTAAAACAATTCGTACTTTTTCGATCAGACTTCTCAATCAAAAGTTATGGACTAGAAACCAATTTCGAAAGAAAATTCAAAGGGCTGTAACTTTTGAACTAGTAGCCCAATTTTGGAACTGTTTGAAATTATGGACAGGCCACATTCTATAAGAAATTGTTTTTCCGGGTCGATCTGAGACAATGTTTTTTTCGGAGCTCAAAAAAAGGCAGTATAACCTTCCTTTTTTACCAAAAATCGACTGCACCAAAATTTCTCTGGAAAACACTTTTTCTTATTAATTTTGGTGCGTAGAATCCAAAACAAATCGTACTTTTTCGATCGGACGTCTCAATCAATAGTTTTAATTATCAGCTGCAATTAAAAAAAAACTGTATTGTAATTGATTTCCGAAAAAGGAGTACTTTAAAATAATAATAATAATAATATAATAATATTTAATTGCGTTCTCTGACATAATTACATGTATGGAACTGTCAATAATGGAATATGAAGCCATGAGACAAACAGTTAACTACTACAATTAAATTTACAAATCACAGATTACAAATTAAAGTGTCGCTATGCTTAATTTCTAATATCACATTAAATTTGAGAAATATATGTTGTCATGGGTACTCAGGTATTCATCTATAGAGTAGAAGCATTGTTTCTTTAAGATACTTGACATCGCATTTTAAAATGTTTGATTTGTTATTGATTTTAAATGTTTAGGCAGTGTTGTACAGTTAATGCATGTGATGAACGGACTTCTCCCCATTTGCGTAGTTCTATGTGAAGGTATAAACAAGTTGTTGGCTGATCTTGTTGGGTAATTGCAGATTTCCCCGCACCTATTAAATGAAGCAAAACATGTTTTTGTGGTGCACCGCAGAGCTACCCCCCCCCCCCCCCACCTTCATTACTACACTAATACTTTAATGGCCCGTAATCTATGCAATTCCACCTGGCCCGTAAGTACCCAGTCCGCCCCTGGGTTTGATAATTTGTGTTGGCTAGAGATTTTAAAAGTCCAAGTACCAATTTGGTTTCTTCCAATTTCCTTTGAGGTACGATACTAATAGCAAAGAGTAATAGTCTTGGAGACTGCATATTCTTGGTATGTGAGAGCTATGAGAATGTACAAAACATCTACGAAAAAATAAAAATACACAAGTAAAATTTAGATTAATTTGGAGAGGAAAAAACCCTAGACAGGGCCGGATCTACTTATTTTGCGCCTACGGGACCCTCGAAATCGCCGCCTCTCCCCTCCCAAAACAATTAAAATCATTTTATACCCCAATCAAAATGATATTGTACTCTTTACAGAAAAGTGTGAATGCGATTTTCTTTCTTCTAATTCACTCGGATTGATTTAATTAATAGTAAAAACTTTTTATATTAATTATAAGATTTATAAACTGTTATTTAAATGAAGTTTGCATTACAAACAAATAACTGTTTAATTTTAAGAGAAATGCGGAAGTGCAGTTACTTTGACGCTTTAATTTTAAATTTTTTTGTTTAGTCAGGTTGTCTGCAATGAATAATTGCACTTTCCTTAATTTTCAGAGAAATTACATACTTAAAATACTGAAAATCGTATGCGGTTATAATAATTTTGAACATTATTATAACCTCCACACGCAAAACGTCTTCAGCGGGCTTTGCTATTGCTCCCTTTCTTGAATCTTTTCTTATTCAATCAAATTCAGTTAACGTGTACGTTAATCAGTGCTGCAAGGCGTACCTAATTATTTCTCTGCTCAAACAATTTGGTCATAATAACACATGAAATCAGAATAATTACATTGAAAAGAATTGTAGTGTGAATTGTAGGTGGATAAACAATTCGAATGATATGTAGAAAAAAGAAGTAGAAAATATTTGAAAATTTCCTTTGAAGTAAGAAAATGAAGAGAATGTAAATCGAATGAAAAATTAATTGTAATAAAATTGAAATAAAGGAAAAGGAAACGTTTGGAAATTCGAAAGTAAATGTTCAGAAGAATTCTTACTTTTACAATAGAAATTTGCTACGTGGGACTAATAAAGGCATTGATAAGGCCTTCTTACTTTTTATGTATTTGACATAGACATACGTTATAGGAGCGTCAGGTAAATCGGGCACAAAAGCGGCCGAATTGTTTAGCGAAATATTTCATCAAATTATCGGATTGCTTGGATATTATTGAAAAATGCTTTTGAAGTTAAACCACATTAAAAATTATGTTCTTCTTGTATTAGGTTTCTGAACAATACAAAAAACAGGTAGACTTTGCTCAGTATATGGCGAGGTGAAACCATTGAAAAGTCATATTTTAATACCTGATGATGTTTGATTGTAACCCTACCCCCGTTTATGAAAGTGTGAAATATTACCTACAGACAACGTTTAGGGTGTGTTGGCGGTTTCGTCTGTTAAATGTTAACATCAAACGACTTATAAATCTTTTCGAAGAACGTCGTAAATCAAATTATTGGAGATGGGATATTTTCATTGCTACATTTGTGAGGGAAAAACCAATTAGATTAATTCCCCTAGGATTTACTTTTAAACGCGCAATTTTTGATACCATGCGAAAGGTGATGCACAGAGGTACTGAATGAAACTTACTGGCGTAATCGGAAGTTAATGCCACTTTCTTTTAATTCGCTGTTCGCAAAGCGATAAAGTTATACTAGAGAGAATGGACAGTGTTAACATAAAAATGGAAGTAATTTTTTACATCGCACACACAAACGCGCGAAACATGTCGTTTTTTTATGTTTTAATTTCTTATATTTCGCACAGTAAAAATGTGCGTTTATGATGTTTCGAAAAAGTTCCATTGAAACAAAATTAACTAAGTTTCCAAATGTGTCGTTATATTAGCCGTAAAATTCCATTCAGTTTTAATGTAGTTCAAGTATCCAAGATGAACTGTTAACGATAATACTATATTAGAGCAAACTGTTTGTATTGGACGGGAACTGTGATCAAAGTTTTCACAGATACCACTAGCTAAATCTACCTTACATTTTTGTAGCTTTCAAAGCTTTCAAAGAAAACACTTAAGTAATGCGAATTACAAGGTACTTGTGTTTCACCATATACTACACGGATCAGATGAATCCCCAGAGCCTTTGTCTACGTGTGGTTTTCAACCTTTTCGGCGTTAACTTCTGTTGTTGTTTCCTGTTTATTAAATACTACAGCTAGAGAACTTTTCAACACACCGCGTCATTATAACTTCTTTTATTTGGATGTTTATTCTATAAGCAAGATATGTTTTGCCATTTCTTTTTATCGAAAACATCATCATCGCGCGTTTTAATTTTAACATTAGAAATACAACAGACAGACAACAGCTTATAATATAAAAATGCGTTATTTTCTTATGCGAATAAAATTATATAAAGACACTAATATCATATTTAAAAAAAGTTAAAACCATGCAACCATATGTTTTTTTTTTACGTTTCTTGAGACAATATGCTATGGTTACACCATTACACCTAGGCAGTAGATTACATTTAGTTATATATTAAGCGTAGGTATAGGATCCTTTGCTTTCATGAATCCTGTAACAACACCATTAATAAAGCTTTCAATGATTTCGTGCGTCTGTGAGCTATTTATGACGTTCTTCAAGAACTCGCTTATCTTTCTACTTAGGCTCGTACTTAATTCTTCATTGCCATTAAATCCGGTAATTATCACCTAGAAGACAAAACAGATTACATAAACCCACCTGACATTTTGATATCTACCTGTGCCATTTTAACGGATGTCGTTACTGAAATGGGCAATAGACCCTCGAACAAGTTGTAAACAACTAAAACATTAAGCTTCATGTTTTTCAAGTGGAACCTAAAACCAAACTGCTTAAGCGCATAAATGACCTGAACAATGAATCTCACCTTCCATTACACCTTCCGTAAATGAAAGGTACATTACTTGCGTACGATTTGATATAGCCGGATATTTTTGGTAAACGTAATTCAAAAGTTAAGGTGCTTCTTGGTAAACCGGGATTAATGGATATATCTGTTAAAACGTTCGAAAAACCTTCGATTTTGATCTTCTCTATTGAAACATAAAAGCCGAAGAAGTCGAAAGCGGTTCTTGCATCGATTTGAAATGGATCGTACAACTTCAGAAAATTCAAAAACTTATTGAAGAGTTCTTTATCAACGTTAAGTAGCTCATCCATTACGGAAGCGCAATATTCTCAAAACATACTAAATTTAAAGACACACTGAAGACAAATTCACCTCTTATGTGGAGTACAGCTCAACAACTGATTAGGTATATCAACAATAGTTACTTGACTATGGTACCACGACAAAGTCTATAGGAAGATAAGCGCGATAAATATCGAATTCAATAGGTAATAGATAATATTTTCCTGCACACTTTTAAATAAATGCGATATCAAGCAGAACGCGTTGGCTCTGCGTTTAATTATAACCAAAAATTTCATCATTCTCAAGGAAACAGAGATTTTTCTATCAGTTTGTATAAATATACATGCAAGAAAATCGAGTTGAAAATTCAATAATCTCTCGTATCATACGTGAACCTGCATGAAGAGTTTTTTGTACAACTAGAGAAGAAAGTTGAGTTTTTCAACTCGAGTACAAAACGCTGGACGATTAAATTTTTGCTAGGCAGTTATCAAATAAAACCCCCTCATATTTAATTAAAAAAACATTTTCTATACATTGTTTTAGGTGGGGTCATTTAATTATGTTGGGCCCTTGTGCAAATAAATTTGATATGATCAAAATCCGACTTTCTATGAAAAGCGTGGGAAGCAGATACCTAATCAAAACTGTGACTGCTTCAATTTTTTTTAAATCTGCAGTTAAAACCTTACATTTTGTAAAAGTTTTGGTGTTAAATTACGAGTGACAAGTCAAAGAATTGCGCTCAGAACTCCCAATTATACAGCTTCTGAACTTCAATTTGTATGTCGAGTTTTAAAATGTTTAAAAAAAAGTTTCAATGCGGTTCTCCCAGGAATTCATTGAGAATCAGTTGAAATGATTTCGAGTGCGTTTTGTACACGCTAATTTTCTAATTACTTTTGCGGAATGGTATAAATCGTGTACACCTAAAGTGGTTTATACTTTCCGTTTGGATAAAAGAAAAACAGCGAAGTAAAATAATCACGCTAAAAAGTTTACTCCTAGGTTTACTCTGTGTTTCTCTAGAACGCAGTTTAAAAAGCCACCGTTGAAATAGCCTCAATTTGTTAAACTATACCCAAAGAAACTGTTGCAGACTGCGTTCACATTTTGCAGATTTGTTTTATGGACAGTTACCGTAAAATATTAATTACTGTTTGTCTACCTACCGATCCTTCGTTATAGCTATAGGGAAAATGAATTTACAAATACTAAGATATATGTGATCACAATTATAAGGAAAAACTTATACAGTTACACACCGGAATATCCAACGGCAGAAGCTCCAAATTATCTGTTAATTTATAAAAAAAGTTTAATTTGAAATGAGAAAAAATAACCAGAGGACGGCCTACGTTCATCAACATTTTACCTAATTGACTTTAGTGAGCAAAGTTTCAACAAGTGGTGTGGTACGTGTGAAAGTTCTAATCCTCCCTTATCTGTAAATTTTCGCCTACATTCATTCACAAACGTATGCAAATTTTGTAACTATGCTAGTGCCGTGTCAATATATTTCAATATGCAGTCTAATTACCAAATACGTGCACAGAAGTTCTATTTAGAAGTAGTACCTAAACCTTATACCTAAGTTCTAAGTAGCTTTTCCATCTGTCCGTTACATTTTGTATTAATATACATAGGTTCCCTAAGGCAGATACGTAATACGAGTTCGTGCATGTTATTTCAAGTGTGTAGTAATGTAAAATGACCATATCAATATTATGGAAGTTAGCTAGAAGTTTGCATTTTTACAGAGGTGTGAGATTTTCCCATGTCCTATTTATGTTATGATCCTTTTTATTTTCGAATTCTTCAGTTAGTATAGGCCATGAAAACAAACACTTATCCAGCTATGAATTGTTTCTCTTTCTATGGCCTTATTGCCTATACGGTTTAAATAGACATATAATATTATACAACGAGCATAGAATGTAGTCTATTAATCACGAGAACGAAGTTTACGGAACGACACTAAAGGCGAGTGGAGTAAATATTTCGAGTGATTTTGCCATTTTATATGCGAGTTTTATACTATACTTTGTTCACGACTGCAGGTCTTTCAGTATAACAGTACCAAGAGTTGAACGTCATCGATAGAAGAACACATCATGCAATTTAGAACAAGTATTTAGTTATCTTTACTGGTAGAAGTATGTGTTTTTGTATATATACTCTTTCCAACCTCACTTTCATTTTATATTCATTTTCAACAGTCAATAAAAAGACCAATAATCTAGTATATTTTTAAATATCTACATTTTCATGGAAAATTAATGTGCCCCTCAGCATATAATATACTGTCCAATGACTTGAGTTTATATTTCTGAGCTAATTCGGTAAAATAAACTAGCAGTACCGATTCTGATGAAAATATTACCTATTTTTCAGCTTTCAATATTGTAAATGCCTCATATTCCATCACATAAAACTTACGAGATATTTCTGGAAGCAAGTTTGCTGCGACTACATCCGCTGCTAGTCGAATTTCGGGTGGAGTTAACGTAATATCGTCTTCTTTAAACGTAGAAAGCAACGAGTCAATTTCGACTTGCACGCGGCAACTGACAAATTATTTGTAATTTTGATAGATCACAGATCATGTCCTTCTAGATGATGAATTTAATAATTAGCCAATGAGAACCCTTGCTTTGGGTGAATAATGTAACATTATACACGTTAAAAGTGTTTATAATGTAATTTCATTGATTAATGTACCCTATTACAAAAGTCGTTCAAATTGAATAATCTGTATATGAGAGGGTAGTCGCGAACAAAATTAGTTATACATAAAAGTCAGGAAAATGACACATTACTAGCGAGGAAATGTTAAAGTACGAGGCCCACTTGGGGTCGAGTTATTTCCGAGTCAAGTAGTGTCATTTTACTGACGAGTTTGGTTTAAGTTTTACCAGAAATCTTGTTTTAATTAGAACTTTTGATTAATGTCACTCTGTCAGTAATGCAGTGTGACATGTGCGGTCGGTAAAGTGACAGATTTAATTAATACTTTTAGATCTTCTTTATTTTCTGCAAACATGAGTGTCATGAGTAAACCGAATGGAGATACTCTTCTTCTTTCAATATTTAGGCCCTTATCACCTTTCCAACACTCTGAAGTCATGTACTCAGCGTAAATATTAAATAGTGTCGATGATAAAGCCCTGCCTCACGCCCTTACAAAGTTCAAACCAATCCGTTCTGGTTCCACCTTTTATCCTTCCAATCTACACGTTTTTCTTTTAAAATGTCCATCAATTTTTCCCAAAGAACACAATCAAATGCCTTTACCAGGTCAACGAAACACCAACTCAGAGTCCTTCATTTTTTCATATATCTTTCACCTGTTTATTTTTACACATCCAATCACATCTCTTGCTCCCATCCCTCTTCTAAATCCGAATTGCTCTTCTGCCACATTTTCTTCCATTGTCCTCTCTAGCTTTCTATTTAACACTCAACAATATTTTCGCTGCATGCCCTAACCAGGCTGAGTGTTCTATGTTCATCACACTTTTTTGTTTCTTTCTTTTCACTTTTCAGCCAAAGGTAACATCAGAGTCCTCAGAAAATCTTCAGGCCATTCCCCTGATTTGTATAAAACATTAGATAGAGATGTTACTTGCTTCATTCCTTCTTCCTGCGGACCCCATAATATCTACTGGAATTCCATTTACCCCCGTAGCTTTACCTGATTTAGTAACTTTCATTGTTTTTTCTACTGCGGTAAACATATAATGCTGGCTCCCATATGGCCACAACAGACTGTTTCTTCTGTTTCCAGTTCCAATTGACTTGATTTTCATGTGTTTGAGATCTACCATACCTATACTCTTTCCATTGACTTAGAATTTTTCTCTCTTCTTTCAGTACTTTTCCATTCCCATTTTTGTTTCTTTGCAGAACTCAACCACATACGCACGCATCTATCATTTCTCTTTCCAAGTCCATATTTAATCTTTTTGGCCATTTACATGGATAAGATAAGTCACAAGGTATATCAACAAACAAATAATAAGATTAATAACAAACAATTAATGATAAAATTATCACAGTATATTCTTTTTAGTTGACTCAATTTCTTGATCGCAGTCCGATTTTCTAAATATGTACTAACAAAGATCACAAGACAACTTAGAAGTTAAGTATTCACTAATTTCATAATAATTTTTACAAAGAAGATACTTTTTTTATTTTCGCTTGAAAATAGAGAATGTTATAGCGGTTTTTATTTCAAGTTGAAGTTTGTTTAATATTGTTACTCCAAGGATGTAGACATTGCTTTTGTTTATGTTTATTCTGCCGGAAGGTATTCTATGTTGTTCACATATTCTAGCGCCAACCACGTTCCCATCGTTTCCATTTCCCGCCACTGCATTCCAATCGCCCATTGCGATCTCACAACAACCACCTCCTTTTTCCTCGCGCGGTTATACTTTCTATCCTTGGGTATACTTCTTTTACTTTCTCTCATCCTCATGGTCATTGGTTGTATTGTATTTGTAGGAATTAAACGGTTAAAGGAAATTGTATGACAAGACAAGTTTTATTTATATTGAAGTTATTTTTTAAATTGTTTATATACACATGCTATTTTTTAAATTAAATTATAAAATCGCATAAGTTCCGAATGTAAACACAACAACTCCTCCCCAACTTATAAATTTAAACGATCCGGAGGACGACGTACGCGGTTAGAACGGCGTAGCTGCGGTAAAGTATTCTCTTCATTTGTAGGTACACTGGCCGTTATGTCCAACGTAGGTGTATTTATTTCTGGATCAGGTAAAGTTTCGGGTAAGGTTGTAACATCAGAATGATTGTTAGAGGGGTCATAAGGAATATCATCATTTTGAGGAGAGTCTCGCGGAGTAGCATCCCCAAGGACCCCAACTCTGCGTAACTGATCAACGTGTCTCTTCCAAACATTACCATTATCAAGCTTAACATGATAGTGTAATTTCCCTAACTTTTTATCAACATTTCCAAATTTCCATTTGATATCGTTTGCATAGTTTCTTACAGCAACTCTGTCATTAATTTGGAAATCTCGAACTGGTATATTATTACGAATTGCAGTAGCATTTTTATTTAAATCGGGTTTAATTAAATCCAATCGGGATGTAATTTCACGTCCGAACATTAACATTGAAGGTGATTGTTTGGTAATACTATGAGACATTTTGCGATATTGTAAAAGTAATCTACATAATTCTTTTTCAACATCAGAACTATTACCGTTAATTGCGCGTAATGATTGCTTTAATGTTTGAACATATCGTTCTGCCAACCCATTTGTCGCAGGATGGTATGGCGCACTTAAACTATGTTTAATTCCGTTTTGTTTAAGAAAACTTTCAAAAGCGTAAGATACAAAATTCCTGCCATTATCACTCACCAGTACACGTGGTATGCCAAAACGACTAAATATTTCACGGCATATTTTTATGGTTGTATTGGCAGTCATATCTTTTGTAACATAAACTTCGGGCCATCGTGAATACGCATCAACTAAAATAAAATAATAATGACCATAAAATGGACCTGCATAGTCGACATGTACACGATGAAATGGTTTATTTACACTTTCTCATGAATGTACTGGTACTACTGTAGATGTATGCTTAATTTTATTGCAATTCTTTACTAACGTTTCAATATCGTTGTCTATATCAGGCCACCAGCAATAACTACGGGCTAAACCTTTCATTTTGTAAATACCAAAATGTGCAGAGTGTAACTCGTCTAAAATTTGTTTTTGTAAAATTTTAGGTATTATTACTCTTTGACCTCGCAAAATACATTCTTGTTGTATGGTGAATTCTTTTTGATCAATATTGAAACGTAGTTTACTTACTACAGTCCTGTTCCTTTGGAAATTGCAGAAAATTTTAGATTCCATCAACGCAAACAGCACGAGGGCGAAGGTATTCAGGAATTCTACACTGCTTTGCAGAAGTTAGCAATTCATTGCAACTTTGGAGATTACCAAAAGAAGGCTCTGAGAAACCAATTCGTGTTTGGCATGCGGAGTGAGAAAATACAAAATAGACTTCTTGAAACAAAGGACCTTACAATGGACAAAGCAATAGAAATTGCTGTTGGAATTGAACTTTCAGCTAGAGACACCGCACAATTACACAGAGGAGTTGTACACTTGAATCACTAACATTTCCCTTGGAACAGCGTTAAGCTTTAGAGTTTAGAGCCATAACTCTATCACAGCCATAAATTACTTTGGTTTTACACCTGAAATGTTCCTTGCTGACAATGAATCCTATACTCTTTTTTTACCACTGTAAATTAACTTTTCATCATCACAATTTTCCTGTCCTTTGCCTTCCACCCTGTTTCACTTACTCCAATCAAATCCAGTCTGTTTTTAATTATTTCTAAACGTAGATTTTCAAGCTTTTCCTCCTTTAGCAGATTTCTCCCATACTCAATTACCCTTTTCATTCTCCTCAATGCACTCTTCAGAAACTGTTCGCACCGGAGATCCGAGTTGGGGACTATTTTAACTCCGGAAACTGTAATAGGTACCCGATGAATCCATATTTCTCTTCATCTTTCTCTGGCACTTCTCAAAGGATACCGTTAGGTCTTTAATGGAGTGGTTTCCTCTGGCCTTCGCCATTCTGAACCCGTTGATTCCGAATAATTAGTGCGCCTTTGGAGTGATTTCTCATTTCATGGACAACAGAGTGTCCCGAACCTCCCCATCTGCCAGTAGCGCACGTGAGAATCGACTTTTATTGTCATAGATATAAAAGTGCTAAGTGTGCCGTGGTAAATCGCTTGGAAAGGTATAGATTAGTTAGACGAAAACAATAGTTTGAATAACCGACGGACGGACATGGAAAATAATTGAAGTAAAACGTCACATTTATGATGACACGCGCTGAATAATAAATAATGGAGGTTTCAGCAAAAATATCTTTCCTATTCAACTGTATCTCCCTTGTTAGTAGCTCTGCATAACGCGATTATCTGAATTTAATTAAACGTTAAACTGATAGTAATAACATCGACTATTGCTGCTCTTACCTATTTTACAAACAGTCTCGAGGGGAAATAACTTTACAAATATGTTGATTTAAGTAAACTTGTGATCAACTTAACAAACACCGAAACCAAACGTAGCCTGCTTTATCTATGAAAATCAATAATTCAACATCATTTTAAAGAAAACGAGTACAACATTCTCACTCCACGTTTGAATAGATCTATTTACTTCAAATAAAAAATCTGCAGTTAAAACTTATTACAATTGATAAAAAAGTTGGTTCTCAGCACAAATCATCTTGGATGTGATTAGCCAACCTTTAACAAATCGTAAACATAGCGCAAGGTGATTTCTGAGTGTGTTAGATGGACGGGGATGAAGGTTAAATTTCCAAAAAAGAAAACCGTCAATAGTTAGAATCTGCTAAAATTTAATATCAAGAGGAACGGACTACCTGCATTCAGGCCTTAAATGCTAACATGGAAGGTTTCCATCTCATATCTATAGAGTTAGTGTTGTGGACTCTCCAGTATGTGACTGTGGTTTTGATATGGGCGACTCGAACCATATTTTTAGCGCATTTTTGATTCTTAAAAAGCAGTTTCAATAACTGTCGATAACGGAATATCGTAGAACTTTCGGGCTTTCCGCATTATATTTGTACTATCGTGTTATTCCTGCATACCGATCTGTCAAATCACACAAAACGGCCGTTTGTCCGTTCGGTCGGGCGGATTTTAAATCGACCGATATCTAGATCCTAGGGATCCCGTATATAGCCTTCGGGATTACAGCAAGTTCGTACTGAAGCGTTGAGTGAAAAGTAATTCACTCAACGACTGAAGGTAATTGCAGTAGTTAATTTATGAATTTCATTAAAAGATCGCCGTTTATGTATCGATCTGTATCTCGGCAACGGAACATTGTAGAACCTTAAGGCGCGATGCTCTTCTCTCCAAAGCATAGCTACGACTGAAAATGGACATAGAGTAAATATATATTAATTACTCTATGAAATGGATGAGTGACCGAACAGAACGAGTCCCCTCCAACTCCAATGTTCCTCTCCTCAGTACAGCGAATGTAGTCGCCGTTCAAAACTGCACCCTTTGTTGTTCGGGCCCTGTATATGGAAATGAAAAAATTCCGGAAGAAATAGAAGAAACAGAAAGAATACAAAGAACAAATCATGGATATAAAAACAGGAAATCCAAATAGAGGACTGGAAACAACACTTCATTAAGGTTACAAGGAAAGCGGGGGAAAGAGGACGTGATAGAAGAGATAGAAAGAGAGGGCGAAGTAGACGAGAAATCAAGAGAAGAAATTGAGCAGTAATTAAAGAAATTGAAGAAAGGGAAGTCGGAAGGGAAGGATGATATAGGAAATGAGGATCTAAAGGCAGCTTTTGACAGAGTGGAACGGGAAAACGTATGGGATGGAAATGGGAAAAATAGACAAGAAGCTAAAGGGCTGAATCAAGGAAAAGAAGGAAGAATGAAAGGAGCCTGAAATGGTTCTGGACATTAAAGGACCGAGACAAAGATTCCCACTTAGGCCAACATTATTTTAATTTCTACGAGATACAACATGAAAGAAATATTAAGATATAGGGTCAAAGTGGAGGGATCGTATTGGGAAGAAGGGAGATATGGTCCCTGGCATACGCGGACGACACAATAATATTGACAACAGAGGTAGAACAAATGAGGGAAATGCTGAGAAGAAAGGAGAGATATTGGAGAAGAAAGGGAGTGGAGTTAGCTGTCGCCGGCAAGTCGAAGATGATAGGAGTTACTGTAATGAACATTATTTGAAATTGTTCAGAATTTGCCTATAAGTTTTCGCCTCGAACGAATTATGCAGTAAAATATTAACAACCTTAATTATTTCGACCCATCAAACTGGGAAAAAAATACAAAAATCGATGCGCGAGCCGCGAGGTGCTTTTCTGTTGTATGTAACGTAATGCAAATTTATTTTTCATTTTTATAGCCTAACCACCTTGTCCACATAACAAATTCACTCAGTATAATGTAAACCAAAGTTCAAATGACAAAAGAACGACTAAAAAACGCCATTATTACTCCGAATAGCTCAATTCGCTCAACAGTCTCATCTACCATCAAGAATTGTATTTTTATTCCGAATACACCTTTCATTACAAAAACATAATTAAACTTTCTCCGTTACAAAATTTCCTAATTTCTTAATCACACTTACAGTTCTCTCGAGGGCCCTATAAATTCAATTTGTACGCGTTTGGTCCGCAAAATATTCGAATCAGCCCGAAGTAACTATTTCGCTTCCATTCTGTCCGATAAAGTAAAACTGGCCAATTTCGTCAGAAGTTACGTCAATCTGATAACGAAATTTAAATTTACAGTTTCAGTTCGCCTCGATGCGCTCGTTATAAAGAGAGTAACGCCCTTTTATCATATATTTTGGGAAACCATAATACTCCCACGGCACTGATTTGTTCTCGTAAGTCTGCGGGGAATTGTTTTTATATAGGAAAGTGGGTTGGAAGGTAATACAAATTGCATCATTAGGTTTCAAGCTAAATGACGGAGAAGTATGTCTAATTACTATAGCTTAATAAATGTTGTGAAGTACATATCTTCATTAATCTAGGTGGCACATCATATGTGCTACAGCAAACTATATGTAATGTGCGTATTTTATATCAGTGAATGTCTCTTAACCGCAAAACTCGGCAATTAAGCACACTTCAAAGGAATAATTATATTCAAAGCCATTGTCGAGTTTTAATTGCCACAATACCTACTTTTAGAACGTGGTTGGTTGTTACCATTGTCGCCTTTAATAAAGAGGGTTGCTTCCTGTGGAACGCTCTTCCTGTGGTAGACATTTTTGGTTTTTTCAACCAGGAAAGCCAGTTAGGTACTTTCTAGCAGTTTAAAGTTGAACCCTTTTGTTTTAATGTAAACCGCTGAACGACAACCACAAAAATATTTCTCATCAATTCACACCGGCGACAATATCCGGTTCAAAAGCACGCGTAATCGAAAATCTGACATAATTAACCGATAGTGCTCATTGACATGTAAATCTGTGTTTGATGTTAGGGTATATTTTCTATCACCTGTGGTAATAACATGCACTGTATACTTAGAATCTATCAAAAAGTTGGCATTCATCAGTGACGCGCCGACCATAGAAAATGTTGCTTATTAGGTCTTGCTTTTAATCATTTCTGTTCTTCAAATACTTACTAACACAATAATATATTAAGAGACAAGTGTATAATCAAGTCTTTAAAAAAACACGCGCAACGAGTTTAATGGCGCGAAGCGGAGTGCCTTTAAACGTTGCAAGTGATTTAAAGACCAATTATACACGTGTTTCTTATAGTATTTTTTTTTAATTATACCTGCAATATAATTTAAAAATAAGGGAAATACAATTAAATCATATTGACGTTATACTCGAATACATGTCTAATTAAGTGGGCTGTGTGTTCGTAGTTCCATGATTGCCATGGAAATGTCACTTGACGTTTGATAAAAATCACAATCTTTGTTAATAAAACGATTTCTCTTGAAAAAGATAATATACCGTCCACTAAATGGCTTGCAAAATCTAAAGAAACGTTGGTAAGTGTCAAATCCAAATCCAGAAAAGCCTATTATAAATAATATGAAAAGTTGTTTTCGTGGATGAATAGGAAGTTACTTACGATCAAATTTTTAAATGCATGGATAATTATTATTATCCCTCTCTTGTTTTGGGCCCTCAACAGGCATGCCGCCCAATTACAGAGTGACCCGCATAATGCTGTCAAAGGTATTTAAATTTAGCCTTTAGTGCATTTATTGAAAACTTCAATGTTGCGATTAAAAAGTGACATAGATTTGGCAGCATACCCTAAATTACGCGCGTTCTTCAAAGCTTCAAACAAAAGATAGATACAAGCCAAAGAAATGATCTGAATTTACAAAAAGCGACCTAAGAAATTTTTTTATTTCAGTCCCAGATGACAGTTTCAAAAGTCATACTTAAGTATCAACACTTGTGCTTTAAAGGCCTAATTTCGCACGCATTTGAGTATTTAAAACGGAGATTGTGATTCAATTATAATAAAAAATAAATTGCAGCAATCTTTCGGAGACTTCAGTTCCAAGCAAAATCTTTCCATTGGAAGATGACATACAGGGTGCCCATTATGTATGGAATATAGTATATATCTCGGTAAATATCCAATGTATAAAAAAATTTTCTATATGAAAGGTTTTAACATTTTTTTCAAATAATAAGGCAGCATTCAGTTGTTTTTATTTCGGAAAACAAATGAGTAACGAAAAACAATTGAATTTTTTATATAAATAAAATATAAAATGGTAACAAACGTACACATAGATTTATCTAAGCTGCAGTATTTGCCGGTTAGGCAACTTTTTTTATTATATGGAATATTTTTTTCTCTTATTGATAATATGGTCTAATAAAGTCATTATTATTATTAAAGAGTGCAACGTTATTTTTTCATAACCGTTAAGCATTGCTTTCTTTACTTGTACTGCTGTCTTATTATATTATGGAAATTTATGTTAAAAAGTAATTGTTTTTCTATAACATTCTTTCAAGCCTTATTTCAAGCTTTGTATGCCATTTGTGTCCTCAATTTATTACAAAATTGTCAATAAGATTGTAAGTAACACATTCTCGCATTTATAAGCGCGCATTTTCTCGCAACGTTCTGGATGTCCTGCGAGTGAGATCCAAGTTCGACGATTTCACGCAAAAAGCTGTAACTTACACCCTATCATTCATAACTACTGCGTCAGTATTTCATTTGACCATTTAATTAAGTAGGCATATCTTAAAGGGACAGGCGTCGGGACGTGACGACCCCATCGCCCATCATCTTTATTTGGTGATGCAACCAGTCACAAGGCTGCTTGTTGAGAGCTACCCAAAGACTGTAGGGAGTAGAACAACCTCAATGTAAAAGATCGAGAATTTGAACAGTGTTTAGGTCAATCTAGAAATTGTTGACATATAACACTAGTCGCAAATCTATTTATTTAGCGCATTTTTGAAAAAAAATACGCTATTATATTCGTTATCTCTGGCTGGCCGGCTGTCCGGGTGAGATCTCAGCAACTACAATAGCTAGAGACTTCAAATTTTCACTAAAAACTTTCTGCTATAGTGTAGATATGCAGGCTCTAGTCTATTTTGAGTTACATTACTTGTGAGATAGATAATTTAAGAAAATAATTGCGATATGGTTTTCGGAGGTGCTATAATTTTACCGTTAGATAGCGCTGCCACTATAAAAACTTAGTTATAACTCTCGCCAGGAAAGATTGCCGGTCACAGAACACTTGATCCCGATCTACAATCTCTTAATTTCGTAAGGTGCTAGCGACTTCCGGGACAGTATCGTGTCAATGTTGAACGAAAAGACTTTTTGTTCAACATTAGCACGATCCTATTCCAGAAGTCGCTCGCATCTTAATAAAAACAAAGATTGTAAATCGACACAAGGTGTGCTGTGACCGGCAATCTTTCCTGGCGAGACTTGTGATTTGTTTTACAAAATAAAGACGTACCCTCAATTGAAATTAAATAAAATTAATTATTTAACGCAGCCAAAATTACTCGTGAGATCGATAATTTTAAACTTCGCTAATAAAATACTGACCTGTATTACCAAAAATGCACTTTAATCATGCATATGCTGATTTACAACTTTTTTGATATACTGTGTGGCCATTATGTATAGAATATAGTATATATATCGGTAAATTTCGAATGTACACAACATTTTTCTATATGAAAGTTGTTTAACATTTTATTTCCCATAATAAGACAGCATTCAGTTGTTTTATTTCAGAAAACAAATGAGTAGGTAACGAAAAACGGATCGGATTTAAATCAATTTTCGAATTATTTTTATTATGCGTAGAATTTGACACGGAATTCGAAAATTGATTATAAAAATATCTACTGTTCCATTTAAAAAATTAACTTTGGTATCAAAACCTACGTTTTGACGTACCCTGTTTATTTTCTCCAATAAAAAATTATACGAAGAATTTTTAGAAATAGTTGTTTACTTATTAAGGCCCAATTAACCGCGTGCGTATACAAATCGAGAAAACGCTTTTAATAATTAGGATGAAAAACAATTTAGAAACTTGTGTGGAAGAAATTGTAAATTCGGTACTCTTTTAGTGCTAATTTTATTAAAAAAAAGCGAAAACGGTCGCTGCTTTCATAATTTGTTTATTAAATTAGTATGGGGAAGGTTTTGTGTCTTTTTGGTATTCAACGACGCTAACTTTTTAGAAATTGTGGACAATTCTAGTCAGGAGAAACTATTCAACACTCTAATCTTATAACAAAGAAATTATTGCATTTTTAATGAATTTCTAGCGTGTTCATAATTTTGCGATGTTAGTCCATCTGTCCGTTCGCACGATATTTGGAAAACGAATGGACCGATTACGATCCAATTTTGCATCACATTTGTAGATCGAAGTTCGTGAATTGGAAATGTAGGCGAAAAAATTCGCAACAATTCGTGGGTTTGATCGCATAGTTGAATAAACTAAATTTTTATGACTAATTATTCTAGTTATTATTTTAAATGTATTCCGCTTCCGCAAAAAATATGTCGTCTTCTGCATCACTGCTGAAAAGCTTTTGGGCAGAAGGCGTATGCGCAGATGTCCGGGTTGTATCTGTGCTGGCTGCTGACTACAGCAAAATTTTCTTAGGTTTCATATGAATAAGAACTTCGGATCGTTCTGCCGATGAATCGGTTAAAATTCCAAAAGTATATCCGACCAAGTTTCAAGTAGGTCAGTCAACTAAACAGTCATGATACTACCGTCTCTATAAGGATTATTAAAGCAATAATTACTGATATGGAAACTGTTTCCCGGATCTGGAGTGGGGCCAAGTTTTGTACAGGAAAATAATTTTTAATAATTAAAATGATGAGCTAGCTGTGTTAAATATTACAATAAAGAATTTTAAGAAGATTTTCGTATTCAACGTCCGGTTACCAAGGAAAGTGTCAATGCCAAATTTGTTTTAAAGTTTTTGGGTCCTTCTTAAAAAGATTTCTTCCAGGAGACTGTCTAAAAATTCTAGTTTTTCTACATTGGGGTTTGCCTTTGCAAGATACTGAAACTTTAATAATCGAAGGAATGCTATGCGATCCAATATTTTAGGCGCTTTAGTATAACTATTCCCCCCTCGATTCCCCTATAAAGAAAATATTTTCTGTTACGTATCAATTAGCGGAATTAAAAAAGCAAAATGATGTAAACGGGAGCCAAGTTCGTTCTGATTCAGCTTTGGTGTCTATAATAGAGACACCTACTATAATTAGTATTGAGAATTGAGATGAATTAGTATTAACTATTCATTGAAATTGTTAACTGGCACTAAATTTTCTATTAATGCTGTCAGTTGCTCAATGGCAGTGGGCCACGAAAAGGCTCGCACAACATTTTAGAATTTAAGGGTGCAGAAAACGATGATTGCTTTTACCTCTTTATCATATTTTGCAACCAATTTGTATTCATATTGGAGAACGCCATGAAAGCCATACACAATCCTTTGAATTGGAAAATGGTATGGATCTTAAATCGGGATAACATCGCTCGAATAACAACGACTGATTTAACGTTTTAAAATCTTCAATTTTCTTTCTGCCGACTTACGTTATTACTGCTAAATTTGAAAATCGATCACTGCTACCTTTCAGCAATATTTTATAATCTGCTTTAAAGCTGTGCAGAGCAATTATGTTTCTCTATTATCCGCGACTTTTATGAGTCGTAAGAAAGAGGGAAGTGCCGCGCGATTTAACGAAATAATTAATTCATCTAATTGAATTGCAGGACTTAATTGTAGTGCAGCCAACATATTCGTATCTGCATATACCATTCAATTAGATACCTTAATCGGTTCCCTTGTATAATTGGCACTTCATCTCATACACCCGACCCATAATTGGATAATTTTCATCAACTAATATCGCATTGATCGTTAACCTTTATCAAAACTAAGCCAAAGTGTTAACTAAATTAAATTTCGTAGCAGTTCTTACGCCAAGCAATTGAACATGGAATTACAGCATATACGCGCGATTCGCCCGCAATGTAAAGCCTAATAAATCAAAAATTCAACAACATAATCCGAATTTCAATTTATGTGTAGCGATGGCCATAGGCATAATTCCGATTTGCGCTGCTGTGTAATCAGATGAAATGAATAAACCAAAAATTGTAAAGATCGCACGCGGAGTGTGGGCTTTGTGACCGCGCGACGATACAAATTTAATTATTTCTGCACTGGATGTAGATAGGCCGAAATAAAATACCGGTAATCTTTGTGTGGATGCGATTCAATTAGCCGAAATTGTTAATTAAGATATTTTATGACAGGTTTACGTGGCCAGGATAAAGAAAGCTTTCGCGTACGCCTTTTACTCGAGTATCTAAAGCATTTAGATTGGAATAAAATCGAATTCTTGTTGTGTGTTACCTACTCTTTATTAAGAGTTTCCATGGAGTGTAAGACATTGTGGTCCACTTGCTTTGAATGTACTTTTAATTACGTGCAATTAATACACTTCCGTAAACTGTAAATTTCCTAACTCGAAATTGCTAATATTGCGCAAGCAATTTATGGACTTACGTACGTGACGAGCACTCATAATTTTTTCAATGTTTTATTTTAATTACTCGCATTATACGTTTATATTAAAACACTGCCAATCACTGTTGTTATGAACGTACGTGAAATTTAAATTAAAAATTTCAAAAGCTTTATCTCATATATGAAAGCCGCAAAATTACATTTATGCCATGCTCCTTTAGACACGATTAAATCTTTGTCGCGCTTTGGGAGCGTAAAAATTACCCAATTGCTTCCTGTATCGTTAAACATTTAAATTCGGGAGACTCAACCTGGAACCCGCATTATTTGGACAATGAGAAAAAATGGCACAATTTCTCAAATCAAATTCCAACGAGCGAATGTGACAGGCAATTTATGTTTCAGGCTTACGTTTGAAAGTAAACTTCGTAAGGAACCTTTTATATGCATTAAACGGAAGTACTTTCGTAATAAATGTTAATTGAAAATACAAGTGTTTCATACTATTAGCACTTAAAACTGATCTCAAGGGGAAAAGACAAGCAAATAATTCTTTGCAAAATTCTGCTCGGATGCGATAAAAGTTTTCCGTGTTAAAATAAAATGGAAACATATTCATGAATTTTGCAAAGTAAATTTTTAGAAAAAGTTTAGGAAAATTATCCGTTAACACACTCCATTACATTACATTTAGTTAGTTCAACTTTATTTAATATTCATCGGAAATCTCGCGATAATGGCAAGCTCAGTGTTTGACATACGAGAAATTTGCTTCTATTTACATGGGTAACATTTGCGAGAGTGTGCTTAACACTTGGATGGATTACCATTTTGTGTGTCGCTGAAAAACCGCATGCCAAAAGGAAATACTATATCAGGCTGTAGGAAACAAAGATACTTTAGGAACAAATAAATGTTAATACCTACTTTCCTGTTTTTAGCTTCGCTGTTCTGAATTCTGCCTATTTACTTAACAAACGCTACTAAAAAAGTTGGTAGGTAATAACTTAGTTAACAATTTAAATTAGAGAATTATGAACAAATTCCTAATTGCAAATTTTCAAACAAGATTAGCCGAATTGTAGAGAAAATTTTGTTCTCGCTCTTTAGCTGAATGCACTTTGTATGTAAAATTGTTTAGAGCACGTTACCAACCCTGTTTTGCATAAGTATATGTAGTCATTATTTGTTTCCATAAGCTTAGCACTGTGCAACATTGCTTTTTAGAGCTATTTGTATGAAAAGTGGATGTCGGGTATACTTGTTGAAAAAGAGTCATCTCATTCCATTGATTCTAGTTTTTAAAAGCGACAGAACTCCAAAGGAAATATAAAAATAATAGTGGTACGTTCCTGTTATATTCACTGAATTCTAATTTGAGTGGTAGAGAGCACTTTTTCCAATAAACCCAGGGCCCAACGGGGATCGTTTGGGAGTCACCCCCAAAATAGTGGTTAAATTTGCATTTCTTCTTTAATGGTTGGTGGCATGTTTTGGAATAGTATGTTTTTGGGTATCCTTTCCGATTTTGCAAATTTTTTTTTCAAAATTCCTACCACGAAAGGGTGTATTCCTAAATGAGGGCGCGAAAAAATTCTAATTTCGACGAAATTTGGTATCTGGGGGTTTTTGAACATGAAAATCACGAATCTGAAATTAGTTTTTGAAAATTCGAAAAAAATTCCACTACAATTCTTGGCGGGACAACGAAAATGGAGAAAATTCCACGAAATTTGTCGTGTACAGCATACTTGATCAGTTAAAGAACAAAATTGTCAAAAAAATTTTTTTAATCATTTTTCAAATAAAAGTTATGCTCATTTGAAGATTGGGCCAATTGATTTTGAAATTTGTCTTGTAAATTTATGTAAACGTACAGAGTGTACCTTGTAGCTTCTACATCTACGGTTTTGTATTACAGCAACTTTACTTTACACCGCTTAACAATTGTATTGGACTATGATTTGGTGAATTAGTAGTGATGCCGCCGAGACGAGACCATGAGTCTCTCGTTTGGTCTCGAAGTCTTTTTTGTATTTGTTTGTACTGTACTGTTTATTTTGATTTTTAATCAGGAAAATGCATTCAAGTAGCACGAATTCCAATTGTTTACATAAACCGTCCCTGACCTTACTGATTTAGGACTTAATTACTATACAGTGTGTCCCAGATCGGGTGGGATTGCATGGGTAACTTTGTTATTATTAAAGATAGAGAATTGGGTAAATGGGCAATGTTTTGCAGTTTTTGATGCTTATTTAAAATTTCCTTATGGAAATTCAAAATGTCGCATAGGTTCGACGTAAATTCAAAAAAACTAAAATTGGTCATTTCCTTGAATGTCTTATATCATCGAAAATATAAGAGATATAAAAAAAGTATTATATAAAAGTGACTGTCTTTGATACGCTTAATTTAGAATTGATGTCAAAAAAAATGTAAGATGGCCACTTTTGAGGAACATTTACCAACTTCCTAAAGTTAAATGGGCACCATATTGGATTTTTAGATTACTTGATAGATTTTTTAATTCTCTTTTCAACGAGCCATCATAACATAAGATTGAAAATAAGATACCAGTTATATTAACCGTTTTTGTATTTTAATCAAGTAGTCTGTGACGAATAAAAAAAAAACAAAACAAAATCTATTCGAGGCAACAAAACAATGAAAATAATTACACCAGATGTTTAAAATACTGACCATTATTAGTGAAACACACTTCAAGACAGTTTAGTTTAGGCAACGTGTTGCCATTGATGATTATTATTGTTATTGTAGTGGTAGCTACTTCCACTTTATTTTTATTTTTTACTTAAGTACTTACTTTTATAATTTAATGTACTGTCCATAATTCGTGAATTGTGACCTGAGCAGCCAGCTTGTTGGTAGGTAGCATAAACCAACCCTTTCTTCGAAACATACGTTGTCGAGAAAAATCCTTTAAGGAAGTTTATTGGAGAATTTGTAAATCATGATGAGCAGTTAAAGATCCAACGAAGATTACCGGTCCAATTACATGACTTCCCATTATGCCATAAAATACATTAATTTAAAAAAATATTAATTGATTTCGGCTTGAAACTACAACATCTATAGGTTTTCCTGTGACGAGTATAGTGTTCATTATGTCGATTTGAACACTCCGCAGTTAGGAAAATAAGATTCATCTGTCCATATACTCGGACTGGTAAAACTGTTAGTTTCGATATTCTTGCGGATAAACCGCCTACTGACCTACAAAATGTGACCTGGAACAATGCATCAATGGTAATACATTGTGTAAAATAAAGCAAAGTGTCTTGAAATGCGTTTAACTGGATAATGGCATGACATTTTTTCGAAGGGATAGTTTGTAGTTATACCACCATTTGTAGGTCTGTAAGTATGGATAATAAGATAGTCAATAAGTGATGTTATAAAAATCAAAATTTTTCTAGACCTACTTATATAAAATTTTGGAGGGAGTTGTAATGCCCAAACCCCCCTCTCATGAGTGCGCCCCTGATTTTTTAAACATCTGATGTAATTATTTTCATTGTTTTGTTGACTCCAATAGATTTTGTTTTATTTTTTTTTAATTCATCACAGCCTTTGATTAAAATATAAAAACCGTTGATATAACTGGTATCTTATTTTCAATATTATGTTATGATGGCTCGTTGAAAAGAAAATTAAAAAATCTATCAAGTACCTAATCTAAAAATCCCATATAGCGCCTATTTAACTTTAGGAAGTTGGTAAATGTTCCTCAAAAGTAGCCATCTTGAATTTTTTTTTGACATCAATTCTAAATTAAGCGTATCAAAGACAGTAACTTTTATATAAAACTTTTTTTATATCTCTTATACTTTCGATGATATTCAAGGAAATGATCAATTTTAGTTTTTTTGAATTTACGTCGAACCTATGCGACATTTTGAATTTCCATAAGGAAATTTTAAATAAGCATCTAAAACTGCAAAACATTGCCCATTCTCTATCTTTAATAATAACAAAAATAACACTGTATATCCTATACAATATAACTGTAATTTTTCTTAAATCCAGGAAGCTTTGGCCAGTTTTATTTTATTGGCGAACAATTGATTATTAAACATGTATAGGTACCTACTCTTATCAATAGCAATATACCTGCTTACTCAAATAATGGTTAATTGTCTATGCTGGAAAAACACGATTTGATTATAATACTTAATAGGATCTCGCGGATTCCTTTATATTAAAAGCCCTTAACGCTCTCATTGTATTTTCACAAGTTGTTGGCATTAAGTCCAATCGTTTCTAGGTATAGGTATACAGTGACTTAATTTAGAACAGTGGCGACAACCGGGTATCCTTTTTGTATAAAAATGAAATTGACGGTCCTTGGTCTTTACATGCTGTAGTTATCTTTATCTGACGGGGTTTAGTGTCCTTTGGTATGGTTGCTTGGTATTTTTTGATGTTCTCTTTCAATTTTTTGACAATTTTGACATTCTAAGGAAACATAAGAAAGTGAAACCAAATTAGAAGTCAACAGATTAATACCGCATAACTAAAGAAACCAGAAAATTCCATAGTGTATTTATTCTACTACACAAGAGTAGTGATTCATTAGAAGTGATGATCGCTTGAATTTCGCGCGTAAGGTTTTAGTATTTTTTGCATTATTAGATTGACGGTTTGAATTTCGTTAGTAATTTTTTTCTGTCATGACTGTCATTAAGAAACCAGTGTCGCCGTTAATTGTTGTGTGCCATTTGCGGTTGATTACTTTTTCCATTTTGAACAATTTTTAGAGTTGATGCACTAAAATATGTAAGAAACATGACTGTGTCTAGTGTTAGTTTATAATTTGTGGTAAAACAGAAGCAGTATTTGTAGATTATAAATAAGTAAACGATTTACTGAAAGCATCATGGTACACCACTGCAATTAAGTTAGTACCAACTTCATAATTTTTTTGATTTGCGGGAAATTCAAATTGTCCTCACTTCTAATGAATCACCCGGTATATTATTACTTCATCGGTTATGGAAAAAATGTATTTCGTTAAGTGCAGTTATGACTAATTTGGTTTCCGCCACTTTCCTTTAATTTTGTCGACTAGGAACGTAAACTTTCAAAAATGTAGGTGTTGTTCTCTGGAAATCTGTGACATTCTATGGTAATCTCTCGTATTTTGCTTCTCGGGGATATGTTAAACGTATTTTGCATTTCCACTTAACGCATCAACGAAAAATCGAAAAAGATATTCGAAGCACCAAAAGACTGCATGTAAATACCAGAGAATACCAGTCCCCTGATTGTTTATTTAGTACGATAGATTGAATAAACGAAATAAATTGTGGCCAACAATTGGGCGGCTTTTACAGTGTGACAAATAAAGTGCACATCATATCACATGGGATTATTCCAAATTTTAGTTTGGCAACAATTTCTGCTTCGATCGAAATAAAATGTAACAAAAAATAATAGTGCGCACCTGATTCGCATTTCTTCTAAACATTCCATTTAGGAAAACTTTTTCTAATAACCTTTTCGATATTTTCAGGAGTATGTAAATTTTTGGAACACAAGTAAAATTAATTGTAAGCGCGGAAAACTCGAATTTTTTACACTAGTAAATTGGTGTTAAAATATCTCGTCAATTTATTCAAGATAGAATGAAAAATACCAACTTACAGGATGTCCCAAATTAAAGTAGAAGTTTGAAGACGAAAACGCTAATAAACTATGTTTGTTTTTTTAACCGTTTCGACGATATAGCCAACAAGTGTCATTTTATTTTAACCACCTAGTTTTAAGGCGGCTCTAAATCAATTGACCAACTAGGTACCTATACTCAGCTTGGGATAACAATTAAGTATAAATAAACCCTGCATAATACTACAAGCAAAGAGTACATTATAGTTACTCTTTGGTACAAGTTAATTGTCGCATTAAAAAATTAAGCAAAATTTAAGAATGGCAGCAAAGTGCGTTAGCGTATAAGGTGGAATTTTTGAACCTCTTATTGTAATCACACTGACTCAAAACCACTCAATTGTTACCTCAAGCTGACTATTTAGTTAGCTAGAGACAATTTTTTAATGCGACAATTAACTTGTACTATTATGCAGTGTTTATTTATACTATCCCAAGCTGAGTATAGTTGGTCAGTTGATTTACAGCCGCTAAAATTAATCAGTTAAAATAAAATGACAATCGGTGGCTATATCTTCGAAATGGTTGCGAATAAAAATATAGTTTATTAGCGTCTTCAAATATCCTCTCTTTAATTTCCCAAAATATTCCCCCTTCCTCCTGGGACACTCTGTATATGATAATCCGTTAAACTTATCCGACTTTATTGATCCGCTTACATTGTGCTTGCACCTCGGAAGATGTGAGGTAATTTTTATTTCTTCCATTGAATTGAACTGAATAGCCAGATTTCCATACCAAAATCGACTGACTATTAATGTACACTCGTTTGAATTGGTTTGACGCTTAGGAGGCTTATGACTAGTAAAAAAAAGTGTCTTGAAAATCACATTGCATTCTCTACAAATACAAGTTGGTCTTACAAATTTAAACTGGTACCAGCACATAAGAAGGCTACAGAAGTAGCCAACTGGATCCAGGGTCCACTAGTAGGAGCAATTAATAAAAGATGAATAGTGGGGACGCGTCATCTTTCGCCTTCTTATGTGCCGGTACCAGTAGATGAAACTTCAACTGCTAATATTGTTACTAGTACAGCTTCAACTAACATGCATATTCACAGTTGTCTTTGGTAAACAATTTCTAGAATATTTTCTCTTTTTAAATCATTTTCGAAAATTCATACCCATCTGAGAGTATAGGCAGAGTATGGTTACTCTTTGGTATAGGTATGGGACGCTTGTTTTGTAGAAAGTTTGAATGTTATGATTTCGAATATTTCTTATATACAGAAATTACTCCAAAAACTTCTCAATCCAGCTAATATCACGGAAATCGTTCTCATGCATGTCCGAAACTAGTACACAATCACGTTGCACTCAAGTCCTTATTGACACATTACGTGCACAAATATGTACGTTCCAGAGTAAATTATCTCTCGACGGATAAATGGATCTATTTGCATTTTCTCACCTAAACAAATAAGGCGTACAATCGAAATAGTATTAGTTAACAGAAAGGTGCATCACACTCACAACGTTTACGATATATCTTTGTTAAAACGTTCAATTCGTCTAAGTGGTTTGCAATTGATTGAGAAATTCAACACTCGGAAGTGTTATTTACCTCGATTCTTAAATTTCTAAACCTTTTTGTTAAACTTAGACGGCATTATACTCCTCAAGTTCCACCCAGAAGTATTTCTATATTGATACTAAATCCCATTCTGTTTGCACGAGAGAGTAAGTCACAAGGCGGTAGTGAGTTGTAGGTAAATTTGTACAATGTAGCTACACTTCAGTTCCACAAACGTATTCGTATTGTAAGGGAAACTAGATAACGCCACTTCTATTACAATAGACGTATTTCTGTTGTTTTAGCGCGGTGAACACTACCAAAGACCAGAAGAAGTCGTAATTGTCGCATACGGCTCAGTACGTACCTACCTTCGTTATCTACCCCACTTCACACGCTCAAGAATTGAAAATCACCGTAACGTTGTGGTGTGTACCTCTTTCGGTATCGCTTTCATAGTCAAAGTAACATTTTCTCGGATCATGCAAGTACGAGTAGGAATTAGCTGTGATTAATTGATGCGGAAACAAATTTAATCCAAATTATCATCAACCTCGAATTATGATGAAACTTATTGGTCATTATCGCATGTTCACTTCTCCTTAGGACAAAAAATGAATACGAACTAGCGGTCTACAATATGATGGCAGACATGTATGTGTTACAAGACTTGTTTTACTTGTGACATTTACGGTAAAAGCTACACAGAAGTGGCCTTTAAAATAATAGCTAATCTTTTGATCATTATTATATGATGTATTTCTAATACTATACTTTATAAAAACACGAGAACCGTGTTAAATGAAGTCTGTCATAGCTAACTCTATATGCGCTTATTGCTCGTTTTAAAAATCACTTGAAAACCAAAAGCAATATTATTCTACTTTATTCTATTCTCTAGAATTTCAGTTATGTAAACAAATTTTGGTTGAATCATTCTACAGTATGCGGTTTTCAAATATCTTCAATTGTAAAATTGTAACAGGGGTTACATTTCAGGGGTTTATTTAACGTTTTATTTAAATTTAGAATGTTTACGGTAAAGTGAAATTTTTCTGCGCAAACTATATCCACGGCTAGTTCACCTTATTAAAATTACCTCGTTCCAATTCCCTCAGTAAAATGGACTTACCTGCTTACCTGAAAACCTTTTCCGCCTACGACCACCTTGATGGCAAAATAAAAAGAGAACGTAGCATCGAGGATCTGGGGGTCTAGAATACTCCCCAGCAGTAGCAGTGCTTTCAGCAAACAAGAACTTCACAACACCTTTTTATATAACCCTCTGTAATAAAATGTTAAAATACCAATGCAACATTAAGGAATTGCCATTGCCACACTAAAGAGGCACAAGATTTAAAACGATTCTGCACGATACCTAATTCAATTCCAACTCAAGTGATATCACTACCGGATTTCCTGGAGTTTTCCTACGAAGCGGCACACTTACGGCTATAACCAATTACTCATTCTCTTTGTACGCTACTTGGCCTTTTCACTTGTACTCCACTCTTCTTGCAGATTTAATGATACTTTTAATAATCAAAGTAATAATACCACTGCCGTTCACAGTTGTATTGAATGCAAAGAATATCATGCTAAATAAATTTTGCCCCTTGACAACCATGCATCCCAGTTATTGCAAGTGGAATTGACGCTGTTCTAAACGCTCACTGCAGTACCTACATTGTGTAAGGATTTACGATAGTAATGAAGCGCTGCTGATGAGCGAGAATTTCTATTGTAACAACTTTCAATGAACGTTCGCACTTGGGATCTACAAAGCTTTATAACACGTCCATAACGTGTAACAATATTGGAAAACATCGCTCGTATTTCCCTATTTTACCTTCTATATGTCAGATTTTGTGATTGTTAAAAATCGGATTGAAACTGTTGGAATGGGACAAGCATTTCCTTTAAATTTAAAAAATAACAAGACGTTCCCAATACAAAGACTTAGAAAATTGTTAGTTCTGTAGATACGCTTCGTTTACGAGAAAAAGATATCCTTCGGCGTACATCCGCATTAATTAAATTCATTTTTATATCAACGGAACTTTTATTTTCCGCATTGAATTACCTCCCATTTTTTTTGCGGTGGAAAAAAAAGGTCAACTTGACCTTATAGAGACATTCCTAATTGTGCCGTGAAGGGTACCTCAATACTTTTTTTCTGTAAACGACAGCAACGTCAGATTACGTTACACACTTGAAGAGACATTTATTGGTCATTACTTTTACCATTGCGACCATCAGGTAACGTCAAATTAAAGCTTGTGTGTTTTTCCACTAGTATAACTGCAAGCCTAAATTACTTACTCACATAATTCAATTTTACAATAATTGAACCTTACGTGGTGGTTCGCCGTTATTTTCCATTTGTGTCGCTCTTTATCTAGTTCTCGCATATAATAGCGATATTTTGAGAGTGAATACGCCTAAGACAAGACTTTGGTTAACAAGATACGAAGAATCGCATACGATTTTCAGGAGGGTAATTTTTTGATACTTAACTCACATTCAAAAACACGGCTTTTAATCCGGCTCATCTTCAATAGCGCTGATCCTTGAACTCGTAGAAATCGATTGACACCGCTGTCTGTTTTCCTTCTCGAGTTAGGCGACTGAACAGACGGACGGAAAACATCACATAATGGGAATTTCTTTCGAAAAATCCCCCAAAAAAAGGAAGCTTGAAGGATAGGACAAAATCGTGCAAAAATCTTGAAGGTGCAATACGCTTTTGGATACAAGGGGGTTGATCCACCCTTCTTTGAAGCAAAAATAGAGAACTTCTCGTCGGATACCTTTATATACCTGTATAGTAATTTTCTATAAGAAAACTTTTTTCCGGGTCGATCTGAGACAATTTTCTCTTCGGGGCTCAAATAAAGGCAGTGTATTACCTTCCTTTTTTACCAAAAATCGACTACACCAAAAATTCTCGGGAAAACACTTTTTCTTATTAATTTGGGTGCGTAGAATCCAAATCAATTCGTACTTTTTCGATCAGACTTCTCAATCAAAAGTTATAGACTAGAAAACAATTTCGAAAGAAAATTCAAAGGGCTGTAACTTTTGAACTAGTAGCCCAATCTTGGAACTGTTTGAAATTATGGGTTCTACAGGCCACATTCTATAAGAAAATTTTTTTCCGGGTCGATCTGAGACAATTTTTTCTTCGGGGCTCAAAAAAAGGCAGTGTATTACCTTCCTTTTTTACCAAAAATCGACTACACCAAAAATTCTCAGGAAAACACTTTTTCTTATTAATTTGGGTGCGTAGAATCCAAATCAATTCGTACTTTTTCGATCAGACTTCTCAACACAATTTTTTTTCGGGGCTCAAAATTATTAACACGTTTCTCTAATTGGGGATGATGTTAGGTTGTTAAAAAATTCTGTTTTAATTGAAGTGTTTTAGAATGAATTTATCATTGTTTGTGGTAGCATGAAAGTGCTGAAATACACCCCCCCCCCCCCGGCACCTTCATTACTACACTAATACTCTAATCGCCCGTAACCTATGCAATTCCACCTGGCCCTTACACCCAGTCTGCCCCTGTTAGCGGGCATCCTTAAGCGTCAATTGTAGTGCGTACCTACAACTAATTTTTTCAAATGGAAACCTATACTTCTTATTGAATATTTTATTTAATATTCTTATTCTACATCGCAAAGTAGTAAACTTCCGCGGGAAACGTTTTTCCCAACTACACTTAGGTACTATTTTTTGAAGACACTGTTCTAAAGGCGCTATTTTTGGTTTGAACTAGCTATTTTTGAATGTAAGCGCCACATTCAATGGGCAAGTTATGCAGAATTTTATGCTATGCTTTATTTTCAAAGATATCAAAAAACCCTTAGTAATCTTTTGTCAGCTTTCTGATGGTAATAAAATACATTTTTTATGACTGGTGGGTTTCGAGCAAATCACGTCAACGCTCTTATGCATGCCACATTGGATTTTTACGTCACTGAATAGAGAAAAAAATTATAAAACCAGTGGTACTAAACGCCTAGGATTTCATGTGGGAAACAGCCACGAATTTTTGTCTTGAAGTTTACAATGTATTTCTTATGGCAACAGTTCTATCGCCAAATTCATTGGTTGATTGTCTCGCATAGTAACAATCAACACGGCCAGGGAATATTGCCATAAGAAATACATTGTAAACTTCCAAGCAAACATTCAAGATTAATTTCCAAATGAAATACTAAGTGTTTTAGTATTACTGGTTTTGTATAACTTTTTTTTTCAATCGAGCGACATAAAAATTCAATATGACCTCCATAAGAAATAAGGAAGTTGATGCGGATTACTCGAAACCCATAAGTCAGTTTTATTTTAGCACCATCGAAAGCTGAGAAAAAATTACTAAGGGTTTGTTAATTATTTTCGATTTATTGGACATAACATCGCTGTTTGTAGAGCTACAATAAACTTTGAATAGGAAAATTAATCAACATAAAATTCTGCCCATTGCGACTTTGTATCTGCTGCGATTTATGAGATCCCTGTAGTGAAAATGAAAAAAACTCACCCTGTCTAAGTCTAACATATTATTTCAGTGTATACTACATATCGTAATGTATTCTCAGTATGTTTTAGTTGTAGCCCAGGGTATGAAAGTTCGAAGTGGATAGTTAGAAGTTAGAGGATTGTTAGAACATAAGTGTTTCCACTTTCTGGATCGCACAAAAAAGTAATCTGTACTTCATTTATTTGCAGAAATACCCTACCTTACAAAATAAAACCTTATAGTGCCAATTTGTCCCTAAAATGAAGTTAACTCGAACTTGATATCCACCCAAATCATTGTAAAAACGGTTGTTGACTTGTAGAGGGTAGGTTTACGTTTAACTGGAATTTGGGGGTACAATATATATTTACTATAAATGGAATTTAGTTCTAACGGTGGATTTTGCATTCATGATGTTTTGTTCGTTTGCCAAAATAAGTTCTAAGATGAAATCACAAATGATGTGAGCGTTTTTATATATTTATATCCGTCAAGATGTTCTCTTCTCACTCCTTTTTTGTCCTAGTGTTACCCTCCCTGTTATACTGGAAACTTAGGTAGGTACTTTATTATTATTAATGTTTTCTACTCTGATGCAGGTCTCTCTGGTGTTAAAGTTTATTTGAAAGTTTGCTGTTGGTGATTGCTCAACCACGATTAGAAACATTATAAAATGTAGTACAAATCCCTTGAGAATTAACCACTCGAAAAGGAATTTCCCTATGTCCAAAGCAGACCTAAACGATAAATAACATACGAGTGAACCCGACCATTTAAACCAAAGTAAGCAACACTTTAACTACGAGTACAATCTGTCTACAACTATCCGGCATCTGTCCCACGATTAATTCTTGATCACATAGTCCTATCGATCTTGTCCAGTTCGCACTAAAACACGACTTGGAAGGTTTATTTAGGTATACATTTCGAACGGAAAGTACAAGGTGAAAAGGAACGCGATCAACAGGTGGCCTGTTGAATTTTAGATAAGTTGGGGAAGTTCTCTGTTGATAACGCGTGCCGTATGGGCGCCAGGGTAAATTAAATATTTAGATAAAAGTGTGGGAAACATAAAACGCAAGTGAGTTCGGATTTAACATTTCCCTCCTTGTAGCATTTAATTCCGTCAAAAGCAAGTTAGTTTAGCGCTACCTGTCTTCTACACTTGGTCTATAAAGGAGTTCCCTTTGGACAATCCATTAATTTTGCGTGCACTAAACTCGAGTTTCTCATTTCAAATGAACGTATCAGCTACACGTTTTGTACACATCTCGAAAGTTCTTGTGTACTGAATATTTCATCAATTTACGGTTAGAACCCAAGTTTACAGATGTGCTTAATCTCTTTGGCAGGACAAAAGAAAACGCACCCCTTTGAAATTAAATAATCGCTAGCTGTGAAGTGTATGGAAGTTGTCACCCAAACATAAATTGTATCAATAGCTTTATTTTATGCAGAATCGATGAAAGGGAAAACGGTAGATAACTCTTTGCGTAATTGAAATCAATATTTCTCAAAGCGAAACTGTGACTTGCATTCAGAGTTAAATGCACTTCATTCTTCCAACTCTCGCATCCGTGATATGACGGACACGCAGTTAATGCGGGAATCGCATATTGATTTCATTCGTCCATTTGAAATAGTTAGTCAACCAAAAGCTCCATTCCGCTTTTGAATGCAGCAGAGAGACGAAATTTAATCGTTCTTTTGCCCGAGTGGCACATTGGTGAATATTTAAATTCCAACACATTTCCAAGCATGATATGTATTGGTTTTTTATTGACTCAAACTTGCAAGATACCTGTCTCAAAGTCAGAATGCAATGACGTTGGGGTAAGCAGCTTCATCCTACTAGTTGTTTCGTTTTCTTGCTACAAGGAAGTAACCTATTTGCTACTAAACTAAAAATGAAAAAACTTTTGGTTTTTGGTGCAATTTCTTCGCCATTATCTGCGATCGTGCTAAAACTAGTATATGTAACTCATGCTACGAATATAAGCATTCTGGTAGGACTTCGCAGTCCGTTCATCGGCCTTACTGACTTGTATAAACCTGCAAATAGATAGTGGCTTTGCATCAGTAAGAAATGCATGTAAATTTTTCGCGTAATCTCCACCCTCGCTTACGATTGTAGGTATAGTCTCGGTTACATTCTCCATAAGCAACGATTATTCGTAGCGCACAATGTTACAAACTAAAAATTATCAAAGTGAATAACAATGAAACTATGCGTAGTAGCGAAATTTAGTGTTAGTTTACACGTGCCATGTTTGAAATTCCATAATTCCAACCTACACAGAGTTACTGAAGTTACGTTAAAAACACACGAGTCCGTTCAGTTTCTCAGTCTTTCCAACAAAACGCTATGCAGAGCTATAATATTATATAATGTGGAAAACCTCGATAGAATTACCTACTTGAAGAGGTTAAGTGGAGAAGTGGATTAGCACTCCGAGTTTCATAACGTGATTAACCTCGGTAACCCGAAGGTGCTCGGCATCTTGGTCATTCATTTCTATTTGGTAATTTCCCAAGATATTCCCGTAAAATGTCGATACTATTTACCCTGTACCGCATTTCAATCTACGTGACCTTTATCAACATTTAAAAATTTAATACCCAATCTGTGTGAACTGGTGGAAATAATTTCCCTGGCCGCCTTTTCTTGATGTTTATTCAAATTTTAAGGTTTCCCAATTTCTCCTATACGATTCATTATACTTTATTGTGAGGCAGCTGTTAGTTATCGCAAGAAGTGATCGTTTGGTTTATGATTAGTTTTGTTTATTAAATTATGCGCTCGAGTGTTTCGCGTTTACGGTAAAGGTAACTTTTAACGAAGAGTTATTTTGGCTCGGTTGCTTAATTACATTAAGGAGAAATTTGATACAGGAATCACATACGGCGGCGGCTCTCATATCAATTCGTACATGATGATCCGTTGAATCTCCAGTTCACAATTTTTTAGAGATACAGGAATTTGAATATGAAATGAAACCCAGAACATCGCATGCAACGTCTTTTGTGCATAACTTCATTTGACGTTTTAATATAATTTTATTGATTTGTGTGCCTTTTGCCTTAGATTTAGCTAAGCGGTAGTGGTAGGTTTTGTTCTTTTCAGTTAAAGTACACACCATCCCTATAGCGCTTTTCAATCATTGATATTCTATAACCATCCATTATGCAATAGGATTTTGCAATTAGTGAGGAAGCTAAAATTCTTGTCGGGAAAGAATGCCGATCACACATCTGGTTCTAGTCTACAATCGTATGGTTTACTATGAAAAACGTAAGATCGTATACCGGTACCAAGTGTTCTTTGCCCGGCATTCTTTCGTGGCGAGACTAATACGTATATAACAATTACTGCAAGTTACGATAAGAATAAGCCTTTTAGCTACCTCTGTTTTTAGTAAAATTCTATTCGCTATCTTATAACTCAAGAACGACCGGACAGATTTGCATATGATCTTCGAGTTGTTTGATTCGTTTCCGATCCGAATAGCGGAATAACTATTAATATATCTAAAAAAAATAACGAAAATTATTATAAAAGTAAATAAGAGAACAGATGATAACAACCGCAAATCAAAGGTGAAATCTGTTAAGAAACAAAGCATTATAAAAATGTAAGGAATAAATGCACGTCCCTTGCACTACAGTAGACCAATTTATTCTTTCAAATTCTAACAAAACCACGCACCTAGAAAATAATTTCCAAAGTCTAAATTTTGACAACCGGTAAATTTCGATCATCCGCAATGTTTAAGTTACTCTATATACCCTTAAAAGTCATTATCGAGATTCATTCTAGTACCGATTTATTTTAAAGTAGTCAACAAATGTTATCTCTCTGTGGTTCTCAATAAGAATAACTTTAATTAGATCAAGTGAGGGAGAGGGGCACCATCATGGTGTATTTTGCGATGAAATCTGGGCGTTTTGTGGTTTTCTATCGTAGCGCAAAATAGAATAGGTAACTGGAATATTATCGAGTGCACTTTCCACCTTCAGATATCGCGCCAGCTTGCACTACAATCTTGTTTTAGCACATGATTGGGTGTAAGGCTCTGAAAGCTCTAAAGCTGACGAAGAGCCACGGAATTTTTCTGTACATAAGGTTTTGGAGTTTGTTTGGCGGCTTTGGATTTCACAAAATGAGCGTAAAGTCTCATCTGGATTAGCAACACAATTTATTTGACAGAACGTCAAACATACAGTGCAATTATTGCTCTATTTTTGTCCCTTAACTAGTGGAATATTCAGTCATGGGTGCAAGTCACTAAGTTTGCTGTGAGTGGACTCTAAATTTAATAAACCTTGTTAGTCCAGTCAAATTAGCGCAATTTTGGACAAATACAAACATTAATCGGTAAAGATCTGAATTTTGGTATACACATTTATTGGGACTTTCTATTGAACATACTAAAAGTCTCTGTCAAAATCTGTTGCGCTCGAGACGCCATCTTGGAAAAACGGTACACTTTTCCTGTTTTTTGCCCATGTCTCGGCAACTATTACTGATACGAAGATATAGTTTACATGAAAAATATAGTTTACTAAATTCCCTATAAAAAAGAGTATTTACATTTTTTTTAAATCTCCAATACTTTAGCTATAATCTCACGCTGAATGCGTCAGAACGCGTTTAGGCCCCGTATCGTAGTTATAGGAAGGAGGCCGTCATTTTTATGACTACACCGAAAGCTGTAAAAGCACCAAAAAATGAACACAATCGTCTTGCGATAAAGCATTCTAGCAATGACATAATGTTTCATGATACGATCTGAGACAATTTTTTTTTCGGGGCTCAAAAAAAGGCAGTGCATCCTTTTTTTATCAAAAATCGACTACACCAAAATTTCTCCGGAAAACACTTTTTCTTATTAATTTTGGGGCGTAGAATCCAAAACAATTCGTACTTTTTCAATTATAATTCTCAATCAAAAGTTATAGACTAGAAACCAATTTCGAAAGAAAATTCAAAGGGCTGTAACTTTTGAACTAGTAGCCCAATCTTCGAATTGTTTGAAATTATGGATTCTACAGGGCACATGCTATAAGAAAATTTCTTTTCCGGATCGATCTGAGACAATTTTTTTTTCGGGGCTCAAAAAAAGGCAGTGTATAACCTTCCTTTTTTACCAAAAATCGACTACACCAAAATTTCTCGGGAAAACACTTTTTCTTATTAATTTTGGGGCGTAGAATCCAAAACAATTCGTACTTTTTCGATTAGAATAGAAAGTTATAGACTAGAAACCAATTTCGAAAGAAAATTCAAATTTTTCCGTATCATTAATTGTTGCCGATATATAGGCAAGAAACTGAACAAGTGCTCCCTTTTTTCCAAGATGGTGCCTCGAGCGCAACAGATTTTGACGGGGACTTTTAGTATGTCCAATGGGGAACACTAATGAACACGTGTACCAAAATTCAGATCTTTACCGATTAATGTTTTTATTTTTTCTTATTTGACTGGACTATGTGCTATTGGCAGTGGCGGATTTAAATTTTTTGCGCCCCTCGGTACACCGAAAGATATGCGCCCCAAAATAATCTTTAAATTGCAATAAATTTTAAAATAAATCAAATTATAATATGAAATTTTTAAAACTAATGTGAAAAGAAATACAGTATATCTAAGATTAAGTTTTCACCCTGGTTTTCACACACGTCAAAACTTGCATTATATTATGTTATCAAAAATCTCTAAACCTTGATAACATAATATATTTCAACCCCCATTTCGAGGAACGATGGATCCAACTCAAAAAAAAAAAAAAAAACTTGCATTGTCGATTATCTTTCTTACAGTTGCAGTTTGTTTAAACTATCTACCAATTCCAATTTATTTCATAATTTTAATTAAAGATTTTTGTCATTTGTAACTTCTTAGGGGACTTAGGTATTTTAAAACTTAAAATGTTACCTAAAATAAATAGTGCAAAAAGTGCCGCCCCGCAAAGCTGCCGCCCCTAGGCACGTGCCTAGTGTGCCTATATGTACATCCGCTACTGGCTATTGGTAAACGAGGGAAATAATGAAAAAAAGTTTTAGTGCAAAACAGTTTAAAAAACGGAGAAAAATACTGGTTGAGTCATTTTTTGAAGATTGTGTAGGGGTGCAAAAAGTGTATATTAGTATTGTCATTATTTGCAAAATCATGTAAATATATAGAAAGCTGGAGAAATTGCTTGGAAATTTTTACTCGGTGATGCGCTACGGGGATGTCGGGAGGTACAGTGCGCTGCGTGGGTGCAGTGGAGTGAAAAATTTGCCTTACTAAGAAATTGCTCGAAAACCGTTACTTTGCAGTTTTTATGTATAAAAAATTATATTTATCTCAATTTTCAACTCAAAAATTACCCCCACGTCCACCATATCGCTACTACTGGTTATGACACTGTTAATTTTTCACCCTACTGCACCATCGGTACTCTGTAGCGCCGCCCCAGGGTAATTCAAAGGGAACCCACTGCAACCTCGGCATTCCGTAGCGACGTCCCTAAGCATTCCCGGTCAGTTTCGAGGGCAGATATTGACTCTGCGCTCCCGAAAACCTCCGGGTACCGGTTTCTAAGCTTTTCATATACCTACATGTTTATAATTGTGCAGAATAATTAAAAAACATAGAAATAAAATAGAAAAAAAACCTGTAAAGGACGATGTAAATTGAAATTCGTGAACCGTTACTATATTCCAAACGTTGTGGTAATTTTGCGTTTTCTGTATGAAGTGTGAAGGTTTTAGGAAACTGAAAAAAGGGGAAACTACAATAGATCAATTAATCATAGTAAAATTTCCTATAGAACTAGCCGGTGGGCAAATACTAGTTAAAGTATAGAATTTGCGAGTATATTTAGAAGCCCAAAATTTTGATTTTGAATAAGAAACCCCTTCTATTGCAAAAGTCTCTTGCAGCTCGACTACTCTAAATTACAATGTGTGGCACCAACATCGTAAATTAGTCAGAAATTATCAATAAAAAATAATTAGTAGTGGCTCTAACTGCAGTCACCCTACAGAAATTTGTACATCCATCTCAAGGGAGATTTATGTACCATGCAATGAGAAAATTTTGAAAATCTGCCATTGTTTACGTCATATTCCTCTGAAATTTTTTTATCATTAGTCCTACGGCATAACACAAGATCTACACAAAATATTTCTTTCCCAATTATCCTATGCAAAACTGTTGGGCAAGGGTTGACGGAAGAATGAAGTTTCACGAGCCCAACTCCATTGCATATGTTAATGCGACGTTTCGCGTGGGAAATAACAATTTGACAGAACTTCGCGGTAATCACATACAAATGGAACATTTCTTTGCCGTCTCCCCTGTAGGTCACGTACAATGAAATATCTGTAATAATCCCTAGTTTTTGAATTACACTACCTATACCATGAGAAAGCGATTTTATAGAGACCGATCTGAGTACGCAGAAAAGGAAAATCGAAATTTCCTTTGATATAAATGTATTATACTTCATGTCTTTGCGGGGAAAAGTTTGTCACCCCATCAACTGCACCCAATTTAACCCGTCTACAAATACAATGTAGAAAAGCGCCGCACTAATCAACGAAACTCTGCAATAAATTTCAGTTTCAGCTTGTTCGTACTGTTTCTGCCTAATCCAATTATCACCTACGAAGGAACCGAAGGATTTGGACACCAACACGTCGCGAACTTATACCTTATTCTAAAATGCACTGAAATATAGGACAGACGTTATCCTTTTTTTGCCACTGAAAACACAGACTGTAAACCTACTTTACTCACGAACATTTTAATGAAATTGAAATTGACTTTTATTGAGTATGCTCGGGTTGCTCCTTCATTATGATTATTTTAATCAAAATTAATACGTTTTCGTTTGGTGTATTTTGGTCGTTTATAATAGTTAAGCTGTAAATTGTATGAGCAGAAGGGCAGAACGTAATAAACAAAATGTTGAAGATCATAAAGTGTTGCTCCTTTTTTCTACAAACGACTTAGGTATAATACATATAAAGTTTTGCGGTAAATTATTGCGTTGCACTAACTTGTTGAGAGTTAGTTACGATAAAAAGGGTTTGGGTTTTAAACTTACTAATTGAGATAAGTATGTGGGCTAAATGGGGTGAACTTCATGTGGCTACTCTTAATTGAATTGTGCAGTTAGTTTCACAGAAGACGTAATAAAGTCTTTCTGGTATTAGTTGGGAATTAGAATACCACCAGTACGTCTGTAAGATAAATTGTAGTAAATGCGTAAGAGTTATGAGGTAAAACTGTGGCATTGTGATTGACTAAATCTAATGTACTATAGTACAGAAGAAAACGTGATTCTACACAAAATGCCTACTTGGTTTTGTTCGCAAAGTATATAAATTAATTATTCATTCAACAGAATTGGAACTTACTTTAAAATTGCTTTTGGAACACATTCGTTATAATAATAAACTTTTCTAATTTTGAATGGCGGAAGAGAGGGGTATGGTAGGAAATCTTACTGCTGTTTTGATAAAAAATGATTAGATTTGTAAATGTTCCCTAATAGACATTATTGCTAGAGGCGTACACAAATTAACGAGTTCAATCATTGTACATCCGTTAATCGGATCCATTTAGTATTCCATTGCTACTGCTAGTCCCCGAGGTGATGGAAACACGTAATTTTTCAGGGAGTAGAACTTTTTATGTTATATACGCTGCAAATAAAGATGTGCTACATTTACTGGTCGATTAGACTGTTAATGGGCTTGACATATTTCTAAAGGGGTTGGAGACCCATTTTTAGTTTTTTCGATCTCAACTTCGGACCCGAATTTCTTTCTAATTGAAATAATTATTTAATTCCCGGCTAGCATACGATGAAATGATGTCATATAACGAAACACTCTTGGTGGAGAAACGGCTTCTTTCCCTTTTTAGCGCATTTCCACAAAAATAAAAAAAATGCGCTATTGTGGCCACTTTGTCCGTCCGTCCGTCTGCTCGTTTTGCGACGCTACTAGTTCTTTATCTTAAGAGCTATCGTTCTACTTTTTTCGCTATTTGGTTCGTTATGGTGTCGAGGCTTGCACCAAGGAAGGAATTTTTTCTGCGTTTATTGCTAAAAAAGTTATTGTAAAAAAAACCAACAAACCGTTTTTTACATGTTCCATAATTTTACACTTTTGCCGTTTATTAACCATCCTAGAGATCATTTATAATTTTGTATTGTTGTCTGTCGTCTGTCTGTTGGTCTGTCCGTCTGTTCCTTTGCCTGTCTGTCCCTCTATCTGTCCGTGTGAACGATAATTTTGTTTGGAAATGTCCGATCGCTTTTACATCTCCGTTAGTTATGAACTGAATTGCATGAAATTCAATATGGGCATAGCCTTAGCCATATAATACGCAATGCCAAAAGTTGAGTCGAATCGATTCAAAATTCACAGTGCCCTTTTCGCATCTCAGCCATTTATAAACCGAATTGCAAACTTTTTTCTTATAAAAGTATTTGAATGAAATTTGATACATAGGCACTTGGAATAAAGGAAAATCTAACGCCAGTTTCATAATTTGGTTTTGCGAATGCGCAGTGCCAACTTTTTTATTTATGGAAGCATTTAAATGAAATTTGATACATAGGTGCTTGGAATAAAGGAAAATCTAGCGCCAGTTAAAAAATTTTATTTTGCCCATGCGCAGTGCCAACTTTTTTTATCTATGGAAGCATTTAAGTGAAATTTGATACTTTGGCGCTTGGAACAAAGGAAAATCTAACATTAGTTTCAAAATTTAGGTTTGCGCATGCGCAGTTCCAACTTTCTTATTTAGAAAAGCATTGAAATGAAATTCTTCTTATAAACTGAAATTGAAATAGCATGTCAAAAATGGATTGCTCATGTGCAACGCTATCTTTCATATTTGTGGCCGGATTTTTACGATTTTAACAGAAGTTGCATCTTACAAATGGGAAATGAATGCAAGTGGAAATGCGCTTTATGTAAATCGTTTACGATTACTTTTTAACTTTTATTGTTGTCCTCTCCCGTGGCGTTACTTTCTGTCCCCTCTTATGTCTGATTCCAGGGTTGGCAAAAACCCGGGTTTTTGTATAAAACCCATGGGCATTTGAGGTTTTGGGTTTTTGTATGATTATCGTCCGCATTATTGCGACGCCATCTGTTACAGGATAGAACAAACACCTCAAAGCTAAACTGTAAAAGTTTAGGGTTATGTTGGTTCAAAAAATCAAATAAACGTTCACGTCCGCGTCCTCTTCTTTATAAAAAGTTAAAAAGCGAACATGTAATAATTTATCATTGTAAGGTTGAAGTATTATTTTTTTTCTAGTTGAAGACTTTTCCGTTATATTTATGTAATGTATGTCTATTAATGGCTTAATGTCAAATAAAGGTTGTATGAAGTGCTTGTTAATGAAAATACAGAAAAAAAACCAGATCCATTGCAAAAATCCAAAAATTATAAAACCCGGGTTTTTGTTACGAAATGTTTTTGTAAAAAAACCCACCCGGTTTTTGTTGGGTTTTTGTTTGGCAACCCTGCTGATTTTTCCTCCACCTCTAGTATTCTTCTGCTTTCATTCTTCATTTGATGCTTGTCTCTGCTCCACTCTTCCCATGGGAATCCCCGAGGCCGTGCCCGTTTGGTCTATGGTGGTGTTCCATGTGAAACAGGGTTGGCCCAGCTTCCATTTCCTCCTTTTGTTTTTTTTATGTGCTCATTCCTCTCCATTGGTCTGAGCTTGGCGATGTTCTCCACGAATTCTTTGATTTCGTGTTGCTCAAAGGCTCTGTTTTTCTCCTTCTTAGCTTCCCTTAGCTCTTTCTTTGTTTCAGGTTTGTGTGGGTTTTGCCCAAACCTCTTGTTTGCTCTTCTGTCATTATCCATGGCTCGTATCCTGTTCGGTGACATGGGCGGTTTCTGTTTCCCGAATGTTTTCCCCTCGGTTTTCCCTGCTGCTTCTTTGAGCGTTTCGGCGATCCTGTTCCAAGATGGTCTTCCTTCCCCCTTTTTGCTTCTGATCTCGTCCTGCTCCTTTCGGTATTCCTCCCTTGACAGGAGTTTCACTTCCCACCATTCGGTTCTCCCGGTTTGCTCCTTGTCTTTTTCTTCCTCCTCTCTTCCTCCCCTCCTTTTTTACTTTTCCCCTTACTATTTTGTGGTCCAATCCTACTGTTTTTGCCCATATGCCTACTGTGTTCATGATGCCTATTTCTTTTGATTTCGTCCTTATTATGTGGTCAATCTGCGATTCAGAGTTTCCCCTCCCCCATGTTGTCAGCACCGTTTTGGACTTGCTGAATGTGTTTTCCACCCTCAGTCCATGTAGGTTTACCATGTTCCTAAGCTCGCTGCCGTTCCCGTTGTCATGCTCGTGCTTGATAACTCCCTGCCATCGTAGACCCAAGAGCCCTACTAAGTTGGAAGAGCCTTGAAGGTCGAGATCAAGGTCATTCTCAAGGTGACCACCGAATAGTCCCCTTAGAATTGCACAACTTTTATATGAAAACCAAAAAATGGAAAAATTTATGATCCAATATTTAGAAAATTATGAAATCTAGTATGCATCTAGTTTTCTAAATATTGAGTTACAAATTTCTCCATTTTTTTCTATATGAACCATATGCATGATTTATGTTGTCGTACATACAGTTCATTTGAAAAACCAACGTGGCATCGATTTCCGGTTAAACCTGAAGTGATACCAAAAATTTCAATATGCGACCAGACAGATTGTAATGTCACATATATTTGACACATTTTTCGTATCTCGCCAAAAAAACGTCATATTTGAGGTGACCCTCTTATCTCGAAACGCATTGTAATATAATACATAAATTATACAATGCATGATTACAGTGTGTCCCCAGATATAACGCAGGCCTTTGAAATTAGCGTTCAACCGTACTACTTACTCCTCTTTGCTAGATCAGGCAAGCGCCATAACGGAAGTTGAACGCTAACTTCAATACATATCAAAGGCCTCATGAATACTTCGAGAAAAAGATCCATTAATTCTGTTTGCCCTATGGTACGTCCCATCTGGGACACGCGGTATAGTACCTAACCTTTTTGGCGTGAAAATAAAGCAACATTTTTTTTATGGCGTTAATCAAAAAAATGTCGATACTTTCATGCAATGCAATGTGACATTCGTTTATAAATTTCCCGGTTTTTAAAATTTTGTGGTTGTGAAACGGGTCTGTGATTAGATTGGCCAAATTTTTTTGGGAGTGGCTTAACTGCATCTGTTGGGTGAACAGATTATAGGGAATGAAAGGCTTAAAGTATATTATTTCTAGAAATTTTCAATGAACTTTCACCCAAAAACCAATGCTAATTGAGCTTTTAAACTTACTTTTCTCGTTTAATCAAATCTCGATCTCCCTTAGTTGTCGAAGATCTCATCCAAGAAATTTCATCCTGCACATTTAACAATGGGCTATTTACAAAATTTACAAAATTTTTTGTATTGTGTAAAACATGCATGTCCGTTATCCTAAATCTAAACAAACTTTGAATTAAATTCGATATACCAAATGCCTAAAGCGCTAATTCCAAACGGTTTTGTGAATTACGTAATTTCTTTTTTTTTTTTCAAAAAAAAACGGCCCTACCCGATCGTGCTACAACTGTTGCCATGCAAAATTGAAATCGATGTTCTCAGTTTTGGATATGTGGACATTTAATTCGTTTAAAAGAATCATCAAACAGGAAAGCACCACACGATCTTCTAACTGAACTGTATGTGATCACTATATACGCAACAGAAACACCAGAACGAAGCATATAGGTGCATTCTAACTGACAAAGGCGACCAGGCCTGTAGCCAAAATGAAGTAGCAAGGGTGGCCAGTATTTTTCTAGGTGGGGCTTAAGAAGTTTTTGATAATGCCTTGGCCTGTAATTTTTGTAAAGTAACCATCAACCGTAATGAGTACATCCCCGACGTGCTACAAGCCATGAGGCAGCGCAACAGCGTCAAGATATTCCGGATCCAAGAACACCAAGACAAGAAGCAAAATGAAATTGCAGACAAACTTGCAAAAGATTAGATCCTCAGTTACCTAGCACATCTATATAACAAAAATCTGGCCCATACAACCATCCACAACTGGGGGAGAACATCTGAATAAATGGCAAACATACAACAGTCCAAAACAAACCACCTCAGCAGAAACAATCGAGAACCTCAAACCTCGCCTCAAACCCATAACAATACTGAGCTAGTTATAGACAAATGTTGGAAAACGAGTCTGAACCGAGGTTTGGACACGCCAACAGCACAATAAGCCAGAGGTTGATATGCACTATGTCAAATCTAAAGACATGCCTAGAGTAATCTTTTTTACACAAATCCTGAAAATAATTGGTCAAATAGCAAATTTATTTTGCGAAAATGTTTTAATGGTGAAACCAAGTTATAACGTAAAAATACAAGTTGATTCCATTTTAAATATTCAGTCGTACACAAAATTATTCCCATTATTTACTCCTACAATATCCAGCTCGTCGCTGGACACCCTGTATTTAATACATACACGTTTTTTGGTTAGTTTCCTGCCAATTTTGGAAAATTGTGCACCAGAAAGTTATTGGGCAAACATTTTGATTACTTACTCTTCTTTCATTTTCACGTTGCTTATCATTCTTGTAGGTACTGGATGGCGTTCACGGTAAATATAACCCACAATTTAAAAACCAACCACCACAACTTCGATAACCAAACAGTGCAACATAACCTCAAATTTTGTTTTTACACAGGGTGTTAAAAAAATTTTGTTGTCGAAGTACAGATGGCAAACACCAAAGCTATTGGCGAGATGCACGAGCAGCGCGGTAAAAGTAAGTGAAACCCCGAAGTATACTCCAATATACAAATTTTCATACATACGAGGAGTCAGTATGATTAATCGCTTAAAATTTTACCAAACTGGATTAAGCATTTTTGCTCCACCTCTAACATTAATATTACACAAATTAAACTGGGTGAATTCCGATGTAGCATTCGCAACACTTGGTATAGGTGAGCTGTAATACTATCATGTTGTAATTCCACTAAATCAATTCCACAGCGCTTTCAGGGTGTACATTTCTGTATAGCCTTGGATACATCACAAACAACCTGGTTGGAATAATGTACGTTAACAACGCGAAAAGCGACCTTAAGATTGCTTATGTGGACTTTTGGGGCCACAGGAAAGACATCGTAGTTCCAATAAAAGACAATGTGCCATCGTCCGAAATTTCAGCTTCCCACACAGACAGCGTCTACTGGAAATTTAAAAACTTGTCCACGCCTCTCGCTTTCAAAATTAGTACGAAATTTGGTAATGTGCTCGATAAAGAAATGTTTTGCAAGATATTTTCTAAAGATGTATATTAGCAAATAAATTAACTCCATCTATAGTGAGCATAGGCTCTATTCATCTCGCATTGCTTGTGAAGATCTTGCTTCTTTTTCACCGCCCTTCCTGTGTTATTAGCAGCATCTATGAGCTCGTATGCAAATTGATCATAAAAGCGTACAGTACGCTCTTTCTCGTTTCCTGCCTCTATAAGCCATTTCATTGACAAAAATTGTGATCTGCGATCTGTAATTGGTACCGGAACCTAGAAATTCAATATTGTGAAAGCTGTCGAATAGAAAATCCACACCTGGTAAGTTACACCGCCTCTTTTAATAGGGGTCAGTTGTAAAATTGGTTTAACGTTTGTAATCGCTTGATGAATAATAGCTCGAGGATTAAGCACCACCTTTTCTTTTTCCTCTTCATTTGCCAACTTATGATATTTTTCCAGTTGAACTCGTTTAATCTTTTCCATTGTTTTTTCTACAAGGTCTCTCGCCAACAATTTATTACCATCTTTCATTAGGTAATTAACAAGCAAACTGAAAGGTGCACGTTACACATACGCCGCTAATTACAAAATGTTCTTACCAAATAAGATCATCGTGATAAATTGAACTGGTTTGATCGTTAAGTGCGGCTCTAGTCGGTACGTGGGCTAATTTTTGGGCTTCTCCCGATTTAATCAAGTCAGTTTGTTTGTCATTGCTGTAGATCGGTTTAATATAGTAGGAAGGATACTGTGACATTCCATTTTGTGGGAATTTGAAGCTGAAAACATCCGGTTTTCACATAACCCATTACATTATAAGGCAAACCACAAACCACCGAGTTAATTCCAATTTTGACGATAAAAGTAATGGTCTTGTAAACATCTCGTGGGTACTTCGAGCAGGGCACTTCTCACTTTTTACCAATTGCAGTGCCCCAGAATGTATTTTTAAGAATAATTTTGCAATGTTCTTTTTGTACTTGTAGCACTCACAAAAAATTGAGGTGGCTAAATGACCTACTGTTTAGAATACAAGGTGAAGTACAAGATTGAAACCGTATACAATGGCAAAGGGAGGTTTTACCAAATTGATTCAATTGGGACTGTAAAAAATCAGTTTATTATGGTATATGATTTCGATGTGATAATCCCCAATTTTGTTTGGGTAACTATTCTGTGGTTTTAATTTGTTCACAGAGTGCGCATACTCAAAAATAGATTAAGGAAGTGCATAAATAAATTGCCACAATTTTTACTTGTTTGTAAACTTTGAAAATAAAAAATAATCTAATAATAATGTGCGATAATTTGGTTTAATACATTCCTCCTTAAAACTCTTGCCAAGCTTATAGTTTCCCCTTGAGTAGGCAACAAAAAATGGCAGATCAATCAGGAAATTCAACTAACCCATGTAAGTGTTTATGTGTAAGTGGTTTGCACTAATTGTTGTTTAACAGCCCGTCGCCCATTATTAAAAATGGACCTGCCACCGTCACAACAAAATATGACATTCTCCTTTCGACCACTGCCTAACCAATTAAACATAACGGAAGGTAGTATCATTTGTACCTCTACGAACCGTCCTAAGATGACTTTGCCAAAAGTTCCTAGAGCAGCCGTTGATATTGTTCATGAGAAGACACGGTAAGTTAAATAAGGCTTTAATTTGTGTGCAGTGTAAAGAGTCCCGAAGGACTTGTGCAATTAGGTTGCCTCGACTAATATATGGTGCTTTAAAACAATTGAACCGGGTTGGTAGTAATTGTCCTGGCAACAATTGTAACTATAGAACAACATACCAACCCGGTTAGTCCCATTAATTATTGTCAAACCCCAATGAATTAAGTTGAGAATTTGAGCTTGAACCTTTACGTAATCAGAGTAATACCGCAGCTTACTGGAACAACCACCTCAGACACTCTGCAGCAGCACCCTAGATCTGGCATAACAAACAAACAGAATTTTAAATGCATAGTAATCGAAGATACCTACGAAAGAAGTAGGATTTATATTTCTTTTTTTTGTTATTTATTTAGTGTAGTTGCTGGTTGCTATTGCACTTCTAGTATAAAAACAGTCAAGTCAATCATCGGAGGTAGCGGCCCACTGCAAAACTGGTCGCCTGTGAGTTGTATACAAATTATGCTTTTATATTTAATATACAGGGTGCGTGAAAAAGTAGATTTTGATACCAAAGTTGATTTATTTAAATAGAACAGTATTTTTTTTAATTCATTTTCGAATTCTGTATCAAATTATCAAAATATTTCAAAATTTACTTTTTGGCCCTGTATATTTTCTCTTCAGTATAAAAATTGCGCAAGAAAAAATTATGATGAATGTGTGCGAGCATTCGTTTCAAACCCAAGAGGTAATGACTACGACAAGCTCATGTAATTGTTCTTTGTATTCAATGTCTATAGCCGCGTTATTCACTTTAGACAAAGTGCTATAATTTGCGAGACTTACGTCTTTTGTGACCCAGTTACATTTATCCTATAGATAAATTCTCTGGAAATTTCGTGGAAGTCATCTGTCAATAAATGTACCGAGCTGACAAAAGGTAGTAGTGTAACTAGCTCAAACTTATTTTTTTCATGAAACCTTTGGATAGCTGACATTATTATTGATAGGTAATATGAAAGACCAAAAGGGGGGGGGGGGAATACTGCACCAATCGCTCCTGTGAACGCATTAACTATAACTTCTATTACCACTACATGTACAGGGTGTCTGATTTTTAACACACTCCATAATCACGAACTTATAAATTAAGATGGACTGCTAATGCTGAATTAACAAATGACACCTACATGGGGGCCGCCATGATGTGCACTTACTTGGCGCGAAATTCAAATCAACTAATAAACAAGCATTAACCCAACATTAACCTCACGTTTTCTAAATAAATTACTGTGACACATGTCATTTTCCAAGGCTGCAATAGTCTCAAAACTTGAGCACTAGGACAATTCCCCTAGAAAATAACTAGAATGTGCACATCATGGCGGCGCCCATGCTAGGGCCATTTCTACCTCTATGCAACTGTTTGATCAGCAGTCTATCTTAATTTATAAGTTCGTGTCCATAATTCACATATTCGCTAGAAGAGATCCCAGGGAAAATTAAAAAATTTTCAATTTCAAAAAGGCCCTTTCTTAGTTGATAAGAGTACAGGAAAATGTTTATTACAAAAGTCTTTTTGTGATTGTTGAATAAACTGACATTTTCAAAATAAGTAGGTACTGTGCGATCAAAAATGAGTTGCTGTCGAGTCACCTTTGGAACTTTTGTTTACATGGGAAATCGTATTTAACTTGAACTTCCAAAGGCGACTCGACAGCAACTCATTTTTGATCGCCCGTTATATGAGGCCAGTTAAAAAAGTTATCTAATTTGGCCTCATTTTTTTAAATAGACCACCCTAAAACACTAAAAAAAACACTACGAAAATTCAATATTGATTTAAAAAGATTTAAAAAAAATACAGAAGTTAAAAATGATTTGAATCTTTTTTAATGAAATTTTTATTAGACAAATTTCTCTTATATCGATAATTAATATTGTTGGTTCTTTCACAGTTTTGGTGCACCAGAAAAGGTGAAAATAAGGTAACTTTTCGTTTTAACTTTTTAACTCTTTCAGTACAACTTACATATTATGGCAGGAATGTTGTATACTTGTATCATAGTCAAGTCACACTGAAAGGGTTAATTATTCATATGTAAAGAGTTATGTGTAACGTGTATGTATTGTTCCATGTTGTTTCTTGAATGTAATTTTAAAAAAAAGACAATCAAGTAAATTAGTATTACTGAATTGGTACCGTAAACAATTGAAAATAGTTGTCTCAAACAACTATAGGATGTACCAAGTCAAGTTACTTAATTGTTTTAACTGAATTAGTAGGTATAAAAAATCTCTATCAAACTCTATTATATCATTATGCATTTTGTGGACGTCCAACATTGCTTTACTTTTTTATTTAGTTTTAGCCAAACGGTAAGATGAAATGATTCTGATCTTCATTACTAAATACTTTGAATGTAAAAGTGTTGATTTCTAGGTTGATTTTAATATGTTACATTTTTATATACTCATACCAGAGGAAAAAAAAACAACCCGGAGAGGACTCCTCCTTGGGCTAAAAAAAATTTATGGTTGGAAACTGCAGCTGTTGCATGCTGAACATTATTTCATTTTCCGTGCCAGCGTATACAGTGATATTTATTAAGAAGTAGACATAGGGATTTACATGTATTGTTTTTCTCTGTCTACTCTTCTGAAGGGCGCCTAATTCTATATACCCTAAATGACTTCTGAAAACAAATAAAGATCTGACTGTCACATTAATTAATTTGAATATTGTTACTTTGGCTTCAGAAAATAAATTGTTTATGCTCCGCTATTACCGGCACTATACCAATTGACAATATCAACTTTATATAGAAATACGGAAGCCAAAGCAACAATATTCAAATCAATTATGTGACAGCCCAATCTTTATTTGTTTTAAGAAGTTATTTTGGTTGCATAAAATAGGGGCTCTTCAAAGAATTTTGTTATTTAAAAGTAGACATAGGGAAAAACAATACACGCAAATCCCTATGTATACTTCTTAATAAATATCACTGTATGTAATTATATAGAAAATGTTATTCACAAATTTCTTTAAAAATTGCTTCGATAGAACCAGACTAAGTACTTTAATTGGCGTATGTCTCAAATGTGATTATTTACCTTCATTTTACCATGGTTAAAACTAAATTAAAAAATTGACAAGAGTATGTAGTCTAAAGATTCAAATTGTGAAGTTGCGCATAAATTAGGTACTCCACTATCAGATCATTAAAATTTGTAGAGAATGCCGATTTAGAATTTCGCAATCCATACAATCAACTGGAAAGTTGCAATTAGCAGGAAAAAGTTACGACTTTACCTCGGACGATCTTCAAGATCTTGGAGAAATCGGTCGGGGCGGATTTGGTACCGTCAATAAAATGCTGCATCGGAAGTCGGCGACGACTATGGCCGTTAAACGCATTAGGTCAACTGTTGATGAGAAAGAACAAAAACAGTTACTTATGGACTTGGAGGTGGTGATGAAAAGCAACGAGTGCCCTTATATTGTACAATTTTACGGTGCACTTTTTAAAGAGGTAAGTATGAGATTATGCATTGCCTTTTTGTTGTATGTGTTCTCTTTCTCTAATAGGGTCGGTTATAGTTCATTTTACCGCTTGTGATTTTCCCAGCCCCTCCAACAAATTACATGCGTAATTACACAGTGCTATTTATTAAAAAGTAGACATAGGGATTTTGGTATTTTTCCCGATGTCTACTTTTAAATGACAAAATCCTTCTAAAGGGCGCCTAATTTTATGCAACCAAAATAACTTTTTAAAACAAATAAAGATCTGTTGATGTTGATGATCAAGATTATTGTTGGGAGCGTATAGTAGATTAAAAAAAATCGATGTCGTTGCATTTCCGCGGTGGGCATCACATGAGGGGGAGGGAGCAAAGTAGCGCGCGTGGCGATTCACTTTATCGTTTCTAACCCAAAGACGGTAATAGTTAGAGCAATGCTTGAAGCGGCTATTTACAGCTACTTATATTGCCTACAAAAAATGTCCTAAGGATAGAAGTCGTACTTCTAACTGTTTTGTTACAAATATATTATTTCGGAATATATCCAAATCCACTGAAAATCATATTTGCCACGTACTTCTTGTATCTATAAGACAATTTTAATAGTGTCGTGCCAAAAAAAAGGCAGTGTATAACCTTCCTTTTTTACCAAAAATCGACTGCACCAAAATTTCTCAGGAAAAAACTTATTCTAATTAATTTTGGTGCGTAGAATCCGAAACGATTAGTACTTTTTCGATTAGACGTCTCAATCAAAAGTTATGGGCAAAAAATTTCGACAAAAAATTCAAAGGGCTGTAACTTTTGATCTAGTAGCCCGATCTTGGAACTGTTTGAAATTATGGATTTTACAGGTCACATTCTATAAGAACATATTTTTTTCCGGTCGACCTGAGACAATTTTTTTTTGCCAAAAAAAAAGGCAGTGTATACCCTTCCTTTTTTACCAAAAATCGACTGCACCAAAATTTCTCAGGAAAAAACTTTTTCTAATTAATTTTGGTGCGTAGAATCCAAAACGATTCCTACTTTTTCGATTAGACACCTCAATCAAAAGTTATGGGCAAAAAAGGAATTTCGACAAAAAATTCAAAGGGCTGTAACTTTTGATCTAGTAGCCCGATCTTGGAACTGTTTGAAATTATGGATTCTACGGGCCACATTCTTTAAGAAAATATTTTTTTCCGGTCGATCTGAGACAATTTTTTTTTCGTGCCAAAAAAAAAGTCGGTCAACTGAAGGTTGAACTATTGTAGTACAACCGGCCCATAAAGTTAGATTAAACTTGGGTTACAGGAAGACAATAACTTCCACAATCCACTTATATTGGTGTAATCTAAGGTATCTTTTGCAGGGTGACTGTTGGATATGTATGGAATTGATGGATACGTCCTTAGATAAATTTTACAAATTTATTTATGAAAAAATGAAAATACGAATTCCCGAAACAATTTTAGGAAAAATTACTGTGGCAACAGTAAAAGCGTTAAATTACCTGAAAGAGCAATTAAAAATTATACATCGCGACGTCAAACCGAGTAATATCTTATTAGATCGAAAAGGCAACATTAAACTTTGCGACTTCGGTATATCGGGTCAATTGGTTGACTCGATAGCGAGAACCCGTGATGCAGGTTGTCGCCCATACATGGCGGTAAGTTGTGATTCGCTTCACCTGTTGCTATAAATATTTATTTAGCCAGAACGAATAGATCCCCAAAGGGGCAAGGGTTACGATGTACGAAGTGACGTATGGTCTTTGGGAATTACACTGATGGAGGTGGCGACCGGACATTTTCCCTATCCGAGATGGTCGAGCGTTTTTGAACAGCTGCATCAAGTAGTAAACGGCGATCCGCCGCGCTTATCGACCAATCATAATGCAAATATATTTACTGCGGAATTTGTAAACTTTGTAAATACATGGTAATTATTGCGTAATTTATGTTTTTGTGTGTTAATTCTGTTTTACAGTTTGATCAAAGATGAACTATCTAGACCCAAATACAATAAGCTGCTACAAGATCCATTTATAATTAACGCAGAAAAGGAAGAAGTTGATGTGGCATCATATGTTTCTGATATTATGGATGAAATGGCAAATAATGGTGTCAGCGCTTTCACAACTAATCAGCAGTAGTTTATTAGATTTCTATTGCTCCAGTGTTTTTAAAGGGGTGTGTGAGGCAAAAAATAATTATAAATACTATATCAACACCAGTTTTATAAAATACATTTTTATTGTAATGGTCCTAGTTTGTTAAGGGACAAGTGCCATCAAATGTTTTACTTTCTTATTGCAACATGGTTCTATTTCATTAACACTAGCCCAATAATTCTTTATTCTTGAAAAGTACCATTGTCGATTCCAACTGCTCAAAAAAAAAATCAAAAGGCACTGACCTGAAAGTGTGAAAAAAAAATGTATACAAAATCAAAAGAATAAGTACTTGAATTGTTTTAAAGTGAGCATTCAAAGATCCGGCAGTAAAAGGGTCCTTTAACTCGTTTCATTTGTTTATTGTAATTCAAAGCGTGTCAGAACCATATGCATTTCTATGCCTTTGGCTTCTCACACATCGTTAACAGTGAAAGTTATTTTAAAGGTGCTCAAAGTTTAAAATGATTTGGTTGAAGAATTTAATTACTGCATGCGATACGTCGATTACAATTTCGATAACATGGCATATTTTGTGAATAAACCTAGGAAACTAAATTTTTAAAAATTCAACCTATTTTTCCACCATCGCGAGATAATTATGAAATGAAAAATTTTGATCTCAATTATGGTCATAACTAACACTTTATAAGAAGTAAATGTACATACCACTTAGCTGTAAAATAATTGTAATTATAATGAATGTAAAGCGGCTAGCTAAATTGTTTATGGAAATGTCTATTGTGTAGGTACTAGTTTTGTAAAACTATTGTTATAATGTGTATAATTAAAAAAAAAACAGTAGGTATAAAGTATTTATCTGATAGTTAATTATTGTGATTTTCCTTTTGTAGCAATAGTGTCCCACACAGGAATGTAATGTACCATTGCATATGTAGATTAACCGTAGTTTATTTTTGGATTATGATGCGTGGACTGCACATATGTATAATTCAAAAGTTATATCAATATAATCTAATCTTTCGATAATAGTTCTAGTGTTCTCTCCCTTTAGGCATCAAAGTTCAGAAGTAAACTTCTGTTAATCGGTTTGTAACATACGACATTACAATGTTAAGAAATATAATAACAATAAAACAGTTGCCTGTTACTTTAGCATACCGTATAGAGTACGTTTTGTATATAAATGTTGTTAAATAAATATTGTTTTTAAATATATCGGAAGTCCATTGTCATTAGGTATTTTTACTGAAAGAAACCACACACACACAAACCCAATTAGGGGGTAAAAACAACATCCTGGTAGTTTTGCATCATTCTCGCCGTTATGCATTTAGGCCACTGGAAATGTTTTACTGGCAAGTACAGAATTCAAATTGCACAAGGACAAAACTTGGCTATTTGTCACGCGTAAAGGATGCATTTGGCTTTCCAAATGCGAACATGAAGTTTCTAGGTGGAGCGGCAGTAGTGACAAATCTGTGGCCTATTTTGACGTCAAGGTTTCCTTTATCATTTGTTAGGGGAAGGTTGAAGATTAGTACCTACAAGTAATTTAGGGCATATTACAGTTTTTGATACGTAGACAGTGGAACTTTCCATAGCTGTGGGTGTCTTTCATTTGAGATTAATATACAGGGTGTTTTGATAATTTAGGGTATCTTGAACATTGACAAGCAATGTTTAAAAAAACGTTCTGTAACGTTAAACGAATGTTCCATTTTGAAACCAAACATGGGACACTAGATTATGGGGTTCGTACCTGCGTCGCTCACCCCACAAACTTCCAGTTCGCCCGTAAAGATTAATTTACAAAGCTTGACACGTAAATAACTATGGAGCACGTTGTACCTTGGACCAGTCTACCTATCTAGTATGTGCTGCAACCTGGCGGACTCCGGGTGAACATAGATCACCACTGTAGTCAAGCCAGTGCACCTGTTGAGTTGTGCAGCTGTCAGTTTGTGTTTTTGGTTTTGCATAGCAAAAGTGGTTTTTTGGTAGTGAAAGTAAAGTTTTCGTCTTTTGTTTGAGTGTCCGTACTTCCGGCGAGTTTGTGCTAGCAGTTCTAATAACTGGCTACGTTGGTAACACATTGTTTGCTGAGTAAAATGCCCACTTTGTTTTGAAAATTGTTTAGGTATTTACTCGTAGGCGGCCATTTTTGTTTAAAACGAGACCATCGTGTACCTTGGATACAAACGTGATCCTGTACCTTGGACCACTGGTCCATGGTACAAGACGTTGTAACACATGTGTTTTACTTGTGTTACAGATGTATGGAGGGAAATGCCGCGAAGCAAAGAAGGAAAGAAAAGAGCTCCAATAGATGAAGTTTCGTTGAAAAAGGCCATTGAGACTGTAACCTCAAATGATCCAGTTAAGAAAATGTCCTATAGAGGCAACAAAAGTGTTTGGTATAAGTAAAACTACCCTACTAAGACATGTAAATAAATTTAAAAATGCCGATAATGCCAATGAATACCACTATTCACCTAACCTTGCAGTAAAGCATGGTATTTACAGAAGAAGAAGAAAAAGGCCTAGTAACCTACATTAAAAATGTCGCCCACATGCAGTACGGATTGACCAAAAAAGGTGTGAGGCTCCTAGCTTTCAAGTATGCCAGGGCCAATGAGAAAAAAATGCATACCACTTGGAATGAGGAAGAAATTGCTGGGGAAGAATGGATGCGAGGGTTTTTAAAGAGGCACGGCGATTTGTCAGTTCGTAAACCGGAGGCGACAAGCTTGAGTCGCATGACTAGTTTCAACAGGAGCAATGTTGGGCTTTTCTTTAATCATATTAAAGAAGTTCACAGAAAATATGGTCCTATCGCACCTGATAAAATTTGGAACTTAGACGAAACGGGTCTCAGCACAGTCCAAGGCCAATCTAAAATAATTGCCCCAAAGGGGGTAAAACAGATAGGAAGTGCTACGTCGGCTGAAAGAGGATCTTTAGTAACAATGATCGCTGCTGTAAATGCAGTTGGCAATTCGTTGCCCCCTATGTTGATATTTCCCCGTGTACATTTCAAAGATAGGATGCTCTTTGGGGGACCAGCAGGATCTATTGGGGCCGCCAATCCTTCTGGATGGTCCAATGAAGCGACATTCATTAAATTTTTGGACCACTTTTTGAACACTGTCAAGAGCTCAAAGGATGATCGTGTCTTGCTCATTCTAGACAACCACGAAACCCACCTTTCTCCGGAGGTCCTTGACAAGGCATCTAATGCAGGCATTGTGGTGGTTACTTTCCCCCCGCATACTTCACACAGCTAGGCTACAGCCTTTAGACCTTTCTGTTTACGGACCACTTAAGACTTACTACAATCAAGCTGTTGAGGCCTGGCTGCTTAATAACAAGGGTAAGACCTTTGATATATATAGCGGAAGGCCTAGGCACAGATCCAAGAGCATTCACTCCAAGTAATGTGATGTCTGGATTCAAGAAATCTGGAATATATCCATTTGATGAAGCAGTTTTTACTGACGAAGATTTCCTGTGCTCTTATGTCACTGACAGACCTATGGATACTTCAAGCTCAGTCCCTGCGCTCTTTTTAAACGTTGAACCGTCAAACTCAGGAACTGCTTCTTGTTCAATCTTAGATCCTGGACCATCTACTTCATCAGCAATCGTTTCTTATCCTCCGCTATCAAGCACATCTTCAGTTACCGAGCCCTTTGATCCTAAGTCTTCATCTGAATCTGTAATTACAACACCAAATACGCCACGTAACACAGCACCAAAACCATGCTTTACCCCTGAAGAGGTTCAACCTTATCCCAAGGCTGAGCACCGTAAGAAGAAGAGACAAGGTAGACAACCAGGAAGAACCATGATTGCTACTGACACGCCTGAGAAGAACATAATTAAAGAACAAAAGACCAAAAGAGATAAGAAAAAAGGAACTGTGACCGAAAGAAAACCCTCTTCAAAAGACCTGGGAACTTTATTTGAGATAACAGAAAAAAATAAAACTGACAAACATAACAAGAAAAATCAAGGTAAGAAGATGAAGCTAATCAAACAGGATTCAAGTTCTTCCTCTGATTCAAATGAAGCGTTAAGCCTTGTTTCCACTGATAATGAGGACAGCGATGAAGAAGAATGCCTGTATTGTTGTTCATCTAAGTTGAGCGATAGAGGTGGAGAGAAGTGGTGTGAATGCACTTCATGTGGCCGTTGGGTGCACTATTTGTGCGCCGGAATTGAAGGGAAAGAATGGAAAATGTATTTATGCGACTTTTGTGGAAAAAGGAAAAAATAGACTTTTATGTATCTGATTAATAAGCGATAAAACCATGTTTTCTGTATAATTCCATAAATTTATTTTGTTTCTAGGAAATAAACAGGGTTACAGTTAAAAAGTTCATTTATTTACCCTTAGACTAAGAGTTTTGTATTAACCCTTTACTTTATTTTACCTGGTCCAAGGTACAAGAGGTCTGTTCCAAGGTACACGATGCTTGTGTACCTTGGACCACTTTACATGTTAATAGATTTAAATTTTTCTTGTCCAAAGTTATACAAATAATATAGTTTAACGATATCTTATGTTGTTCTGGAAGGTTTAAAGTATAGCTGGATGCTGTTTAAGTATTATGATTTCTAAAAACTTTGGCGCAAAAAAATGAAATGTAAAAAGTGGTCCAAGGTACAACGTGCTCCCCTACTGGGCACAGTTGTAACAATATTATTGTAACCATAGCAGAATCTACTTATTCAGCTAAGTAAAACATGGCCGACATGGATCATTATGCCCATATACTGTAGAAAACGCATCACTAATTAGTAGGTATAAATTTTGTTGGGTGATAACAGGCATATTTCTGGGCGTTAATTTTTTCCGTTGCAACTTTGATTCTGAGTACAATGTGGGAGGGCTATTATCAAAGGAACGAATGAGGCAAAGGTTTCTACTTATACTGTCGGGAATTTGAGTTATGTCCGAGTGTCAATAAGTGGCAAAACGTTTTTGATTAATGAAAGACACAAATTCACAAGCAATATTTTATTACACCAATTTAGGCCTTACACTACTTACAATAGTCCTATGATCGTTCTGAACTTGAATGTGAGGAATCAATTGCGTCATAATTGTGAATACGGCTGCGCACTGCAAATGACAGACCGTCGCCTTTGCGTGCAGCAACAGGAAAAAACCACCGAACAACGCAATCGCCGAATACTTCATGAAAATTCGTACAAGTGCCCATGTCGTATCCATTTTTATCAGGCCCATCATAAAACACAACCGGCCTAAACGCTTCCAGTGTCGTACGGTTATGGGCAGTTAAGTAAAAATGGTACCCGGTTAACGTTACCAAACTCATTGTAAATGTAATACCGACAAAAAACAAAAACAAAATCTGAAAATGGCCTTGGGAAGACTTCCCCGTCCAATATCTGACAAAGTACTGCGCAGTAGTTGCAGTAATAAACAAACAATAAGCCAAAGAATAACAGAGGAACAAAACGAAATATTTGTAATTAGTAAATCCGACGCAATTATTAATCCACGGACAGTGGTGGTCCATTTTCAGTACGCACTCCCCACAAACGGAGCAGTGATGAGAACGGTCCGGTTTGATATGGCGGCACTTCTTGCAGTACCTCACAGAACCGCCCACCGTATAATTTGTTGTTGGTAATACACTAGCGAAGGTTTCCAGTATGCTTCGTGCCATTTCTTCCGAATCCGCGTGCATTAAACGATCATATTCGCCATCTGGTAACTTAAATTGATCAGGAACGGTGCCAATGCCGGTACAAATAGTCTTGAAATACGTCCAGTAAAACATGAAGAATACGACATGATAAACTACCATGTAGGTCACCTTTTTTGCAAAAGGATCAACGGTGTATAAGCAAAATTCGACTACATAAACGTAATATGACCAAAATGTAATTAGCATTATAAACAGGACAGGTATCCACTTTGCTGCTCGAATGCACGAATGAGATTTTGCGTCTTTTATTTCTTGGGGCATAAGGAACGTTACCTTAAATGACAAGTTTGAGGTTTTTACAGATATGTCAGGGCCACCTATTCAGCGTCATTGTTAATCTTTTCTTTATATGAATAAAATCCATACAAAGGGGCAAATTAACTAAACGTTTTGTCAAAAAAATGTTTCTAATCTGTTGATCCAAGATTTTGGAATCAAATCTTTGTGTATCACAGAGCATAAATGGAGGTGAACAGCAAATTTGACACATGCTCAATACTTATTACTCTCACACACTCAAATTCACATACAATTCAAAATAAATTAAATTTGTAGTTAGTAAAATGCAGGAAAGTTGGATAAACCGTATGGTAAAAGAATCCATTTTCTTACCAGAATATGAATATGTTTTGTAGCGAATATTCCGGAAATCTCGATAAACATCGAGGCGCCATGAAAGTTTAGCCATTGGTGATAAAAGGCAGATGTGACGCAATCTTTCCGGGAAATATAACGTATTAGAGGACACTCAAGTTTGCTATATAAGCAAATCAAATTGCATTTGAGGACAGTTAAAATTTCAACGCCGAAATGTTACAAATTTATGGTTAACTGTAAATAAAATAAATCACGTAATTAAATTCACATTACAGTATATTACACACAAATATTATTTTAATAAAATAAAATGATCCTCTGATTTGCTTTTAACACACTTTTAATAACATCAGAGTAATAAAATATGGAAATATTAATGGTAAATATAAATCAATAAATAAATTTCGAGTAACTAGTAGTTTTGAGTCGAAATTTAAAAAAGAAATTTCCTGTCTCAAAGTTTAAAATTGGAAAACAGAAATTTCAAAAAATTAATTTCTAATGTTCCTCTTCTACATTTTCGTAAAAAAACACATTCCGATACATTCCGGAATAAAAAATAAAAAAGGCGATTCCGATACAATTTCGGAATAAAAAAAATGACATTCTGATGCATTCCGGAATCAAAAAGGCACTTCCAATGTAGAATGATTTTAAAAAACCACATTCCAATGCAATGGAAAAGGCGGTTCCGATGTAATTCCGGAATGGAAAAGAACACATTCCGATGCAGTCCGGAGTAAAAAAAAACAAAAAAACCGATTCCGATGTAATTCTGGAATTAAAAAAGGCCACATTTGGATGCATTCCAGAATAAAAAAAAATTTAAAAGGGCGATTCCGATGTAACTCCGGAATGATTTTTAAAAAACAAAAAAAGCAACATTCCGATGCATTCCAGGATAAAAAAGGCGATTTGTATGCAATTCTGGCATAGTAACAAAACAGATACATTCCTATGTATGTGTGTTCCAAAAGACGATTCCAATTGAATTCCCTAATGATTATTTTAAAAACCAAAAGATCCGATCCATTCCAATTAATCCGGTTTCAAAAAAAAACAGGGAACAATAATTTCATTAAAAAAATATATAAATTATTAGCTTTATTATTATACCAGGGAGTGCGCGAAGGCGCGAGACCCTTAAAATAAACATTCCGGTGTGTTCCGGAATAAAAAGGCGATTTCGATGTAAT